>NC_072396.2:22413055-22715000 GCF_028885625.2 Pongo pygmaeus
TGTCTTCCTGCCCGGAAAGCAGTTGAAGCGACCCAAGTTTGCAGAACCAATAAAGACTGTAAAAAAAGCTCAAGTTCAAGTTTCTGTATAATACCTTCTTTGGAAACTCACACTCGCTTAATAAAAGTAAAACACCCACCTCAAATTGATATGTTATACGTAGGACATCCTCTGCATCTTCACTACACAGGTGAGTATTTTTGTGGTAGACCCTTAGAAAATAATTAAGATCACATATAGTCTCAGTGGTAGAAACTCACTACAAATCCTTGAATTAATATATTTATTATAAATTTGAACATTTATCAAAGTCTTGTTAACTTGTTCTTAAACATTAAGTGAAAATTATGCAGTAGGAAGATAATCTGAATTTATAAAGTAAGATGGAGCTGAATCCATGCCTGCCTATGGAGAGTGACACATTTTTCCTTCCCTACCATTTATGCCCAGGTCAAATAGGTGATCTCTCCGATGTCCTCTGAGAGTTTATTAAATTTATCCAAGCTCCCCAAAACAGTGGCAAGAGCAACATACCCTAGAGAATGCCAGGATGCATGGGGATGTAACTGTAATTTATGTGTGACACATGACTTTCATATGAATATACTTTCAAAACTGGGCCAGCATAATCATTTTAGCAGTGGCAGCATCATTGGACTAAGTTCTTTATGGCTAAATATCATGTAGTCTAACTCATTTTGTTGTACAAGATTTTTTAAATAGTTTACCATGCGATTTACCCATTAAAGTTTACAATTCAGTGGGGTTTTGTTTGTTTGTTTTTGTTTTGTTTTGAGACAGATTCTCACTCTGTCACCCAGACCGGAATGCAGAGGCTCAATCTTGGCTCACTGTAACCTCCACACCTCGGGCTCAAGTGATCCTCCCACCTCAGCCTCCCAAGTAGCTGGGACTACAGACATGTGCCACCATGCTGGGCTAATTTTTGGGGTTTTGTAGAGACGGAGTCTCACTATGTTACCCAGGCTGGTCTCAAACTCCTGAGCTCAAGCAATTCTCCCTCCTCAGCCTCCAAAAGTGCTGGGATTACAGGCAAGAGGCACTGTGCCTGGCCCAGTGGTTTTTAATATATTGAATTGTGCAACCATCACCACAAGCTAGCTGCAGAATATTTTCATCACCCCAAAAAGAAACTCCATAACCATTAAGTAGTCACTCCCTGTATCTCCCCAGCACCCCCAGCCCTCGGCAATCTCCAGTCTACTTTCTGTTTCTATAAATTTGCCTGTTCTGGTCATTTCATATAAATGGAATATTTTATGACTAGCTTCTTTGATGTAGCTTAATGTTTTCAAGGTTTATCTGTGTTGTAGCATGAATTAGTACTTCATTCTTTTTAAGGCCAAATGATATTCCTTTGTATGGATAGACCACATTTTCTTTATTCATTCATAGTTAATGGATATGTGGGTTTTATGTTACTCTTTGTTTTTTTTTTGAGACGGAGTTTCACTCTTGTTGCCCAGCCTGGAGTGCAATGACACAATCTCGGCTCACGGCAGCCTCTGCCTCCCGGGTTCAAGCAATTCTCCTGCCTCAGCCTCCAGAGTAGCTGGGATTACAGGTGCCCACGACCACGCCCAGCTAATGTTTGGTATTTTTGGTAGAGACAGGGTTTCGCCATATTCGTCAGGCTGGTCTCAAACTCCTGACCTCAGGTGATCTGGCCGCCTTGGTCTCCCAAAGTGCTGGGATTACAGGCGTAAGACACCGCGCCCAGCCTATGTCACTCTTTAAAAGACTCTCTCATTGCTCCATAGTCATATCCTGAGATACAACCGAGGTCATTTTTCTTATCTATTAGTTTGACACTAAATTACTGTAGACTGCAACTATGAAATAAAACCTCAATAAATGAATAAATGTCCCTAGTGGGGGTAATTCAGAAATGTGTACTGTGAGTTCTGACTAATACAGGATAGTTTTAAAATGTTTTGAACAAAGACAGGATTATGGAATCCACAGAGTAGATGAGACTTTAAATCCCCTCATCTTAATCCTTGGTTTAGCCATGAAGAAAAAAAAAAAAGACCTGAAAGAGGTTAAGTAGCATAATAGTAGGAGTAAATGTAATTTTAAGGTTATACCTCTTTGAAAGGGTAAGGACCCTTAATGTAAATTTCTTACTCTCGCTTCAAAATATAAGTACACACTGGGACGTATTTTTTCATTCTGCTGTTTTTATTAGATGTTCTAGAAGTATTGATTGCTTTTATATATGAGGTATATGGCCTGCATATGTTTAGGAAGGGCTTTCTCAATCAGTTTAATCTGCTAGCCCAATTTTTAACCATATGGTAGAATTCATAATGCTGTTGCTTCTCTGGTATGAATAATATTTATTATTCCTTATTTTTCTTTTTCAGTGAGCATCACCAGTTTTATCCCACGTTTTAACTTTCTAAGCATAGATCTGCCAGTGGTTGTGGAGACATTTGTCAAGTATCCTTTCTGGTGTGAAACATGTTTTAAAAGTGTGTTACTTGGATCTTGATCAATTTTACCTTGAATACAGCATTACAAATATAGACCTCACAAGTATCACTTAATTGCTAACAACTGAAAAAGAGTCTTGAAAGATGAAAAAGATCAGATTGTACCCAGGAGGGAAGAAGTCAGAGGAGAAAGATTAATCAGAGTGAGAAAGGTTTAGATGTAGAAGGGAAAGAACCCAGAATACAAATTGAGAATTGAATTTACAAGTCTAAAACATTTTAGTAAGTTTATAAAGGATGGAAGCTTCAGTTACTACTGAGGTAATGAATTCTGCCACATCTGAGCCTGTTAGTTCTGACCAAATAGAGAATGTAATTGCATAACCAGGAATTATGTAAATCCCAGGGAGGAATGCACAAGAAATATCGAGCTGGTTTCAACTACTAAGATAGCAATTCAGAGGGCCAAATCTTACGTGGTCTTTCGCATATTATGATTGCACATAAAAGATGAATTTTGCACATAAAAGATGCAGAATTGAATTACTGGAAAGTTGTGGAAGAGTTCTTTATTTTTGTCGCTTTTAAATTTTTTAATGTCTTTCCTCAATTATTTAAATTAAAAAAAGAAATGGAAAACAAATGAGCAGTTATTAAAAAAAAAAAAATGTGTATAATCAAGATTGTGGCCAGACATGGTGGCTCACACCTGTAATCCAGCACTTTGGGAGGCCGAGGCAGGTGGATCACCTGAGATCAGGAGTTCAAGACCAGCCTGACCAATATGGCGAAACCCCATCTCTACTAAAAACACAAAAGTTAGCCGGGCGTCTTGGCATGCACCTGTAGTCCCAGCTACTCAGGAGGTTGAGACAGGAGAATCGCTTGAACACAGGAGGCGGAGGTTGCAGTGAGCCAAGATCGCTCCACTGCACTCCAGCCTGGGCAACAGAGCTAGACTCCATCTCAACAACAACAACAACAAAAAAGATTGTACTTTATAGACTCTGCAGCTTTGTCACAAAGAGACTTATGCTATAACCTTATAGAGGGTAGTAAAATAAGGTAGACTTCAAGGACCAAAATCTTTGTTTCCTAATATAAAGTAATACTTTGTAAGGCCCAAAGAGTAATTTTCCCCTTATTTCTTATTCCTTCCACATTCCTTTCCCTGTTTTATCATTAAAGGATTAGAAAGACTTAGTCTTCCTACGAGTTCATTATAGATTGGCTTAAAGTGTTTGGCCTTTATTTTTCTAGTCAAGGTTTTTGAACTTTGAAATAATATAAACTCATTTGTTTTAAGTAGTAGAGATCTAAGAAGGAATGGCAGAGATTTAAAGAAAGTAGAGAAGTCAAGTGCAATCTCAAATTCAGTCACAGTAAAATATCTTCTGACTCGTAGAAATATGGTTTCTACTCAGACCTCTCACAGTTGGTTCCTTAACTGATTTTAACCCAGGTACCTGATTTCCCTCTCAGGGGCTCTGGCTATTGTTAATGCAGTACCCTGCTTTGCTTTGGATGGACAATGGATTCTAAACTCTTTCCTGGATGCCACCCTTACCTCAGTGATTGGAGACAATGATGTCAAAGATCTAATAGGGTTTTTCATCTTGCTGGGTGGCAGTGTACTTTTGGCTGCCAATGTGACCCTGGGACTCTGGATGGTTACAGCACGGTAATGTTTGCACTCATCTGACAGAATCCCTGAGTTACAGTATACAGCTATGTGGTAATATCCATTGCCATTGAAATTCTTACTTGGTATGAAATATAAAGTGTTTCCTTAAAATTACATCTTAGCCAACAACCCTAAGCTCCTCCCATATCCAGAGTACCCAAACTCTGTGGTAGAAGATAAGCAGAAGAAATGAAAGGCATAGTCCCTGACTATATTCTAATTTAGGACTGAATGTACCCAGATGCTTGTGGAATAATATCTCAGCAAGTGCAAATTCATGTAATACTGTTTCGTGTGATTACATATTGTGTTGAAATAGTATAAAGGAGAGCAGAACTGGGTGAAATTAATTGGGAAAAACTTCTTACAAAAGCATCATTAATGAAAATTTGAAGGAGACCAGACTTTGGCCAAGTGGAAGGATGACCATTGTCTTGGCCGGTATCTCTTGTCCTTTGTCTTGTTTGAAAAGTATTTTAAAATTTAATGGTGTATTATTTTGTGCTCTGAAAGCTGAGGTCTGATTACAATTAGTAAAATTCTATAGAAGAATCTGCTGACGTGAAAGGGAAAAATCTTTGTCAAATGATACCAAATAAATGAACAAAACAGGAAGTAGGGGCTATGATATCATGAGACATGTTTTGCCCCACAAGAATTGCATCTTTGATAAGGTGTCTCTGCCCCCTCATAAAGCAGCACTAGCGTTGACATCCACAGTGAGCTGCAGGAAGCATCACACACCAGCAGCATGTGAGCTGAGGGAGGCAGTTGGGGTTGAACCTCGGAACTAGGCCGGGTCTCCTGACAGATCAGAAGACACCCTAGAGGATCTTCAGCAGTCCTGCTTCCCATTCTCTATACAGCTTTGAAGCTTGGAACCCATCCAGGGTAAACATTTTCTCTTGTGCTGCTGAGGCCATCTGGGGCCTAGCTCCTGGGTTCCTGTCTCCAAGAAGCAATGACCTTAAACTCTGAGCCATACTCTGTCCTCACCAGCGGCTCCCATGTTTTTCTGTGTCAGGTTATTAAGTACCTAGTCCTTGTTTTCCGTCTCTCTCCTAAGCTACCTCTCTGGGTCCACAGAAGACTTGGTAGTATAGTGAGAATGGCTATACGTGAGTACAAATGTGGATTTTCCAGAGTTTGGGAACTGACTCTTGAGCCCAGAAGAGCCACACCTGCTTCGAGGTCTTTTGGAGTGGAGATGCAGCCCTGGGAAATTTGGGAAGTCAGCAGGCCAGTGTGAAGCTGTTGGTCCTAGAAGTATATGAGCTTGCTGTTTCTTTGATGGAAAATACATGCTTCTCTCGTATACTCAGAAGTGATTAAGGGCAATAACTCATTAATAGCCATCTATCCAACTTCTTTACTGAGTGATGTATTCCATGGAGTTACCTTTTTCAGATTATTGAGTTGCTCTGTAAGCACTAAAACTTTTTAATCATTTTTAAGAAACTTTTTAGATTGTATTACAAATTTGCCTTAACAGAAATTAGATGTTGAATATAATTTTAACATTTTATTAATGACTTGGGTCATCAGTTAATACCAGTACTAAAACCATACGAATTATTGGTTTATTCCAGAAAATACAGCATTTGTTCTATTTTTAGGTAGACAGTCATTTGGGATCAGAGTACATTAGCATAGTAATGCTCAGACTTGTTCAAATAGTAGAGCTTGGAGAATGCCATGAAATACTTATATAATTAATTTGATTGCATGAACTAAGCAATTTACTAATGAAAAGGTTGTATATGTGCAAGTCAGTTTTTTAAAAACCGAGAACAAATTTTAATAGAGGAAATCTTACTCATTAATTTATTTTTCTGAGTAAAAAAACGAAACCCAAATCTCATTTTATTTCAGCTGTTAAACATTTTGATCTGTTGACCCATAGGATCAGGGTTTGGGAACCACTTTACTAGGAAAGAGCAGATCAGTACCAATTGTATAAAACTGGCCTCATTATGTAAGAAAGAAAATGTTACGTGTTTTCTTCTTTAGCTTGGTTGTGGGCACTTCTACAGC
Source organism: Pongo pygmaeus (assembly GCF_028885625.2). Taxonomy (NCBI): domain Eukaryota; kingdom Metazoa; phylum Chordata; class Mammalia; order Primates; family Hominidae; genus Pongo; species Pongo pygmaeus. Next base: position 22,419,230 of record NC_072396.2, read on the forward strand.
AAGGACCATATCATATTCATCTTTGCATCCCTGGCACAGTGCATGAGACATAAGTACTTAATAAATGCAGTTGAATGGATAATGATTAGTGTTATTTATGGATTAGAAAAAGCATGTTTCTATTTAAGTAAGCTGTAAAAAGTATTATTGAATATTTACTGTAAATATATGTTCACATAAAAAAATAACTTGGAAGGTCTTTGTGTCCCTGGCATATTATCATCTTCATGGAAAGAATCCACTATGGTTTCTGTAGAGTGATTGGAAAAATGGATTATTTTGAGGATTGAAGAAAGTGTTCTTTCTGTGTTGTCACTTTGTTCAACAGTAAAACTTTATTCTCAGTGTTCCTACTCTGCATTGTTTACATTTTTGAGAGTTTTTTTAATCACCTACAATCTGTAAAGAATGTATATATTCTTTTCAGCATCTCAGTTTGAAAAGACATGCAGTTAAACTTGACCTTTTGATAATCGCTCTTACAGGTCATTGTCTGTTCTAACAGCAAATTGTAAACATGTGCTTCATAGATATTGTGGCTCTCAGTCATCACTTTGTCCTATGGTATTTATTGAATGTTCACATACTAATGGTGCACAGGTGTTTTTTTCTATAAATCTTCTGACTGTCCTGTAATTCACTCTTAAGCTTTAACTTGAAGATATCGTAATTGCCGGCATTTGATGTTTAGCAATAAAAGAATAAATGTGTACCAGCATTTTATGTTTATCATCGTCTATGTGTTGTCTTTTTTGAACTCTTTTCTATCAAAATTGTTCCTATTACATAAAGCAAGATCTTAATCATTTTTAAATTCTTGATTCTAGAACCAGCCTTCAGTTTTCATTCGTATAATCTATACCTGAAAGTCGTTGCAGGCCTTGAAAATAAGTCTTTTAAATGAGGCTCCTGTGCACTCGCTACTGTCTTGGAAATGGCTGGTTTATGGATAAAGAAAGAGGACTATCATGTTTCCTTTCATTACTGTGTCTGACAGAAAAGTCTGCTGTCAGTTAGGAATTCTTGAAAGAGAATGTTCTAACTATGGCATTTGGTTCTTCTTGACCTTTGCCCTAGTGCTTCCTCCCATACTCTCTCTCTCTCTCTCTCTCTGGTAATAAGGTCCAGATAAAATAGGCTAGGAATATAGCCCAGTTTTTGATTGGTTAGCCTCATTCCACTACTTCTTGCCTCTGATTCCGTTATACTACAGTTAAGAGCCACAAGACTAGATGACTGATTAAGCCACTTTTTTAACAGCTTTATTGAGATATAATTAAATACTATCAAATTCTCTCTTTATGTGTTAACTTTGAAGTATTTAATTCCATGTAAACTATTTTTCTCTTAATGTCCGATCAAACAGTGTGCATATGCTTTCGTATAATCTAACTTTTTAAGTAAATGTGCATGTGATAAAAGACTGGGAGGGGAAAATGTGTTTTAGTTATTTCACAACTATTTTAACTCTGGAATGGTTTTCAGCAACGTAATAGAGTTGAATAACAGTTATTTTTAAGCATGTAAATATACTTTCTTTGAGACAATAAGCCTTTTTAATCAGTGCATTTGCAAGCTACTCTTGCTGTTGGGGTCATACTAATTTGAATAATCCATTGTATATTTTATCAGACCATGACATATGAATTCAATGAAAGGAAACCCCTCTGTTTCAGAACTCAGTGCTACAGTAAGTTATACTCGGGGTGGAGGTAGGAAAAAAATGGCTAATTACAAAGCAGGTTATATTGTATAATTTAATTTTCCATTAAAGGGAGGAAAAAAACACCCATATATGTTAGCTTTATTTAGCTAAAGATTGATGGATAGTCAATAATTGTCCCTTCTTGTTAACTGAATGCTTCTCAAACTTTTCTACTGACATGCTCCTGACACTGTAGAGGAGGGAAAACCTAGAAGGATCTAAGAGTAGAACCCTGTAATTGGCTCTCCACAGCATAAAATTGAACTCTCACTTTATCTTAAATTTAGCATCCTATTAATCTAATCAAGCATTCTAAAGCCAATTCTCTTAAAGATATGGAACTCTAAAAGAATTAGACCTAAGAATATTAAGAATTTCTTCATTTCTAAAACACGTTCTGGTTTGTAGACTAGTGACAGTCTATGGTGGTATTTTTGTCCATCCAAAGTGAAATGAGAAAAATAAAGATCGTGTATATTGTCTTTAATTACAAAGTAAACACAATGTATGTGTAATGTTATAAGGCTTCCTGCTGCCCTTTATCAAAGAGCCCCCCTTTATTTGGAGTATGGAAACACATACTTGGTTTCCCTTAGCACTGCTAGATTGCCCTCCAAAAATGTCTTTTTGTAACTGACCCTCTTATTGGCAAGGCATGAGGGTTCCATGTTTGCCCACACCCTTGCCTCCATGTTCTGGACAAATCTGTTGGGTTTAAAATGACATTTCAAAAAAAATAGCATTTCATTTTAATTTGCATTTCTTAGATTATTAATAGAGTTGCACATTCATATACTTGTTTAGCCCTTTGGATTTTTCATTCTGCCACTTGCTTATTGATATCCTTTGTCCAGTTTTCTATTGTGTGTGCTAACTTTTTCTGTTTGATCCATAGAAATTTCTTGTATATTCTAGATTGGAGGTCAACAAATTATGGCCTGCAGGCCAAATCTTGCTCACTGCCAATTTTTGTACATAAACTTTTATTGTGTTTTATTGGAGCACATTCATTCATGTATTCAATGGCTGCTTTTGTGCTACGATGGCTGAGTTGAGCAGGTGCAACAGAGATCATATAACCAAAAGCCTAAGATATTTGCTATGTTTTACAAATATTCAGAACAACCCATGTTCCAGATCAGTCTACTTACAGAACAACCCGAGTCCTAGATATCAATCTCTTGTCCATTGTAGATGCTGCAAATAACTTTTCCCAGTTTGTCACTCGTCAGTAAATTTTATTTATGAGGTTGTTTGTTGAACAATGATCTTTAGTTTAATATAGTAAGATCCATTAATTTCTTGAGTTATTGTTTGTGTTTTGTGGGTCTTATTGAAAAAGTCCTGTCCTGTCCCAGGGTCACAACAGTATTCTCTTACATTTTCTTCTATTTGCTTTAAAGTTATACTTTCATGATGAGATCTTTAATTTCTGGAATATATGATATGAGGCAGGGAATCGAGGTTTATTTTTCTATATAGACTTAACTATCCTTAAAATAAACATCATAGTATTTTCTTTTGAAGACTATTATATAAAACAGCTTACATAAAGTAGTTAATATGGTGCCTGGGATGCTCAAGTTATTACTGGTATTATGAACTTAAAGTACTTATTTTCAGAATGCAGGATTAGGACTTAATTTGCCCTGAAATCTCAGTGTGTACTGGTGTTAGCTGTTGCCTCCTTTTGATATGCCTTCTAGGCTTCCAGCGTCTTCAAGCTGGTTCTGATTGTCCAGAGTATCTTGCAGGCCTTGGCTCTTTTAAGCATTTCTTCCCCCAATCAAAATGGACCAACAATCGCAGTATTTAAGCAAATGGCTAAGGATTTTGCTTCCTGTAACTAGTCAAAATAACCTGTGTTCATGAGTGTATTAGCTGATAGTAACATAGGCCAGCATTTACATCTGGTCTTATGAAAACAGCATATTAACTCAGAAGGAAGCACTATGAGAAACCAATATAGGAGAGAATTCAGGATAGGATGGCCTTTGAAGCCACCAAATCAGACAATAAAAAACTTTCTACTCTGTGCATGGTCTGGGATCTTATATTTCAAAATAATCTGTTTTTTACATGTTCATTTTAATTTGCATTTTGTTGTTGTTGTTAGAAAAGAGGCTAAAGTTTTTAATTTTTTTCGAGACAGGGTCTTGCTCTGTCACCCAAGCTGGAGTGCAGTTGGCACGATCACAGCTCACTACAGCCTTGACCTCCTGGGCTCAAGCAATCCTCCCACCTCAGCCTCCTGAGTAGCTGGGACCACATGCACGTGCCACCGTGCCCAGCTAATTTATATATATATATTTTTTTTTTTTGGCAGAGGCCTCGCTATGTTGCTCAGGCTGGTCTCAAACTCCTGAGATCAAGTGATCCTCCTGCCTTGGCCTTCCAAAGTCCCAAAGTGCTGAGATTATAGGCGTGCCCAGCTTAAACTTCTTTGTTAAAATGTGTGTGCTTTGGTAGATTCCTTATCCATATCCTTTGCCCATTATTTCCCTTCAGTGGTTGTCACCTTCTTATTCCTTTTCATTGTTCAGGAATCACATTTTTACAAAGGATTTACAAACATATTTGACCATACCTTACAGTTCCTTGGCTTTCATACTTTATTCCTAGCAGTATTTTCTTACCTTTGAACCTCTTTGTTTCCATCTTTTAATGGCTTCTACTTTTTTCCTAGCCTTTATGTATTACCAGAAATCTATAATGGGAGGTAGCACTTTGCAATTTATAACATATTCCCTTCTCCAGTTTAGGGTACCCCTTTTCTGTCGAGGAAATACCTAGGGAAAAGAAGTTAGAACAGAAGGAGACAGGCCTTTATAGAAAAATAATTTCTTATCAGAAAATAAATACACTTTTTTTTTTTTTTTTTGAGACTGAGTCTCGCTCTTTCGCCCAGGCTGGAGTGCAGTGGCGCGATCACGGCTCACTGCAAGCTCCGCCTCCCCGGTTCACGCCATTCTCCTGCCTCAGCCTCCCGAGTAGCTGGGACTACAGGCATCCGCCACCGCGCCTGGCTAATTTTTTTTTTTGTATTTTTAGTAGAGACGAGGTTTCACCATGTTAGCCAGGATGGTCTTGATCTCCTGACCTCGTGATCTGCCCACCTCGGCCTCCCAAAGTGCTGGGATTACAGGCGTGAGCCACCGCACCCAGCCAGAAATACACTTTAATCACAGAGAACAGGTTAATAAAAATAAATTGTGATTTTTTGAAAACAAACAGGGTTGTATTATGCATAAACTGGTAAGCCAGTGTTTAAACTTGACAATATATTACAAACACTTTTATGTTATTAATATTCTAATGTTATTTCAGTGGCCATATAATATTGCAGTGTTAAATATGCCATAATTTTATCAACCCCTATTATTTCTAATTTTGCAATATTATAAATAAAACTGTTAGGAATATCCTTACAACTAAATCTTTTTGCATTCTATGACTCTTTAGACAATTCTAGAAACTCTTAGGAAAATCCTAAAGATGACTTTCTTAAAGCATGAACAGTTATATATATAGTATACATTTAATTTTTTTTCTGTTAATTGGGTATCCGAAGATGGCATCTTGTTTTAATTTGTACTTTTTGATTTTTAAAAAAAGTTGAATATTTTAAAATGTGTTTATTGGCCATTGTCTTCTTTTTTTTAATCCACAATCTTTGCCCATTTTTCATGTGAGGGATTATCTTTTTACTGCTTTTCCTCGTAAGCTCAGCTCTACCATTCGATCTGTTACATGTAAATATATTAAAACTTCATTTAAGTATAATGCTTATTTTTGTTTTCAATATATTGTGGTCTGTCAATCTTTGTTTTGTTTACTGCCTTTGGTGATATGTTTTGAAAGTTTCCCTCACTCCAAGATTTTATAAATATTCACATTTTCTTGTAATAATTTTGTGATCTAATTTTTTAAAATATTTAACTCTTTAACCTATGTGGGATATATTTTCATGTTGGTGCAAAGTAGGGATATAATCTTATGTTTTGTTTTCCTCAAATGATTGGCCAGCCATCCAAAAGAGATGGCTAGTCTTCATATGAGAGGCAACTATTTATTAATTTACTTTTACAATTCAGTAATACAATGAAATGAGTACATACCTCATGTGTTTCATTAGAATAGAGTGCTTAAATCTTTTTTTTTCCTTTAGGTGGCTTTATGTTTTTATGGAAATAGTGTTTCTCATTCCTAAACAATATAGACTAGCAATCTGGAGATTACCCTTAACATATATCATTATCTAAAGGTACTGTTTTCACCACCTTCTTAATTAAAATATTTTTTGCTTCATAGATTTTCAAGCTTTAACTCTTCTATCTATCTCTGAATCATTTACTATTCATTTTTAAAGGTTAAAAAGGCAATCTGTCTTTAGAACAGATATCCTAATTTTAAAGTAAGTATTTTATCTTCATCTGTTTTCGTTATATAACGATTAAGCATGGAACATTGCATTTCTTGATTACTTGTTCAAATACATGCATTAATTTTTATTGTCATAATTTAAATCATGAAAATTAGGGGTAATGCAGATACTATGAATTTGTATTTTATTATAAGATTTAAACTGTTTTTTCTATTTATAATAAATGATGAGTTTAAAAGAAGTTGGTTAGCTGTGCTTTTTTCCTATTTGAAATGTTTTTCTTCTGAGCTCACTGTAGTTGGTTTTTAAGCTTGCCAAATTTTAGAATATGACTCTTACAAATATGATACACTAAGAGATGGCTATTGGTTTTAAAAAGTTCCATTTTTCATATTCATCCCTATTCTTTAATCACTGGAACCAATACATAAAGTCTTTCATTCATTTAACAAATGTTTATTACACACTTATTACGTGCCAGGCACTGTTCTAGGCTCTGGGGATACAGCAGTAAATAATACAATTTTTCTCTTTTGTATTTTGTAAGAAAAAAAATCCCATTTGTTTTTATATGTTAAGGAGAGTGTGCACTTTAGCCTCATCACAAATAGGAAGTCATTGAAAATTTCAAGCAAGATTTGCCTTTTAGATGGATTATCTCAGCTAAAGGTAAAGCATTGGTGGGAGAATAGCAAGTCTGGTAGCAAAGAAATTGGTTAGAAGACTATTTCACAGCTCGGCGTGGTGGCTCACGCCTGTAATCCCAGCACTTTGGGAGGCTGAGGTGGGTGGATCACATGAGGTCAGGAGTTCGAGAGTAGCCTAGCCAACATGGTGAAACCCTGTCTCTACTAAAAATATGAAAATTAGCTGGGTATGGTAGCAGGCACCTATAATCCCAGCTACTCGGGAGGCTGAGGCAGGAGAATCGCTTGAACCTGGGAGGTGGAGGTTGCAGTGAGCCGAGATCATGCCGTTTCACTCCAGCCTGGGTGACAAGAGCAAAACTCCATCTCAAAAAAAAAAAAAAAAAGGCTATTTCAGTAATCTTCAACAAGAGATGACAGTGATGGCGAATACAGTGGTGGCAGCAGAGGCGAATACAGTGGTGGCAGCAGAGATCAGAAGGAAGAAGAGAACAAACCAAAAGTAGACTCCACTGTATTTGATGGTTAGGTGTGTATTAGGTTCAAGGAGTCAAGAACGCAATGAAATGATGGAAATGCCGTTGACAGAGCTAGGGAATACCAGAAAAGGAGCAATTCAATTTGGAACTCCTTTTTTTTTTTTTTTTTTTTGAGATGGAGTCTCATTCTGTCGCCCAGGCTGGAGTGCAGTGGCTCAATCTTGGCTCACTGCAACCTCCACCTCCCGAGTTCAAGTGATTCTCCTGCCTCAGCCTCCCAAGTAGCTGGGATTACAGGTGCACGCCACCACGCCCAGCTAATTTTTGTATTTTTAGTAGAGACAGGGTTTCACCATGTTGGCCAGGCTGGTCTTGAACTCCTGACCTCAGGTGATCCGCCCACCTCGGTCTCCCAAAGTGCTGGAATTACAGGTGTGAGCCACTAGGCCAGCCTCAATTTGGAACTCTTGAGTTTGAATACCTGAGAGACTTCCAAGTGGAGATGACAAGTAGGTAGTTGTATGTACAGATCTGGAACTTAGGAGAAATTAGTTGGAGATGCCATCTGTGAGCTGATGCACCCCAAATACATAATTGAACCCATGGAAGTGCATATTGTCCAGCAAAAACAGGGAAAAATGAAAAGGGAAGGTGTCCTAGGATAAAGATCTCAGGAATACCAGCATTTAAGTTAAAAAAAAAAAAAAAAAGTACAGGAAGAGGAAACAAAGGAGCTTCAGAAAATTAGAAGGAAAACCATAAGAGTTTGGTATTAGAGAAAGGGAAGAGAATGTGTCAAGAAGAGGGGGATGTCCATAATATGAGGTGTTGCTGAAAGAGAAATGATGTCGGATGAGGACTGAAAAATATCCATGGGTTCTAGTAGAACAGCAGTCCCCAACCCTTTTGGCACCAGGGACTGGTTTCGTGGAAGACAATTTTTCATGGACCAGAGGTGGGGAATGGTTTCAGGATGATTGAAGCACATTACATTTATTGTGTGCTTTATTTCTATTATTATGGCATTGTAATATATAGTGAAATAATTAGACAACTCACCATAATGTAGAATCAGTGGGAGTCCTGAGCTTGTTTTCCTGCAAATAGATGGTCCCCCATCTAGGGGTGACGGGAGACAGTGATAGATCATCAGGCATTAGATGCTCATAATGAGCATACAACCTAGGCCCCTCGCATGCACAGTTCACGATAGTGTTCTCACTCCTATGAGAATCTAATGCTGCCACTGACCTGATAGCGGGGAGATCTCAAGTGGTAATGCAAGCAGTGAGAAGCAGCTGTAAACACAGATGAAGCTTCTCTGGCTCACCCGTCGCTCACTTCCTGCTGTGCAGCCCAGTTCCTATCAGGCCATGGACCAGTACCAGTCCGTGGCCTTGGGGGTTGGAGACCCCTGTAGTAGAAGAGTTCATAGATGATCTTGAGAGAGAAACTCTAGTGTGGCAGGAGAAGTTGAGCCAGGTTGGAGTGGATGGATGGTGGATGGTGGAGTGGGTGGGGTGTGTGCGTGTAGAGACTGCAAATACAGAAAATGCCATCGAGAAGTTCAATTTGGAAGGGGAGGAGAGAAAAACTGTGGGACCTAGTGAAGGATGTAGGAGAAAGTTGTTATCGTTGTTTTAGCAATAGCAGAATCGTGTGCATGTTTTTGGTGCTAATGGAAAGGACCCGAGATAAAATAATTGAGGGAAGAGATGGGAGCCAGGGCACGATAGAGCCTTCATTAAGAGGGATGCCCTTTCTAAGAGGGGGAAAAACGGATGCAAGTATAGTTGTCGTGGTTTTGATAGAGAACCTCATGTGGCTCTCCATCAAACATCACTTGAGTCATAGGTGTCTGGAACACTATTTTGCACCTTAGAAATATTTGAATAGACACCTTAGAAATCTTTGCTCAGTAAGACAGATTCCTTGCATAGCTGCAAGAAGCTTAGCCAACCCCATTTCTAGATTAAAACTACCAGCAAAGAGGTACTTGAGGAATAGGCACCGGTGCTCAGCTCTGGGCTAATAGCATTGAATGTCCTGATTTTTAGAATGTTCTGTGCTTAACTTCTCAGGCAACACAGGCTGAAGTATAAGAGTTGAAGGGATTTAGAATAAGTCATTATTTCATTAAAAATTATTTTTGGCTGAAGGAGAAATAAGATTTGGATGGGGACACAGCTAAACCATATCATATACCATCTTAATTGGGGATGGTGTTTTTTTTTTTTTTTTTTTTTTGAGACAGAGTCTTGCTCTATGGCCCAGGCTGGAGTGCAATGGCATGATCTTGGGTCACTGCAACCTCCACCTCCCGGGTTCAAGTGATTCTCCTGCCTCAGCCTCCCGAGTAGCTGGGATTACAGGTGCACTCCACCATGCCCAGCTAATTTCTGTATTTTTACTAGAGCTGGGGTTTCACCATGTTGGCCAGCCTGGTCTTGAACTCCTAGCTTCAAGCAATCTACCCACCTCGGCCTCCCAAAGTTCTGGGATTACGGTGTGAACTACTGCACCCAGCCAAGTTCCTGAAATCTCTTATCTGTCTAAAAGCAGAATCTTCCAAAAAACAAAACAAAACAAAACAAAACCCTCGATTGCCATAAATTCCCTCCCTGAGAGCAACATAGATGGAGATGAGAAGTTGGCACCACACCCAAACAGACATTGTCACCAAACTCATATCTCCCATCTATTCTCCTAAGGGTTCATTTATCTTTCAAAAAAAATCATTTTTTTTCCATAAGTGCCCTTCCCTAACCCCCTTCTAAGAAGTTATTAGTTCTCCCAGAAGTGTCCTCTGACCCTCCCCAACCCCAATTAAGATGGTATGTGATATGGTTTAGCTGTGTCCGCACCGAAATCTCATCTTGAATTGTAGCTCCCATAATTCCCATGTGTCATGGGAGGGACTCAGTGGGAGGTAATTGAATCATGGGGGCGGGTCTTTCTCATGCTATTCTCGTGATAGTGAATAAGTCTCATGAGATCTGATGGTTTTATAAAGGGGGCTTCTCCTGTACATGCTGTCTTGCCTGCCACCATGTAAGACATGCCTTTGCTCTTCCTTCACATTCTGTCATGATTGTGAGGCCTTCCCCAGCCGTATGGAACTGTGAGTCCATTAAACCTCTTTCCTTTATAAATTGCCCAGTCTCAGGTATGTCTTTATTAGCAGCATGAGAATGGACTAATACAGTATATAAGCCCCAAATTCTAACCACCTCCTTGAGTCACATTTCCTTGTTAATTTCCATGCCAACCAACATAATTAAATGTTGTTGTCTCTTGTGAATCTGTCTTTTATCAGTTTAATTTACAGGGCTCCAAGAAAAGAACCAAAGAGGGCAGAGGAACAGTTTTTCCTCTCTGACAGAATAAAAGGGCATGGTGTTTGAAGCTTACTTCCAAATGGTTCTGAGAGAATGAGCTAATAGAGCAAATGTAGCAAAACATTAACAATTGTCGAATCTGGGTGAAGGATTTGAGGGAGTTTTTGTACTGTTCTTGAAACTTTTTTTTGAAATTATTTCAAAATAAAATTATTTTTAAAAGAAGAATAAGCTTCTGCATTTATTCATCACCTCTGCTTTTTTTTTTTTTTTTTTTTTTACTCTATTTCCACTTTCAACGCTTTTTTACTCACAACTTCCTATGAGTGGAAAGGATGAGGAATTTGAAAAACAGAGCTGCCTTTTGGGTTTGTGCAAAATCTCTGTGTCTTAATTTTTCTATCTGTAAAATGAGGATAATATCTTCAAACGTTTGCTACATGAACTGAGATGAGGATACAGTAGGCCCTCAATAAATGTTATTGCCTACCCTTCTAAGACCAGTTCAAGTCCTATTTCCTTTATTAAGTCTTCCCTCATCATATCCATGATAAAAACTTATTTTATATCGTACCATACATTTAGCTAAATGGCTTTCTCATACATTACCTCATTGAATTATCCCAATAACCTTACAAGTTAGGTTATCATTTTCTCTACATCATAGTTAAGGACATTTAATGAAGTTAAAAGATTTGGCTAAAATCACACAGTCGGTCAATAGAAATAACAGAATGAAAACTCAGGCTCTTTTAGCCCCAAGTTGTATCCTTTATGTTATACCACAATTTGATATTTCTCCTACTCAAGTGTTTTAAGTGTGGTAAGAATATATTTAACATAAAATTTACTATCTTAACAATTTTAAAATGCACTGTTTAGTGGCATTAAGTACATTCACATTGTTATGCAACCATTCCCACTATCCATCACTAGAACTTTTTCATCTTGCAAAAACTGAAATTCTGTACCATTTCAACACCGACTCTCCACTCCTCCCTTCCCCCCAGCCCCTGGTAACCACCATTCTACTTTCTGTCTCTATGAATTTGACTGCTGTAGATATAAGTGGAATCAGGCCTATCGTGGTGGCTCACACCTGTAATTGCAGCACTCTGGGAGGCCAAGGTGGGAGGATTGCTTGAGCTCAGGAGTTTGAGACCAGGCTGGGCAACATAGTGAGACCTGTTGTCCACAAAAAAATTAAAAAATTAGCTGGGAGTGGTGGTGCATACCTGTAGTCCCAGCTACTTGGGAGGCTAAGGCAGGAGCATCGTTTGAGCCCAGGAGGTCGAGGCTGCAGTGAGCTGTGATGGCGCCACTGCACTCCAGTCTGGGTGACAGAGCAAGACCCTGCCTCAAAATAAAATAAAATAGGCCAGGCGCAGTGGCTCACACCTGTAATCCCAGCATTTTGGGAGGCCGAGGTGGGTGGACCACCTGAGGTCAGATGTTTGACCAACACGGTGAAACCCTATCTCTATTAGAAATACAAAAAAAAATTATCCGGGTGTGGTGGCGGGAGTCTGTAGTCCCAGCTATTTGAGAGGATGAGGCAAGAAAATCGCTTGAACCTACGAGGTGCAGGTTGAAGTGAACCAAAATCAGGCTACAGCACTCCAGCCTGGGCAACAAGAGCAAAACTCCATCTCAAAAAATAAATAAATAAAATAAAATAAAAATTTAAAACTAAAAAATAATTATACAAAAAGGGAATCATACAGTATTTGTCCTTTTGTGATTGGCTTATTTCACTTAGCATGATGTCCTCAAGGTTCATTTATGTTGTAGCATGTGTCTTAAGTTTTATAAACACTTGTGCTCATGGCACTCATGTACAACTTCGTGTGTACTTATTTCCTTTCCTGGTTTATAAACTCCTTGGGGGCTGAAATCCCAGGCTTTCTCTTGGTATTGCCACCCTCATAGTGCCTCGTTCATAACAGTGCCCAGTGAGCTCTCTTGAATGGATAGATACAGGCCACTCTAAAGTAGAAAACGATCCACCTCCTATACTTGATGAAACTTGTATACAGTTTCATCACTGCTCTCAGCTATTGGAGACAAGGAGCTGGACAAGCATAATTGTTCTCTCTACTATTGAAACGGGAGCCAGACAAATTAAGAAGATTCCCCAGGTTGGAAGTATGACAGGCAGGTGAACTTTAGTCAAGTAGAATTAGCTCTCTGCCCAGTGTAAAAACATATATGCAGTATTCTTCGAAGAGGAAAAAATCTCATCTTTTAGTCATATGAAGTGAGAGAGAGTTTGGTCATGGCTTTTTTTTTTTCCTGAGAAAAAGAAAAGAGATCTGTCAAGACTGAACTTTGCAGGAGAGAAATCATCAATCTTTGGTGTCATCTGAGTGCATTGGAAATGCATTTGCCTTGTCTTGCGGTTTGATTGTTTTCTAATCCCTGTAAACATTAAAGGATAAAAACAGGAGAAATGGAACAAGAAATATGTGGGATCCAGGTTTTAGCTGTGCTGCCCACTGGTGACTTTCGAGGTGAAGCTTTCAGGTCCCTTCTCCCTAGCACGCCCGTGCCTCCACCTCTATGAAGCAATAGAGCTTCAAGGGCAAATCTGGCCTCAGAGCCCAGAGGGGAATATGGCCACGTCAGGGGCCACCCCAGGAGACTCAAAGGCCTGCATCTCTTTGTCTTGCAGGAGTTGCTGCTGGACCACATGACACCAGTCCCATTCTTGAAGCAGAATGTTCAAAGAGTGTGTACAAAATGCAGAAGCCACCCATTTCCAAGAAAAATGGCTATGCTTCAACCAGCCTAAGTCTGCTGCAAGCGAGGGCACCCATAAGAGATGGACCTTGAGGGATTCAACCTAACTAACTGTGAGTAAGGGCGTCTAGCACATTTTGGAGAGTACTGGTGTGAAACAGATTCCAAATAAAATAACTGGAGGCAGGCTGGGTGCAGTGGCTCGTGCCTATAATCCCAGCTCTTAGGGAGGCAGAGGCAGGAGGATAGCTTGAGCCTGGGAGTTCGAGACCTGCCTGGGCAATGTAGGAAGACCCCATTCTCTACAAAAAGGAAAAAAACAAACAACAACAACAAAACAAAACAAAACAAAACAAAAAAACAAGAAATAACTCGAGGCAGCCTGTAACATACTAAATTATTTCCCATTAGCACATTAGCACATAAACACCATTAGCACATCTTTTTGAATACGTAAGGTCTGTGGAGACAAGACTACACACAGGATCTCAAAGAATCTCCCTTACTAAGGGGGAAATCAAGTTGGCTTTTATCCTAGCAACTTACTTAAGCCCTAACATACTTACAATTGTTTTACATAGTATATAATATTTCCCATACTTGATTGTGTTTCTTAAGTTTCATTTTTAATTTTCAAATCAAAACAGGAAATATGAGCTGGGCACAGTGGCCCACATTCTCAGCATTTTGGGAGGATAGCTTGAGGCCAAGAGATCAAGACCAGTCTGGGCAACACAGCAAGACTCTGCCTCTACAAAATTTTTTTAATTAGCCAAGCATGGTGGCATGCATCTGTAGTCCCAGCTACTCGGGAGGCTGAGGCAGGATTGCCTCAGCCCTGGAGTTCGATACTGCAGTGAGCTAGGATCATACCAATATACTCCAGCCTGAGTGAGAGAGGAGGACCCTGTCTCAAAAAACTGTCAAAAAAAAAAAAAACCCAGAAAATATAGAGAAGAGGTAGCTAGTTAGAATGCTTGTAGAACTTTTGTAACATTACTGTTTTTTAGACTTAGGAACATTCTCCAAAAATATGATTTGCACACACTTTTGATTGCCTAACCAAAAGTCATTTCTCTCTCTCTTTCCCTTCTGGCAGGGCCTGCTTCCCATAAGAAGGGCTAAACATGCCAGACACTCTCTTTCAGCCTCTTTTGCAGGTAGGGCTGGCCACATGACCCATCTGGCCAAATTAACCTTTCAGCCACACTCTTCCAAAGGCTTTTAGAAAGATTTTTCATGGTAATGAAAACAACAGATATTCAAGGAGAGCTTTTTTTCCCCACCTCTTCCTTCCTGACATTTCATAGGCATTTCATTTCATGGGAGCTATGGAGGCTATATTGCAGCCATTAAGCAGTAGACAAAGCGAACGTGCTGAGGATGGCAACAAACAGGGATGGAAAGAACCTGGATCACTGATGATGACACAGTTTAGCTTGGCACCATCACCTTCTGTATTAGTCAGGGTTCTCTAGAGGGAGAGAACTAATAGGATTTATATATATATATATATATATATATACACATAAAGGGGAGTTTATTAAGTATTAACTCACACAATCAAGAGGTCCCACAACAGGCGGTCTGCAATCTGAGGAGCAAGGAGAGCCAGTCCGAGTCCCAAAACTGAAGAACTTGGAGTCCGATGTTTGAGGGCAGGAAGCATCCAACACGGGAGAAGGATGTAGGCTGGGAGGCTAGGCAAGTCTAGTCTTTTCACATTTTTCTGCCTGCTTTATATTCTACCCATGCTGGCAGCTGATTAGATGGCGCCCACCCAGATTAAGGGTGCGTCTGCCTTTCCCAGTCCACTGACTTAAATGTTAATCTCCTTTGGCAACACCCTCACAGACACACTCAGAATCAATACTTTGCATCCTTCAATCCAATCAAGTTTACACTCAGTATTAACCAGCACACGTTCTAAACATCTTATTATGTAAAATGATACAATCCTGTTGGATATGCCACCTTTTTTTGAAACAGGGTCTCACCCTGTTGCCCAGGCTACAGTGCAATGGCGTGATCACGGCTCACTGCAGCTTCAAACTCCTGGGCTCAAAGTGATCCTCCCACATCAGCCTCCTGAGTAGCTGAAACCACAGGCGTGTGCCACCATGCCTAGCTAATTTTTTTTTTAGAGAGAGACAGGCTCTTGCTATGTTGCCCAGGCTGGTCTCGAACTCCTGGGCTCAAGTGATCCTCCTGCCTCAGCATCCCAAACTCCCGGGATTATAGGCGTGGAGCCATTGTGCCTGGCTGGATATACCACTTTTAGCTGGATATTGTTATTCACAGCTGAAAGCACCTTAACATATTCAATGCGATTTTAAATACAGTCCAAGAGGAAACTATTTTATACCAAATATTGACTAACTTTCTCTCAGATATTGGAAGGGCATGTTCCTAAACATAAGCATATGAGAAAATCCTTGTAATGACGAGATAAAGGGAGTTTGCCAGTTTAAACACCCTCAGGTTGCCCTGGCAAATGTCAGGTGTCACAGGGTCGAAAAGATTAGTTCATAATGTACTAGGAAAAACATCCTGCAATATATATGAAAATATATATTGTAAAAAATCTTTTTGGCTAAATGTATTGGCACAATTATTAGAATACAATCTAGAAACATTTACTTTAAATTTTAAGAGCAAAGACAAGACTTCTGATCTTAATTAGTCAAAGTTTTTCTTAAGGATTTCAATTCAAATGTGTCCTTTATTCTGATTGTGATGGGACTTTTGATTTGTCCTATTTGAAATGCCATGTAAATGCCTTAGAAAACCCAGACATCTGACCTTATATTTTACTTGATAAATAGAAAAAGCCACTTGCTGATAAAATTTTGTTATTCACAGGTAATTAATTACATGAGTGAATTCATTTTTCTACTTGCTATTTTTCTAGACAACTATCTTCATTAAAATTTTAGATTACTGTAATTTACATGGAGCTCATACATTCAATTTACAGATTTAGAATACTTATCAATTGATGTCCATTTTATTTTTTCTTTTAGTTGCTGAGATAAGACATCCATTTATCTCAAAATGTATCAGGTCAAGCTAAAAAAAAGAAGTGAAATTAATATGAAAATATCTATTAAAGGACATCAGTGTCCAAGCTCACCATCCTTTCTAACTATCTTTCATCTGGACATAGTCAGGGCTTATACAATAGAATTAAATATACCATCCCAGAGGACACCTGGCAGTGTCCGGAGACATTTTTGGTTGTCACAACATGGGGGCGCATTGCCACTGGCATCCTTGGTAGAGGACAAGGATGCTGCTACACATCCCACAGTGCACAGGACAACCCCCACAGCAAAGAATGCTCCAGCCCAAAATGTCAATAGTGCCAGGGTTAAGAAACCCTGTTCTACACCAAGCACCTTGATGTCTAAAATACAACACAAACTGGTTCTTTGTTCATTAGAATTCCTACAGAGGAAAGAATAGATTACTATCATTTTACAGTCATCTCAACAATTGAAGTCAGGAGAAGCCTTGATTCTTATAAACTGCAAAACATTAGTTTGAAGTCTAGTTTGTAGGTATCATTTGTTTTCTATGAGGAATTCCTTCTTTTGATGTTACATTTTCTTTCACTCAAAGACAGGACTTACATGAGCCTTCCTTTCTGCTGTTCCTTTTCTTAAAAAAAAAAAAAATTGTCTTATGGCTGGGTGCGGTGGCTCATGCCTGTAATCTCAGCACTTTGGGAGGCCAAGGCAGGCAGATCACCTGAGGTCAGGAGTTTGAGACCAGCCTGCCCAACATGGTGAAACCCTGTCTCTACTAAAAATACAAAAATTAGCTGGACGCGGTGGCAGGCACCTGTTATTCCAGCTACTCAGGAGGCTGAGGCAAGAGAATCGCTTGAATCCAGGAAGCAGAGGTTGAACCGAGATAGCGCCATTGCACTCCAGCCTGGGTGACAAGAGTGAAACTCCGTCTCAAAAAAAAAAAAAAATTGTTTTATATCTAGTGTGTCTTGAAGTGAACCTGAACTTCACTAACATTGCCAAGAGTCTTCCCCAAGATGTGGACCATAGATGTGAGTTCAGTATAAATTATATGGCTATAGGAAAGTCACTTAGAGAAACTTTCACTGTGCCTCGGTATCTCCCTGAGATGCCTGCCTTGCTTGTAGAGATAATGTGAAAACATTTCACTTGGAAATAAAGTCACCATCCAAATCTAAGATCTGATATAAAAGAGATGATAAAGAACACTAAGTTCACATTACCCTTCCTGGTATTTTAAATGTCTTTTCTATCTTTGAAAAGCTGACCTGGATCACAGAGAAGGGAATTTTTTTTTCCTTTTAAAGATCCCTATGGAGGATTGTTCTGGAATCCATCAGAATGTTCTAATATCTAGCCTCTAATTTTTCATAATAAGGCATGACATATTACAATGTAGATTGATAAAACTAGTTTGGAAAGCAATTTATCAACACTCATCAACCTCAAAAATGTTCATGCCCAATGCCTGTAGTCCCAGCTACTTGGAAGCCTGAGGCAGGAGGTTCGCTTGAGCCCAGGAGGTTGAGGCTGCAGTGAGCCATGATTGTGCCACTGCACTCCAGCCTGGGTGACAGAGCAAGATCCCATCTCTTAAAAAAAAGAAAAAAGTTAAAAAGAGTCCACGCCCTTTGAGGCAGTAATTCTTTTTTTGGAAATTTATTCTAAAGTTCTAAAGTAATAATCCTAAATATATACTAGGCTTTCTACAAAGAGATGTTCCTAAACCTGTGATTTACCACAGTGAATAACTGTAAACTACCTAGCTGTCCAACAACCAAAATAGTGGAATGGATACAATAAATTCACTAACTTAACTCAGCTTTATGTCTACATAAACATAGTAAGAATTATTTTTATAGAACATGTGTGATAACATGGGGAAATATTTTTATTAAAAAACAATATGAAACTATAGCCACTATATGATTATAATAGCATAAGAAATCAAGCAAAATCCTATAAATTGGTGTAATCAAAGCTGTGTACCCAGAAATTCCACTTCTAAGATCCTTAATCCTAGGGAAATGATTGGCTACAGGGATTTTTTTCTTTTTCTGAGACAGGGTCTCACTCTGTCACCCAGGCTACAGTGCAGTGGCACGATCACAGCTCACTGCAGCCTCAACCTCCCAGTCTCAAGCAATCCTCCTGCCTCAGCCTCCCAAGTAGCTGGGGCCACAGGCAGGCACCACCACGCCTGGCTAATTTTTTGTATTTTTAATAGAAAGGGGGTCTCCATACGTTGCCCAGGCTGGCCTTGAACTCCTGTGTTCAAGTGATCCTCCTGTCTTGGTCTCCTGAGTAGCTGGGACCATAGGCACGTGCCACCATGCCTGGCTAATTTTTTTTTATTTTAAATAGAGATAGGGGTCTCCCTGTGTTGCCCAGGCTGGTCTCGAACTCCTGGGCTCAAGTGATCCTCCTCGGTCTTTCCAAGTCCTAGGATTACAGGGGTGAGCCACCATGCCCAACCTGTTACAGGGAAATTAATCACCATGCAAAAAAGTCGAAACAATTTTAATTTTTTTTTAGTAAAAAAGTGGAAACAACTCAAATGTCCAACAACTCAAATAATAAGAGATTCGTAAAAATCAATTACGGTACAACAATACAGTGGAAAGATGAGCAGCCAATAAAATGATGTTGAAACACGTTTATTAACAAGACAACATGTTCATAATATATTAAGTGAAAATTCAGGCTTAAAAGGGTAGACGCATTAAAAATCCCTTAAAAGAGTAGGAAGAGGTAAGAATGTGTATGTTCAGTATATAAGAAGTCCAAAAGAATATTCTCTGCAAAAGTAGTTGGTTTTCTTTGAGTGGTAGAATTATAAGGAGATTTTTTTTTCATTTTGCTTGTATGTATTTTTCGAAATTTCTATAGTAAGCATGAACTATCTGCATAAAAAAAGAAATACATCAAATGTTATCAAAGCCTACAGAATAGAACTATGGATCTCTTCTTATTACATTTTGTTTCCTGTATTTTCCTAATGGTCTTTACTTATTTCACTTGAGAAGAGGTGAACCATTAGAAGAAAGCACTATCCAGTGTCTTCTTTAGGAGAAATATCTTGGGTCAGTCACTTTCCTTCTTTAAAATACCTGTCTCAGATGGGATAGGGTAGGTTATGTTGTTGTAACAAACAAGCCCAAACAACAAAGGTGTATTTCCCACTCATGCTACATGTCCATCACAGGTTGTCTGGCAGCTCTGACCGCCATAGTGACTCAGAACCTTAATCTGTGGATCAGCTACCATGTCAAACTGTGCCAGTTGCCACACTAGAGGAAAAAAAGAGCTCTGGAAAGTCACACATCAGCAACAAGTTGCCCCAGCCTGAAAGTTACTCTTATTACACAGTGGCCACAATTAGTCACATGGCCCTATCCAATTCATAGGAGGCCAGGACATGGGTAAGACAGATTGTGTTTGGTGAACGGCACCTAATTCACCAGCTCAGAACATTGTAAGCAAATATTGAAACAACTATAAGGAGACATCAACAAATTTATAATCACAGTGGTCATATTCCTGGCACCTGCTACTTGAGTCTGTGGCCAACTTTATCTTGTTAGATGCAAGCATTGTAGAAAGCATACCAATGTGTCAGATGGAGACCACTTACCACAAGCAAAATAGGACATGCTTTTTGTGAAATCAAAAACTAACAATGCATTTGTTGATTGTGTGGCAAAAAGAGGATAAAGGAGCATGCAATACATACACAATATATACATAGGTGACAGCATTTCACATTTACTCGGGATATACTCAGCTGGGCAAAGAAAATTGTAGCTTTCATGCCTTCTTGGCCTTTTGGCTAAGATCAAGTTATTGTAGCTTTCTTCTTTCTCTCTGACTGCTCTGATTTACCTTACAAGCCCCCACCCTCTAGGTAGAAGTAGGGAGGGGAAACAAGATTGAATTCAATTTATTAACCTCAATTCAGTCCCTAACTTAAAATGTCTTTGTGGGTAAATAGTCCCTACTTGGATGACTCAGTTAAGTGCTCAACCAGTAAGAGTTCCACCCCTTCCTCTGCTCCTTTCCAAGATGGCATCAGGTGTGTGAGGGAGGGGTGTAGCTTTCGAGACCTCTTAGTGGCAAAGGGCAGATGTTAATCCTCCCAAAGAAAAGCAAGATCCAGACCTTCCCATTTGCAGTCCTCTGCCTTCTCAGCAACCTAGCTAACATGCTTCCTGCCCTAGGACTTCAACCTAGAAGGAGGCGATCAGAACCACTGTGTCTTGTGACCTGCCCCCAGACTGGGAAGTGGGAAGGGGTTAGGGAGTGGGGAGAGTTTTTCTCTCTACTCTTTACAGCCTGACCAGGCCTCCCTTCTATCCTGCACACAGGCCTGTGTATTGAAAAGGAAGCTTTGTTATTTAGAAATCCCTTTCTCCAAAAAGCCTGGGTTTTACATATATTGTTTTACTCAAAAGGGGTCAAGAAAATCAGCTTTGAAATGCAAAGCTGGTGAATGGGCTCTGTTCTAGACAGCACCTGTTCGTCCTTTCTTTCCTGGGACAATAACCTTGATGACTCTATCAAAAGGCTAGCAGGAAGTGGGATTTAAAGGGGAAAATCAAAATGCATTGGTTTAATTATTATAAATGCATTGGTGTTCCTCAGAGGCGAGATTGGAAGAACTAAATTAATGAGGTATCTATTTTCTTGGGTGTCTTGTGAGATTTATCTCTTTTCTTCACAGAGACAAAGTAAAATTTTCAAAAATATGACCCTAATGAAAATACAGAATGAACACCTCACTGGTTTTATGCATTAATGAGGGAACCAGCAGGATGGTAAATCTGGTACAAAGGAGAATTCAAAAGATATGTTTAAAAAGAAAAAGCATGCCGAAATAAGCTTGCTAAGTTAGAGGCAAAACAGGGCAATAAAACCACAACCTTTGAGGTCAGCCCTTCTACTGCAAAGAAATCATTTGCATCTCTACTGGACAAAAACCTCCAAGTTGACATCCTGGGCTTTAATCAAGCAACAGTGCATTCTCACAGAGAACTGAATAATCCTTGGGTGGGCGCTTTAAATGGAGGCCTTTTAATAAAGCTTCAGTCTGGAAATTGAAAGGACAAGCAGTCATTCTGTCTCCTTGTTTGCAAGTGTTAGGGAATTTTTCTTCACATACTCAAACATTGCCTACATCCCACCCACCTTAACACACACAAAACCGATCTGCTGAGAGCTCATGGAAGAAAGAGTTATGAATGGATTAAAGAGCCTATAGGAATAAAAGATGGGGATTTAAAGCAAGCACAGGTTTCTGCTTCAGAGACACAAGTGAATGGGTATCTTTAAAAGCCTAAATATGTGATTTTGTTCTAAACCTACATATTTTAAAGATGTTTAAATTACGCTTTCCTTTTAAAATTACCTTTTCCTTTTCAAAATCTAGATAGACTTAACTAGGCCTGAATGATTCCATTACCAAAGCAGATTAATCTGGTTAAATGAAACCGTAAGGGCATGTGATAATTATTTTTCAGTTGTCACAGGTTACATAGGTTACCACAGCCCATTAATGTATGCTAGCCTATTAAGTTACTGAAATGACAAACATTATTGCATCGGTAAGGCATATTCAGTCCAGTTGAGATAGAAACCATTCTCCAAATGATAATAGTTTCCAAAAGAAACCTATTTTTAAAAATCTCATAACAGCTCATTTGTAATACAGCTTGCTACTCAGATGGTTTCTGAAAAATATCTTCTTAGAGAGAAATCAAAACATCTCATATACTTCATAAATATACACACCTATTATGTATGCATAAAAATTAAAATTTTAAATTTTAAAATTTTAAAAAACAAAACAGACAAAAAAAGAAAACAAATATTATAATAGGACAAAGCCTACTCTGAATAGCAGGTTCCCCATGGAATTTTGTTTTCTGAGTAGAGAGCAAGATCATCTGATTAAAAGGCTCAAATTCTCTGAAACTTTCTGTTGAAGGCTATGATGTGTAACCTGAGCACATTTCCATATGAAGGTTATTCAGCTGTGGAAAACACCAGAACCCACACAAAGCTTTTCCTTTAAAAGCTGAATAAAATCTAAGACACTGCATGTTAGTGCAGAAATGAGAAATCTTAAGTTGTTGTTCGCTGACTGCTTGGCTGTGTTTTTTTTTGTCCTGCAAGAAAGCAGAGACACACATTTGAGAAAGCATTGTAACTCAAACGCATGACCACAGCTAAGAAATTTAAGTAACCATATCACAGAAACACAGGAACGTAGAGTCTGTTGGCTAATCTAAATAGATAATTAATCATGTTCCTGGCAGTGTGGAATGCAGATTTGCATGCTATTCACAGAGACTTTGGCAGGCAGGCTGAGAGCTTTCTGGAATATCAGAATCTGGAGTGTCTTGAGGAGCTGGTAAGTCAGTCACTCTGAGATCTACAGATTTCTTGGATCAGTAACATTTAAAAGTAACGTTGAAGACCAACATGGTATTAACAACTTCTTGTTTTGGCAAATAATAATATTGTAAAAAATACTTACTCTTTATAATTGCCATTATTTCATAAAAGATATGGTTTCACAGACTCTATTTTTTTAGGCTAGTTCGTAATTGGATTTGCTGTTGGATTTGGGGGTGAAGATATCTTTAAGTAACTTATTTCTCAAACCTTTCATTAGTGACTGAAAGGCATATTGAAGTACCTGCCATGTCCAGTCAAAATGAATGTTACTTCTGAGACAGGTGAATGTGACAGGACTAGACTGGCTCTAGATAGGAGCTTGGATCTTGAGAGTTCTTCTGTGGGATCATCTTGTCTTAAGGAGGGTTTTTTCAAATGGTGGGGAGATAGGAGATTTAAACATTGACCAAATTCCAACTGTGGCATGTTTTCAGCTTTCTTCTGCCCTTCCTGACCTGTAAATAAGAATTAAATCAAGTAATACTGCCCAAATGCCTATTACTAAGAGTGCAGGGTTAAGCTTTGGGGCAAAACTTCTCAAACTTAAGTCTTCGTAAGAATAGTCTGAGAACCCATCAAAAGGCAGATTCCTGGGTCTTAGTGCCATGGGTTCTGAAGTCTGAGATGGCAACCATGGAATCTCAATTTTTAACAAGCATAACATGATTTTGGTGGAAATGGTCCATGGGCCCCATCTTTAGAAACATTAGCCTAGGAGTGAAAAAAAAAAAAAACACTTCCAATTTCTGTAATGACATACTAGGTATTCAGACCAACTTTCCTGCTGAACATAATATATTAAACATCTTCTTAAAAGCATCAAAAAGCTAACAAAATAGCAGTAAATTACTGGGATGCAATTCAGAAAAGAATGGAAATCCACAGAAGTGAGCCTGACATTCTGAACCATTTTTGCCTTCCCATTACTAGCAGATCCTGAAGAGACAACTGAGAGGGTGAGCTGTCTTCTTAGCCAGCTCATGGGAATAGGGAGACAAAAATCAGAGATCAGGACCTGCCAAGGGTGGACACATGGCAAACCAGTCCTCATCCCATACACATGCACACACATGTTAGGAGGAACGGTGAACTGGAAGTGGCTTGCTCAGAGAATCTCATATCTTGAACTTGGACTAGGGCGATCAACTTGGGCCTCAAATTATTCTAACAAGTAATTTTTCTTATATAGTGCCCAGCACACAATCAAAGATAATCAAGCCTAATTGGGACAGAAAACCTTGAGCAAGAACCACTAGGAAAAATGAACAACAAAATGGATTTAGAATGACTCCAGATACGAGTAAATCTAAATGAGTATTAACTATGTGAAACAATTAGTATAGTCCCCTGTGGGAATAGATAGATAGATAGATAGATAGATAGATAGATAGATAGATAGATAGATAGATAATTTATTTTAAATGCATGATAATCATAGTATAAAGTCTTGAGAGGAAAATAAATGGAGATAAAAATGTTCTAAATTCCTAACATTATCCAAAAGGAGAGGAAATGCATCAATTAAAGTTAGATATTTGGCTGGGTGTGGTGGCTCATGCCTGTAATCCCGTCACTTTGGGAGGCCAAGGCAGGAGAATTGCTTAAACCCAGAAGTTTGAGACCAACATAGGCAACATAGTGGGACTCTGTCTCTACAAAAAATAAAAAAAGTTAGCTGAGCATGATGGTGCACGCCTGTAGTCCCAGCTACTCTGGAGGCTGAGGCAGGAGAATTGCTTGAGCCCAGGAGGTCGAAGCTGCAGTGAGCTATGATTGTACCACTGCACTGCAGCCTGGGTGACAGCAAGAGACCTTGCTTCAAAAAAAATGAGATATTTAGGCCAGTCGCGGTGGCTCACGCCTGTAATCCCAGCACTTCGGGAGGCCGAGGCAGACAGATCACCTGAGGTCAGGAGTTCGAGACCAGCCTGGCCAACATGGCGAAATACCGTCTCTACTAAAAGTATAAAAATTAGCTGGGCATGGTAGCAGGCGCCTGTAATCTCAGCTAGTCAGGAGACAGGCAAGAGAATCGCTTGAACCCAGGAGGCGGAGGTTGCAGTGAGCTGAGATTGCACCACTGTACTCCAGCCTGGGCAACAAGAATGAGACTCCATCTCAAAAAAAAAAAAAAAAAAGGATATTTATAAGTGAAACATACATGCTGTAATTCTAGGGTAACCACCAAAAGAATAAAAGAAGAGTATATGATATATAAACTGTAAGAGATTTTTAAAAATTGAATGTAAAAGTCATCAATCCAAAAGAGGGTGAGGACAGAAAGAAAAAAAAACACAAAACAGACAAGAAAAGAAAAAGTACATAATAATAAGATTTTAACACAAATATATCACAATTACATTGAATGTAAATGGACTACATTTTCCAGTGAGAAAACAAAGATTATAAAATAGAAAATAGACAAACAAGCAGTACTACTATGTGTTGTTTAAAGAGACACATTAAAACATAAAAATAAAGAAAGGTAGAAAGTAAATAAATGACAATAATTTACTCCACAATTGGTAACTAAAAGCAAGTTGATATAGCTATATTAATATCACACAAAATAGACTTCAAGCAAAAAGCATTATTAGAAACAAAGCAAGTCACTTCTTAAGAAAAGTTAAATTCACTAGGAAGACAGAACAATTTTAAATTCGTGCATAACTAATAACCTGGCCTGAAAATATATAAAATAAAAATTGAGGCTGGGCATGGTGGCTCACACCTGTAATCCCAGCACTTTGGGAGGCTAAGGTGGGTGGATCACCTGAGGTCAGGAGTTCGAGACCAGCCTGGCCAACATGGTAAAACCCCGTCTGTGCTAAAAATACAAAAATCAGATGGATGTGGTGTTGCATGCCTGTAGCCCCAGCTACCAGGGAGGCTCAAGCAGGAGGATCACTTGAATGCAGGAGGCGGAGGTTGCAGTGAGCCAAGATCATGCTACTGCACTCCAGCCTGGGCAACAGAGTGAGACTACATCTCAAAAAAAAAAAAAAAAAAGAAAGAAAGAAAGAAAAAAAAATTGAGGCTCATACCTGTAATCCTAGCACTTTGGGCGACGGAGAAAGGAGAATCAATTGAGTACAGGAATTTGAGACCAGCCTGGGCAATATAGCAACACCTTGTTTCTACAAAAAAAAAATTTTAAATAGCTGGATGTAGTGGCATGTGCCTTTAGTCTCAGCTACTCGGAAGGCTGAGGTGGGAGGATCACTTGAGCCTTGCAGCTCGAGGCTGCAGTGAGCTACAATGGTGCAGTGCACTCCAGCCTGGGTGACAGAGTGAGACCCTGTCTCTAAATAAATAAATAAAAATAAATAAAAAATAAAAATGTATAAAAATAAAAATTGATAAAATCAAAATTAAAAGTACATCAAGGAGAAGAAAGAAAACCCCCAGTCATTTTGAGTGACATTAATACAACTTTCTTAGTAACTGGTGGAACCAATAAACAAAAAAAAGTCAAAACACATAGGTGTACTCTACACAGCCGCTACAGGTATGACCATGTGAAATAGTACACAAGGCCAAAGTCCAGGGAGGATCATGTACAAGGGAATTCCTCCCAGAGGGCAGGACCAAGGTCTGACAGGAGAACTTCCTTCACTACTAGGGAGTCTTTGCACATCTTGCCAAACACGATTTCATCATTTCTATGCACCAGTGACTGATGAGTGCTTTCCATTCTACATTTTCCCAAATGGGAGTTTTCTCTGTGTCTATCCTGTTCTTGCTCTATATGATGTGCCAAATGTTGAGTAGTGTTGGGGGAGTAATGTTCTATTATTATATAGATTTCTGGATCATGAGACAGTAGATCTAGACCTGATAGAAAAGACTGCACATTACACAGAGGTGTCAGACTTTGTTTTGTACTCAGGAAATGGATTGTACTTTGAGGGATGAGTGTATTCTGTGTGTATGGATATTTAGATGCCAGAGGTTTGGAAGTGTCAGAGTTTGCTAATTGTTCCCTGTGTCCATTTTGCCTTTCTACTTTTTGGTAACAGAGGCCCCCTGCATGTGAGCTCATCACATGGCTGCCCGGCAAGATACTACATTTTCCAGTCTCCCATGAGGATAGATGTGGTCACGTGACTGAGTCTGGGCCAATGGGATGTGTGTAGATGTGATGTATATTTATCTCCATAAAGATGAAGCTGGTTGCCCTGAATATTCTGTCCATTAGTTGGGAAGTGGCAATGAATGGAACAATGCCTTGGGCCCCAAGAGGGATCCTGAGTATGGCAGAGCTTCCCACCAGCCTAGGTTCCTGTATGTCATCATGGGACAGAGAGGCCTTGTAGACCCTGGACTGTTATGTTAATATAAAAAAGAAATAAACTTCTATCTTATATAAGCTATTGTACTTTAGGATTCCTTTGCTACAGCAACATTGCCTGTACCCTAACTAATACATGTGTTATGGAGTGACAAAGGTCAGTTGGGAAGGTGGGGGTGAAGAGGAAACACTTGTTGTTAGCCTTAATAGTAAAACTCAGGAGTCAAGATTTGACAGGCTTGGTAATGTGACGCATTGCCGAGGGACAGGGCAGATGGTGGTGCCATTAATGGTGATTGGGTAGCTGATTAAATGGCTTCAGCTACCTTTTGTGTGATGTTTGTAATTCCATATCTCTGGGTAATTCTCTCCAGCATATCATGTCCATATCTCTCTTGAGATCAAATAGGCTCCTCAAACTCAACATTTCAAAGCTTAGTTTTCTTCTCCCCAAAGCCTTTCCTTCTTCCTGTATTTTCTATAAGGTTAATGACTGTACCTTTCAATATCACCCTTCACCCACTTGTCAGTAGAAACTAGAATCACCCTTGATTCCTCCTTCATCACCACACAGTGTCTCACAAACATCACCTACTTCTATTCTTTTTCCTCTATTCCCATCGCTAGTGCCTTAATTCAGGTCTTCATCATCTCTTACTTCAAATATTGCAGTAGTCTCCTTTCTTTTTTTCTGTTTCTTTTTCTTCTTTTTTTCAGCATTCTTCTTTCTAGCTGATTTCTCTGATTTCAACCTCCCCCATGCCTCATACTGCTCTCAGGACTCTTTTTCCAAATAACAAATTTGATCACGTCACTTACCCTGTTTAGACATCTTCTTCGATTTCTCAATTTTCTTTTTTTGAGATGGAGGAGTCTCACTCTGCCACCCAGGCTAGAGTGCAGCGGCGCCATCTCGTCTCACTGCAGCCTTGACTTCCCAGGCTCAAGTGATCCTCCCACATCAGCCTCCCTAGTAGCTGGGACCACAGGCACACACCACCATGCCCAACTAATTTTTTGTATTTTTGGTAGAGATGGGGTTTTGCCATGTTGCCCAGGCTGGTCTCAAACTCCTGAGCTCAGGCGATCCACCCGCCTCAGCCTCCCAAAGTGCTGGGATTACAGGCGTGAGCCATCGCACCTGGCCATCTTCTCCAATTTCTTATAAGCTAAGGAGCCTGGACTGGTCCCCTTTGTACCCTTATCAAGCCCCTCAGTACACTGTGGGCCCCAGGCACAATGAGCCTTTATAATGTCCTCTCTGCCTGGAACACTTTTACTCTGTCTTCATTTAACAGACTCCTACTCTGCCTTCAAAACCCAGTTTAAACATAACTCAATGAAATATCTTCTCAGGCCAGGCAGGGTGGCACACTCCTGTGATCCCAGCACTTTGGTAGGTCAAGGCAGAAGGATCACTTAAGCCCAGGAGTTTGAGACCAGCCTAGGCAACATAGTGGGACCACATCTCTACAAAAAATTTAAAAATTAGCCAAGCATGGGGGTGCACGCCTCTAGTCCCAGCTACTGGTGCGGCTGAGGCAGAAGGATCACTTGAGCCCAGGAGATCAAAGCCGAGGTGAGCTGTGAGCATGCCACTGTACTCCAGCCTGGGAGACAGAATGAGACCCTGTCTGAAAAAGAAAGAAGAAAGAGAAAGAAAGAAAGAAAGAAAGAAAGAAAGAAAGAAAGAAAGAAAGAAAGAAAGAAAGAAAGAAAGGAAGGAAGGAAGGAAGGAAGGAAGGAAGGAAGGAAGGAAGGAGGAGGGAGGGAAGGAAGGAGGGAGGGAGAGAGGGAGGGAAGGAAGGAAGGAGAAAGAGAAAAGAGAAAGGAAGAAAGAAAAGAAAAGAAAGAAAGAAAAAGAAAGAGAGAGAGAGAAAGAAAGAGAGAAAGAAAGAAGGAAAGATCTTCCCAGAATCCCTTGGCTTAGTTGTTTAGCTATTCCCACCTCAATATTTGATATATGAATGAATGAATTAAAGATACATTAAGAACCAAATCCCAAAGAACACACCTGGCAGAAAGACAAAAAATTTCCAAAGTATAGAAATTTATGACTGGAAAGGGAGCTTATAGATTGTAAAGATCATCTAAATGTGTTTACAGATGAGGTTCAGAATTATTATGTGACTATCTCAGGATCAGACAGGGTCTGACTATGCTGCCCAGGCTGAAATGCAGGGGCTATTCACAGGCACACAGCACACTACACAGCCTCAAGCTCTTGGGCTCAAGCAATGCTTCTGAGTAGCTGGCACTACAGGTGCACATCATTGTGCCTGGCTCTTCCTGTACTATTTTTTTCTGTATTTTGCTGTGAATGCATTAGAGAATAATTTTAATAGAAGGATTTGTTTGAAAAGCTGAATTTAAAGGTTCAATGCTTCAGCTTGCCAACAAAGTTGCACTTCAAGTCAAATATGAAATGATCACAATGTCAGTGTGATCTTGTCACAAAGATAATTATCTAAGTTACAAGCCATTCTCCCAGAGAGACTAATAGAAACCCTGTGTACACACCAATGTAGACATTGAAAACAAGAGATCATCCAGTCCAAGAATTCTAAACATATTTTTTTTCACCTAGGAGTCCTTTGGCAGGCTGGCTTCTCAGAATAATGCTTTTGAATGCATAAAACATCACACATAGGAATACAAAGGAAATCAGTATATTGAAAATATGCCTATCAAAATAGTAAATATTATAAATGTGTGATATAGTATTATATATGTTTCTTCATTTAATCTATTAATTAACAACATCTATCAGGAGTCTAATTTTGAAGCGGTAATAAGCATAAATGATATTTCAAGATATATGCAACAATTGTCATGTGATACAAAAATATTTCTGATTTCTATTAATGACAAATCACAGGTTCTGCTAGCATGACTATGGTTTAACACTTGCATTTGCAGTTAAATAAAACACATGCTTTTGTTAGAGATTACTGAAAATAAAAAGGAAATGTTTTTCTCTTTCAGGTTCACTGATACGCTGAACCCCAAGTTAAGAATCCCTGGGTTAGCTCAATCCCTCATTTTAAAAGTAAGGGATCTTTTGTCTGAGATATGTAAAATTAGGTCAAATAAAATTAATTCAGAGAAAACCATTGATGGGTCTATGACGTTGGCCTTTTTCAAGTCAGCACAGTTCCCTTGAGGAGCTTGGGTTTAAAAACAAACAAAAAGACTTGAAAAGGGAGGCTGTTTTTATACAATTTCTGCTTTCTGCTCAGTGTTCCTGGTCCCTAAGTCCTGCTTGGTACAAAGGCCCTTGAACTAGGGGAAAGGACATGTAAGAACTAAACTCAAATTAGTATCTCAATATGTTATCTTGCCACCGTACTAAGAACAACAAGAAAGATGACACAATTAATTTTTGAATAAATGTCAACAGTAAGAAGTGTCCAAAAATGCCCTATTAAAGAACAGAATACCCAGCCTTGAAATGAACTGATACTGTACAGGGATTTGGGGCAGCTGGATCTTTCAAACCTTTGTGATTGCAGCTCACAGTAAAAAATAGACTTTTCATTGAGACCCATCACTCACGTGCATGTATACACATACGTGTGATTCAAACAAAAGTTTCCCCAAACAGGCTTACCTTAGTAAGTGATGAGACCCACTGATAGTTTTTGTTTTATTCCTTTCCATTTCATTCAAAAAATGCTAGTCAGTGACTCACTATTCGTGAGCAAGGATTGGGTTACAGCCCATAGTTTCATAAATATCGGACTGGATGAACTTCAAGGACTCTCAAATTCTAAGATTCTATGATGTATGAGTGGATCATATAAATGAATACAGTATTGCAGAGGTGGTAAATGTTTTTAACTTTATTTTTTATTTCCAACTCTTCATTTTGAAAAATTTCAAAACTACAGGAAAATAAGAAGAATGGCAAAATAAATGCCCTATATAGTTCACCAAGATTGACGTGTATTTTATCACATTTGCTTTTTCCCTGTCACTGAACACACACACATAGGTATTTATGTATATACATACGGAGACAGAGTCTCCTTCTGTAACCCAGGCTGGAGTGCAGTGGCACGGTCTCGGCTCACTGCAACCTCCACCTCCAGGGTTCAAGCGATTCTCCTGCCTCAGCCTCCCGAGTAGCTGGGATTACAGGCATGTGCCACCACACCCGGTTGATTTTTGTATTTTTAGTAGAGACAGGGTTTTACCATGTTGGTCAGGCTGGTCTCGAACTCCTGACCTCAAGTGATCCACCAGCCTCAGCCTCACAAAGTGCTGGGATTACAGATGTGAGCCACCATGCCCGGCTGGTATTTAAGTCTATTCTTGTTATTTTTGCTAAACCATTTGAAAATGAGTTGCAACATTATGATACTGAATCTTGAAGTGAAATACTTTAGCCTGTACTTCTTGAGAACAGGGATATTTTTCTACAAAGCCACAATACCATTGTCATATCCAAGAAATTTAGCATTAATGCAACAATATTGTCTAGTATACAGCTCACATTCACATTTTCCCAATTGCCCCAAATGTCCTTTATAGCTGTTTTTCTATCCAATCAAGAACTATGCAGTACACTTGTTATTTCTCATTAGTGTCCTTTCATCTTAGTTCTTCATGACACTGAGTTTTCTTTTTAATAGGTTTTTGAGGAACAGGTGGTGTTTGATTAAATGCATAAGTTCTTCAGTGGTGATTTCTGAGATTTTGGTGCACCCATCACCCAGCAGTGTACACTGTATGCAATGTGTAGTCTTTTATCCCTCACCTCCCTCCCACTTCCCACCTCCGAGTCCCCAGAGTCCATTGTATCATTCTTATTCCTTTGTGTCCTCACAGCTTACCTCCCTCTTATGAGTGAGAGCATACCATGTTTGGTTTTCCATTCCTGAGTTACTTCACTTAGAATAACAGTCTCCAATTCCATCCAGGTTGCTGTGAATGCCATTATTTCATTCTTTTTTATGGCTGAGTAGTATTGCATTACATATATATATATATATATATATATATATATATATATATCACATTTTCTTTATCCACTCGTTGGTTCATGGGCATTTTGGGCTGGTTCCATATTTTTGCAATTGCAAATTGTGCTGCTATAAACATGCGTGTGCAAGTTATCTTTTTCATATAATGACTTTCTTTCATCTGGGTAGATACCCAGTAGTGGGATTGCTGGATCCAATGGTAGATCTACTTTTAGTTCTTTAAGGAATCTCCACACTGTTTTCCATACTGGTTGTACTAATTTACATTCCCAGCAGCAGTGTAGAAGTGTTTCCTTTTCACCACATCCACGCCAAAATCTATAATTTTTTGATTTTTGATTATGGCCATTCTTGCAGGAGTAAGGTGGTATCTCATTGTGGTTTTGATTTGCATTTCCCTGATTATTAGAGATGTTGAGCATTTTTTCATATGTTTGTTGGCCATTTGTATATCTTCTTTTGGGAATTGTCTATCATGTCCTTAGCCCACTTTTTGATGAAATTGTTTGGTTTTTTCTTGCTGATTTGTTTGAGTTCCCTGTAGATTCTGGATATTAGTCCATTATCAGATGTATAGGTTGTAAAGATTTTCTCCCACTCTGTGGGTTGTCTGTTTACTCTGCTGATTATTTCTTTTGCTGTGCAGAAGCTTTTTAGTTTAATTAAGTCTCATCTATTTATCTTTGTTTTTGTTGCATTTGCTTTTGGGTTATTGGTCATGAAGTCTTTGCCTAAGCCAATGTCTAGAATGTTTTTTCCGATGTTATCTTCTAGAATTTTTATGGTTTCAGGTCTTAGATTTAAGTCTTTGATCCATCTTGGGTTGATTTTTGTATAAGGTGAGAGATGAGAATCCAGTTTCATTCTTCTACACGTGTCTTGCCAATTATCCCAGCACCATTTGTTGAATATGATGTCCTTTCCCAACTTTATGTTTTTGTTTGCTTTGTCAAAGATCAGTTGGAGGCCAGGCGCAGTGGCTCATGCCTGTAATCTCAGCACTTTGGGAGGCTGAGGCAGGGGCATCACTTGAGGTCAGGAGTTCATGACCAGCCTGGCCAATATAGTAAAACCCCATCTCTACTAAAAAATACAAAAATTAGCCAGGTGTGGTAGCAGGTGCCTGTAATCCCAGCTACCTGGGAGGCTGAGGCAGGATAAGAGCTTGCACCCAGAGGGCAGAGGTTGCAGTAAACCGAGATTGCGCCACTGCACTCCAGCCTGGACAGAGTGAGACTCTGTCTCAAAAAAAAGATCAGTTGGCTGTAAGTATTTGGCTTTATTTTGGGGTTCTCTATTCTGTTCCATTGGTCTATGTGCCTATTTTTGTACCAGTACCATGCTGTTTTGGTGACAATGGCTTCATAGTATAGTTTGAAGTCAGTAACATGATGCCCCTAGATTTGTTCTTTTTTGCTTAGTCTTGCTTTGGCTATGTGGGCTCTTTTTTGGTTCTATATGAATTTTAGGATTATTTTTTCTAGTTCTGTGAAGAATGATCATGGTATTCTGATGGGGATTGCATCAAATTTGTAGATTGCTTTTGGCTGTATGGTAATTTTCACAATATTGATCCTACCCATCCATGAGCATGTGATGTATTTGCATTTGTTTGTGTCATCTATGATTTCTTTCAGTGTTTTGTAGTTTTCCTTGTAGAGGTCTTTCACCTCCTTGGTTAGGTATATTCCTAAGTATTTTGGGGCGGGGGGCAGCTATTGTAAAAGGGGTTGAGTTCTTGATTTGATTCTCAGCTTGGTTGCTGTTGGTGTATAGCAGTGCTACTGATTTGTGTATATTACCTGCATCTCTGGTATGAAACCCACTTGATCGTGGTGGGTTATCTTTTTGATATGCCATTGGATTTGGCTAGCTAGTATTTTGTTGAAGATTTTTGCATCTATGTTTATCAGAGATATTGGTCTGTAGTTTTCTTTTTTTGTTATGTCCTTTCCTGGTTTTGGTATTAGGGCAATATTGGCTTCATAGAATGATTTAGGGAGAATTCGTCTTTCTCTATCTTGAGGAATAGTGTCTATAGGATTTGTACCAATCCTTCTTTGAATGTCTGATAGGATTCAGCTGTGAAACCGTCTGGCCCTGGACTTTTTTTTATTGGCAATTTTTTTATTACCATTTCAGTCTTGCTGCTTGTTATTGGTCTGTTCAGCATTTCAATTTCTTCCTGGTTTAATCTAGGAGGGTTGTGTATTTCCAGGAATTTATACATCTCCTCTAGGTTTTCTAGTTTGTGCCCATAAAAGTGTCCATAGTGGCCTTAAATGATCTTGTGTATTTCTGTGGTATCGGTTGTAATATCTCCTGTTTTGTTTCTAATTGAGCTTACTTAGATATTGTCTCTTCTTTTCTTGATTAATCTCGCTAATGGTCTATCAATTTTATCTTTTCAAAGAATCAGCTTTTTGTTTCATTTGTCTTATATATTTTGTTTGTTTGCTTGTTTCAATTTCGTTTATTTCTGCCCTGATCTTTACTATTTCTTTTCTTCTATTAGATTTGAGTTTGGTTTGTTCTTGTTTCTCTAGTTCCTTGAGGTGTGACCTTAAACTGTCTATTTGTGCTCTTTCAGACTTTTTGATGTAGGCGTTTAATGCCTTGAACTTTCCTCTTAGCACTGCTTTTGCTGTACCCCAGAGGTTTTGATAGGTTATGTCACTATTATTGTTCAGTTCAAAGAATTTTTTAATTTCCGTCTTGATTTCATTGTTGACCCAATGATCATTCAGGAGCAGGTTATTTAATTTCCATGCATTGCATGGTTTTTAGGGCTCCTTTTGGAATTGATTTCCAATTTTATTCTACTGTGGTCTGAGAGGTATGTGATATAATTCTGATTTTCCTAAATTTATTGAGACTTGTTTGTGGCCTATTATATGGTCTATCATGGAGAATGTTCCATGCGGTGATGAATAAAATGTATATTCTGCAGTTGTTGGGTAGAATGTTCTGTAAATATCTGTTAAGTCCATTTGTTCTATAGTATAGTTTAAGTCCACTGTTTCTTTGTTAACTTTCTGTCTTGATGACCTGTCTAGTGCTGTCAGTGGAGTACTGAAGTCCCCCACTATTATTGTGTTGCTGTCTATCTCATTTCTTAGGTCTACTAGTAATTGTTTTATAAATTTGGGAGCTCCAGTGTTAGGCACATATATATTAGGATTGTGATATTTTCCTGTTGGACTAGTCCTTTTATTATTATATAATGTCCCTTTTGACTTTTTTAACTGTTGTTGCTTTAAAGTTTGTTTCGTCTGACATAAGAATAGCTACTCCTGATCACTTTTAGTGTCCATTTGCATGGAATATCTTTTTCCACCTCTTGCACTCTCTTGGATGTCCAGTCCAGTTGAGTCTTCATCTGACTCCAGCCCCAGCTGCCATCTTATTATGCTGGATGAGAGACCCTGCTTAGCTGAGCCCAGTCAACTCACAGAACAGTAAGAGATAATAATAATTCAAAAAATATTTATTGACATAATTTCAGACTTACCAAAAAGTTGCAAGAATAGTACAATGAATTCTCAGATATCCAGAGTCCCCAAATGTTAATCCTTTACTATATTTGCTTTACTCTTCTCTCTCAATCTCTGCCCACCTATCATCTATCTCTATCCATATCTTTCACTCTTATCAAAAATAGTTAATTAACATTCATACAATACTATAGTCTGACCTATATACTTGATTAAGATTTCACCAATTGTCCCAATAATGTCTTTTATAGCAAAACAAAAAACAAAAACTTCTAAAATATGTGTTGCCTTCAGTTATCATGTCTCTTTGGTCTTCTTTCATCTGAAATAATTCAGCCTTTGTTTGTATTTCATGACATTGACATTTTTTTGAAGCACGCAGGCCAGTTATTCTGTAGATTGTCCTTCACTTTCAGTTTGTCTGATGTTCCTCGTGACTAGATTTAGATTATGCATTTTGGGCAGGAATCCCACAGAATTGATGCAGAGTCCTTCTTAGTGCCTCATATCAGGAGGCACATGCTGTCAATTAGCTCCATTACTGATAATGTTAACTTTGATCATTTGGCTTAGTTGGTAACTGTCAGTAACTGTAAAGTTACTGCTTTTCCCTTTGTAATTAGTAAATACTTTCTAGAGAGATACTTTGTGACTCCGTAAATGTCTTCTTACTACTCAAACTTTCACTCACTGGCTTTAGCATCCATTAATGATTCCTGCCAGAATCAATTATTATTATAATGGCCACCAAATAGTGATTGTCATATTTCCATTATTCTTTCTACATTTATAATTTGGCTTTCTACTGTAAGGAAGATCTTTCCCTTCTTATTTGTTTGTTTGTTTGTTCATTTAAGTGTGGACTCATGGATTCTCACTTTATTCAATAAATTATAACTCTTAATACTAGTATTTGCTTTCATGCTCAAATTGTTTCAGAGTTGACCAGTGGGAGTTCTTCAAGCTGGCTCCTGTGGCCTTTTAACCTGTCTCCATTATTTCTTGAGTGCTCCTCTACTTTTTAACACAAGATGATCCAGGCTCATCTTGTATTTTCCTTGCCCCAGCTCTGATTCCTTTTAGTGGAGAATGTTATGTAGAAAGCAAGATATGGGTGCTGGGTGTGTTTATCATTACTGAGGTATCATTGCTTCTACAGCCTCTCAACAGACAGAGCTGGGAAAGAGAGGTCTGTATGTACATATTTGCACATACATATATGTGTACACACACATGCATTTACATATGTATTCAATACATATATATACATATCTATATTCATTTCTATATCTAGCTATCTCTATCGATCTACATATATATATATATAAAATATATATAGTCATAACTTCCCAATGGTACCTCCAGCTCCAATCCAACACAATGACATTCAATCTGTTCTTCCCACTTTCCATAATGGTAACTGCCTTCCCCAATAATGAAAAAACTGGATCCCATTATCCACAATGTATTTACTTATTTGCTTAACCCTAGACCATACTGAAAGTAGTTTCAGAATTGTGAATTTATGCCTATGCCAAAAATAAGCTTTCTGACTAGAGGTCATTATTTGTTTAAAGTTATTTGAGGGCATGTGGTCCAAATTCTAAAAGTTACTTGGATTAATGCCCCCTTTCAAATATGGTTATGTTTTTATTTGAAAAATGCATCAGTTCACTTGTTTCTGTTTGTATTCAATTTTAAGGTCCCCTGATTGTTATTTTAAGCCACTATGGCTTATCATGCGACAATGGATAACCCTGACGCCATTGCATCACATCAGGAGGCATACGATGTCAGTTATTAGTGATGGAAGTTGGATCATATAGATAAGCTCTTATCTAGCCAGACCTCTCCATTATAATTAATAAGTAATCTGTGGGGTGCCTTACTCTATTTTTAAAGTAATTCTTGCTATTTGAACTTAAAACCACCATAACTACTACAATTGAGGGACCCTAAGTCAGATTTACATTTTTCTCTATGGAAATGCCTGCCTTGATGCCATAGGAATACAGACAGAAAGAAGAGCATCTATTGATGGATTACCCAGTGGGTGGGGTCCACAGCTGGCGAGAAGGGGGATATCCAGCTGTGATGAAAACATTGGATTCTACTTGTAGTTCAACAGCACTTAAAACAGAACACTACACACTGTGTGTAGGTTTGCCAAGTTGTGATTTGGATCCCAAGTCATGAGATAGGAAGGAAGGAAGGAAGAGAGAAAGGAAGGAAGAAAGAAAGAAAGAGAGAGAGAGAGAAAGAAAGAAAAAAAAGGAAAGAGGAAAGGAAAGAAGGAAGGAAGGAGAGAAAGAATGAAAGAAAGAAAGAAAGAGAAAGGAAAGAGGAAAGGAAAGAAAAGGAAAGGAAAGAAGGAAGGAAGGAGAGAAAGAAAGAGAAAGAAAGAAAATAAATAAATAAATAAATAAAGGAGAAAGAAAGTCTTTTTATTTTAGGTTTTTCATATGGAGTTAGAATTGGGTGCCTGCTAAGAAAAATGTCTGTTTGTAAAGAATGTTGCTTCTCTTTTTGACAATAATGCATTGATTTTCTAGTTAGGATAAACATCCTACTGTATAAAACTAGTCGAGTCTATGTTGCCCTCTTGATTCCGTGTCTTTTAATTTCTGTCATTACATATATTATTTGATCATATTCAAGCGATTGAATCACAGTCCTCTTACATTCCAAATGTACAGATGTTCATGGCTATATTCTCAGTGCCTAGGATGGCACAAAGTATGGCTGAGTGGGAATTCCTTTTTTTTGTTTTTTTTGAGACAGGGTCTCACTCTGTAGCCCAGGCTGGAGTGCAGTGGCGTAATCACAGCTCACTGCAGCCTCAGACTCCCAGGATCAAGTGAGCTTCCCACCTCAGCCTCCTGAGTAATTGGGACCACAGGAGCACACCACCATGCCTGGCTAATTTTTTAATTTTTCGTAGAGATGAGGGTCTCACTATGTTGCCCAGGCTGATCTCACACTCTTGAGCTCAAGCAATCCTCCTGCTCTGGCCTCCCAAAGTGCTGGAATTACAGGCGTGAGCCTCCATTCCTGGCCAAATTCTTATTCTTTCATTCACTCTTCACAGATTTATAGCATGCCCACTCCCCTGTTATATGCCAGGAATTATCCTGGGCATCAAACCACAGTGGTTAATAAAATATAGCCCCTGGGTCAAGAGCTCACAGACTAGATCTAGAGAAAAAGAAAAAATAAAAATTATTAAAATCTGTAGGGCCTAGGGAGAGGAACAGGCACTGACAGAACTATGCACTTGGTTTTTGTTGTTACATTTGTAAGGCGTTCTCCATTTATTCACAATTTAGGCACATGGAAGTATTATTCACAGGAAAATGCTTTAAAAAAAATGCACAGCATTTCAGTAAGCAGTTGAAAAAACAGCATAGTTATGGAAGTGACGGGTAGAGGACTCCAAATTCTTGTATATGTATTTATCATCATTATCATCGTTTTTTTTTTTTTTTTTTTTTTTTTTTTTTGAGACAGAGTCTCGCTCTGTTGCCCAGGCTGGAGTGCAGTGGTGCGGTCTCTGCTCACTGCAACCTCCGCCTCCTAGGTTCATGCCATTCTCCTGCCTCAGCCTCCCAAGTAGCTGGGACTACAGGCACCTGCCACCACGCCTGGCTAATTTTCTGTATTTTTAGTAGAGACGGGGTTTTACCATGTTAGCCAGGATGGTCTCGATCTCCTGACCTCGTGATCCTCCCGCCTCGGACTCCCAAAGTGCTGGGATTACAGGTGTGAGCCATTGCGCCCGGCCCTCATCATCATCATTTTTAAAAAGTAATATTTGAGTTATCTGAAAAGTACCCAGGATTACCACTGTTGCTAAATGTTTTCAGAGTAAGGCCTGGGTTTTATAGGATCAGAGAAGAGGTGATGAGAAAAAGCCCCCTGTAGTGAACCTGAGTTTAAAAGGATGTAATACTTGCGGGGTATTTTTCTCAGTACAACGGTAGTTTTAAAAATGAAGACAGCCCCCCAAAAATATTTCAATACCGTGCATAATCGCATCCACAGGTAATGGTAAACAATCTTTGTTTATATCCTTCCTATTTTTCCGGAATATAAATATATTTAAAAGCATATAAAAATATAACCAATCTGTATTTTTTCTTTTGCGATCTGCTTGTCTCACTTAACAATATTTTGTGAATATCTTTATGCATCATCAAATATTCTTCTACCATATCAAATTTAAGGGCAGCATTATATGGAAAGAAATAATGCTGAAATAACATTGCTGAGAGTAAGATATAAAGTTATATACAAATGCAACTATTGTTGTGTTCATTTTTATCTGGCAGAAATCATTTGCATTTCTACTGAACCAAATAAAAATTGCTCATAATCTTATCAGTCTTTTCTGAAAGTTAATATGCAAATATGTAGTTTTGCATAATCTAGGCCCTAATCAGTAGCCATTAGTAAGTTAAACAAAGTTACATTTCTCTGGAACTGTGCTTTACAATATGGTAGCCTCTAGCCACATGTGGCTACAGAGTACTTGAAAGACTAGTGCACCTGAGGAACTAAATTGTTCTTTTTATTTCATTTTACTTAAGTTTAATTTAGAAACAGTAGTGTCAAAATAGTTTTCCATCAAATTCAACTTTATTATTTAGGCAGGACAATATTTTACTTTAACCGTGGAATCTTGGCCTATGTTAAGTTATTGCTGCATTGGGCCGGGCGTGGTGGCTCACGCCTGTAATTCCAGCACTTTGGGAGGCCAAGGCAGGCGGATCACTTGAGGTCAGGAGTTCGAGACCAGCCTGGCCAACATGGCGAAACCCAGTCTCTACTAAAAATACAAAAATTAGCTGGGCATGGTGGTGGGCAATTGTAATCCCAGATACTCGGGAGGCTGAGGCAGGAGAATCGCTTGAACCTGGGAGGCAGAGGTTCCAGTGAGCTGAGATCACACCACTGTACTCCAGCCTGGGCAACTGAGCAAGACTCTGTCTCAAAAAAAAAAAAAAAAAGATATTGCTGCATTGTACTGTGTGTGTCCAGTGCATGAGTCATTTTCAGTATTACATGTAAATATATTATTACTCTAGTCACTGTCTGACATTGATTCAATTTAAATGATGTTTTTCTATGCACTGATGTAACACTGAAATGTGTTCATTTGAATATTTTATACAGACAGCACTAATTACAATGATACTTATGTAAATCAAAATTGGTAACTAAATTGAAGTATTTATGCCTTAAATTATGATATAATTAAACTGCTTTTTTTTTAATTAAAAAAAGCGTGAACTG
Organism: Pongo pygmaeus; assembly: GCF_028885625.2. Lineage (NCBI taxonomy): Eukaryota > Metazoa > Chordata > Mammalia > Primates > Hominidae > Pongo > Pongo pygmaeus. Next base: position 22,460,072 of record NC_072396.2, read on the forward strand.
TTTTAAATGTAAAACGAAGGCAGAATTGAGTGGAGAGGTAGAGATTATTACTGCTGTGCCTGGAATAGAGAAACAGAAACAGGAAGAAGGTATGTTGCAAATTTGAGGCAATTTGCCAAGGCAAAGCAAAACAAAAAAAAGCTGTTTGTTGTGTAAAAATTGTTCAAAGATAACAAAGCAGACAATATTAAGAGACATTTTCAGCAAATACAGAGTGAATTTGATAACAAAATTGAAAAAAATCAATAAAAGTAGTTGTCAGAATTCAAAATTGAATGTCCAATAAAAATTGTTTAAAAAGTGATAACAGGCTCTGAGCTTGGAACTTTGGCTAGCTTTATACTGGCTTGGATTCTTGCACAAAAAAGAAAAACAGTTTTAGATGGCAATAGTAAAAGAAACTATTTCAGTTATGGAAATTTTGTTTAAAAGTTGTAACGAAAAGACTTTAAAATATATTTTACAAAAAATGAAAGCTCTTCAATTAAACCACAAAATAACTGCCTGTAGAATGCAAGACCAGTATCCAAGATTAATTAATTTAAAATTTGAAAAATTGCAACTACTTTAGCTTTAGAGGATTCATGTGATCTATGACACTGCCCAATTAATACTTTGGGTATGTTTTGACTCAAAGGACTCCCATGTTTACAAAGAAATGCAATTCATACCTTTAAAAACTTATAGCAAAAATTTTTAAAATCTTTTACATCTGTCAAGGAAGAACTTCAGTTAGATATGAAAAAAAATCACAACGAATACTGCTCAGCCATGTTAGGTCAAAATTCCAGATGTATTGGAATTTTAAAATAGGAGTCTGATGTTTTCCTGGTGACTTCATATCACTGTATGACACATACCGAAAATATTTGGGCTCCCTTCTCTGAAACAGACTCTGTGAAAGGAGTCATGAATACTTTGTTAAAATTGTTCAGCATATACGCGCAAATGCTGTGTGACTCATCAACAGTTTCAAGAACTGTTGAAAGAAATTAAAGACAATGAATTTACTCTTGTGTTCATTGCCAGTGCTCATTGGTTAAGCCATAGAGTTTTACCAAGCTGTTAACTCCAATTCAAGATTTTCTTGAAACAAAAGGAGTGCTTGCCAAATATACAGCAATCAAAGAAAAAAAAATAGCAATGTGATTTATGTGTTTTCTCACGGATATCACACTGCATAGGAACAAGATAAATTTAAAACTCCAAGAAAAGGAAAAGCTTATTTGTGACTTAGCTAGACAGTTAAAGGATTAATGTTGAAATTGAACTTTTTTGTGATACAAGTCAATAATAATGATTTTATACCTTTTTCTAACATGAATCAAATATGCATAAGACTTTATTAATAGACAGTTATGTAAATTGGCTGCAAAAACTATAGAAAATTTTAAAGAATGCTTTGTTTATATTGATAAACTTAGAATTGCTTCTCAAATCATGCAATACCCCTTTGAATTCAATGTTAATAATATGGAGTTGACACAAATTAGTGAATTTACTTAACTTGGACAGACATGATTTTGAAACTGACATCCTTTTTCTTCAAAGTAAAATCACTTCTTCTAAAAAAATTAAAAAAATAAGCTAGTTTTGTCAATGAGGATGCAAATATTAAAGGAAAATAATTTTTGCTACTCAGTTCAGTTACAGGAAAACTTTTAGGTATGTTAAAACAACTTGGATATGTGAATCCACCTTTCTTCCAAATGCAAATTTTATGAAACCTAAATACAGATGAAGCACTTCCCGTGAAAATCTAGCATCTGAAGATGTGCTGTGAGTGTAAAATACTCATTGTATTTCAAAGGCTTAGGATGAAAAAGTCAATCTAAAATATCTCATTAACAATGTTTTTACATATTGAAAGAATAATATTTTAAATACATTAGGTAAAATGTTACGCATTATTAACAGCAATCTATCTGGTTTCTTTTTCTTTTTCTTTTTTTTTTTTTTTGAGATGGAGTCTCACTCTGTCACCCAGGCTGGAGTGCAGTGGCACGATCTCAACTCACTGCAACCTCCACCTCCCGGGTTCAACCAATTCTCCTGCCTCAGCCTCTTGAGTAGCTGGGATTACAAGCGTGCACCATCGCACCCAGCTAATTTTTGTGTTTTTAGTAGAGACAGGGTTTCACCATGTTGGCAGGGCTAGTCTCAAACTCCTGACCTTAAGTGATCCACCTGCCTCAACCTCTCAAAGTGCTGGGATTACAGGTGTGAACCACCGCGCCTGGCCTCATCTGGCTTCTTTCTACCTATTTTTTAATGTGGCTACTAGAAAACTTAAAATTGTATCTGTGGCTCAATTGGACAGCACTGCTCTGCATTAGGCAACGTAGATTTACTTTTTAAATAATACTCCAGTGGGACACAGAAAGACCAGAGAGTAATCTTTTTATTACTTAATATGTAATCTTATTTCCAAATTTTGGGTAACTTTTCTTAACATTATTAGCTCATGAAAGACCATGCTGGCCGGGCACGGTGGCTCACACCTGTAATCCCAGCACTTTGGGAGGCCGAGGCAGGTGGATCACGAGGTCAGGAGTTTGAGACCAGCCTGGCCAAAATGGTGAAACCCCATCTCTACTAAAAATACAAAAAATTAGCTGGGCGTGGTGGCAGGCACCTGTAATCCCAGCTACTAGGGAGGCTGAGGCAGGAGAATCGCTTGAACCCAGGAGGCGTAGGTTGCAGTGAGCCGAGACTGTGCCACTTGCACTCCAGCCTGGGCAACAGAGTGAGACTCCGTCTCAAAAAAAAGAGAAAGACCATGCTATGTCTAAGACTTACACCAACTTAGCAAGTTTAGAGTCCTGTGTCTTTGGAGGAATAATAGGAGTTGAGTGACAAAAGGCAGGCTAAAGCCAGATCATGAGATGTCTTTAAGCCACATGTAGCATTTGATCTTTCTTCTGTAGGCAACTGGCAGCCATTGAAGAGTTTTAATGAGGGAGTTGTTGCATTATTAGATTTGTATTCTGGAAAGATAACAGTTGAAGAAAGCAAGGCATGAATTGCAAGGAGCCAATTATTATTGTACAGGATAGAAAGAATAAAGGCCCAAATTTAGATAATTAGAAAGAGGGCATGGGGGAAATGATGAGATGAATTTAAGGAAGATTTGGTGTGGGAAAGGAAGATTTGGTGATAGGGTGTGGGAAGTGAAGGAAAGGAATCAAGAATGAGTCCAAAGTGTCTGATGTGGTCAGCTCCGTGGGCTGTGGTACAGAGTCTGTTCTTATTCACTATTTATGAGCATGTAAATGTCTCAAGTTTGAGATTGCACAAGAAAGACCAAGCGGGGGAAGAAGGTAAAGAGTTCAATTTGGTCATTTGACTTTGAAATTGTAGAGGGTAAAGAGGAACAATAAATAGATCCAAAGCTCAGGGGAAGGAATAGGAGCCAGGGATGGAGATTTGGGAATCTGCATACAGGTGGCTAGAACTGTAGGCATGGATGAGATCACCTGGAGAAAGAGGTTTTCCACCTTGCCTACACCTTAGAATCACTTGGAGGGATTTAAAAATAACCCAATGCCTGGGACATACCACAGACAAATCAGGGATGAGACCCAAGCATGACAATCTTTTAAAGCTTTCCAGTTGATTCTAATATGCAGCCAGATTTGAGAACCATTGGTACAGGGAAAAGAGAGAAGACGTGCCAAGGATGGAAGCTGTGAGAAGCTCAACATTTACAGAAAAAACATGGAGACAGGAAGAAGTTGGTGAAGTCACCATCAAATTGAAGAAGCAGGGGGAACCAGAAGGTAGTGATGTCATGGAAGCCACAGGAAGAGGAGGTTTCAACAATCTATTATAAAAACAAAGATCAAATAATGAAAGAACTGAGAAAAGGTCAACAAGGATTGCTGAATGGGATGAAAACCCAATTGCATTGAGGAAAACACACACACACACACACACACACACACACACACACGCACAGAGTATATATGAGTCAGCACCAGTGTGAGGTTTTCCATTATCCTGAACAACAATTGAGAAGCACGGGAGAAGGCAAAAGCCTGGATTGGTCCAGGGTTGGGAGTTTGCAGTGTCAAAGGATGAGGGATTGAAGAGTTGAAGACATGATGTGACTGATGTGAGCAACCATGGGGAGAGAACTAAAATGAGAAAGTGAGGGACCAAGTGAGGAGGAAATGAGGTGGTCAGGGGACTGAAGGTCCTGATATGGTCACAGAATGGGTATAGCACACATATTCTGAGTGGCCTCATTCCCTTTACACCAGCTGCCTCCTCCTCCTAACTCCTCCACTTCCTCCCTCCCACCCTCGATCTCCTCACCCACAAGTGCATCCAGAATGATTGGTGCTGTGGAGGTCAAAGAATTGAGATGGGGCATTGGCTGCCTCATGCACGGAGAAGCCAAAACTCTACCCAGGATGAGGCAGGCATTGAGGTAATGGCTGCATCAAAGTCATCAGTGAAGGTGGGAGGGTGACCTAGAGGCCTGCTAGAGTGGCTAAATGAGGCATGAATCTCCCAAGGGAGGAATGTGTTAGTTTTTTGTTGTTTTTAAACTGAGTTTGTGAACAATGGGGCTGAAAGTATAAAAAAGGCAACCTTCCTTTTTTTCCTCAACGCTGCACTTTAAAATGCAGAATGTTTCTCTTAAATCAAACTTGCCCATTAACAAAAGATTTAAACATGCCTTAGACTCCGCTGTGTCATGTACATTTCAGGAGCATTGCTTTTTTTTTTCTTTTTCTTTTGTAATATTCTTTTACCTTCTATACATCTATTGTTTTTTGATAATCTTTAATTTTGATATAGTTTTAAATGTGTGCACAAAAAGTTGCAAAAATAGTACAAAAAATTTTGTATATATACCTTTACCCAGCTTTGACAGTTGTTGACATTTTGCTCCATTTGCATTATCAGTCTCTTTCTCTCTCTTTTTATTTGTACATGCAATTTTTCCCCCAAACCATGTGAAAGTAAATTGGAAACATATTGCCCCTTTATACAAAATGCTTCGGTGTGTAATTCCTAAGAACAGGGATATTCTCTTACATAACCACAGTACACTGATCAAAGTCAAGAAATTTAACATTGACACAATGCTTTTGTCTAATCCACAGTCCTTCCTCTGCTTTGGTCAACTGTCCCAATAATGGCTTTTATGGCTTTTATGGCTTTTTTTTTTCTGGTCTAGGACATTATGATTTAGTTGTCACATCTCTATAATCTCTTTTCATCTAGAACAGTTCCTTACCCTTTCTTTGTATTTTTTTACCTCGACATTTTGTGAAGAGCATAGACCATTAATTTTGTGGAAGTTCCCTTAGTTTGAATTTGTCTGATATTTTGCCATGATTAGATTCAGGTTACGCATTTTTGGCAAGAAGATTACAGAAAGGATGTTGAGTTCTCAGTGCATCACAGCAGAAGGCACATGATGTCTGTTTGGCCCAACTGGCGATCATCACACCATTGCTTTGTCATAGCAAAGGAAAGTTCTTTTAGCTTTATTTTTTCAATTTAGAAGGCATCTTGCATTGCAGCAAAATTTTCTTTTTTACACAAGCATAACTAGAGGCTTTTAAATTATTTTTGATTAATTGCAAATAACCAAAGAGCAATAACCTAGGTTGCTTTTTTTTTGAAGAAGAAGAAGCAAGTTTAAAAAACTTGTGGAGTTTTACTGTCAACAAGTATACTTACACTGAAACAAAATCTATTACTTTCAGAGAAAAATGAGAAAACTATACATTTGTAAATAAGCTTGATAAAATGCAATTTAAGATTATTAAAGGACAAAGTTTCAGACACAATGTACATATGTGTGTGTGTGTGTGTATATATATATATCTTGTCTTGAGACAGTGTCTCACTGTCACTTAGGTTGGAGTGCAGTCACACAATCATGGCTCACTGGAGCCTCCTGGGCTCAAGCAAGCCTCTCACTTCAACCTCCCAAGTAGCTGGGACTACAGGCCCATGCCACCACGCCTGGCTACTTTTTGTATTTTTTGTAGATGCCCGGTTTTTCTATGTTACCCAGGCTGGTCTCAAACTCAAGGGCTCAAGCAGTCTGTCCACCTTAGCCTCCCAAAGTGCTGAGCGTGAGCCACCGTGCCTGGCCAAATGAACATATTTTTAAAATACTGATATGAATATATCCTTAAAGTACAAGGCCTTTATAACTAACATTGTAATATGCCAGGCAATACAATATAACCAGAAGAGACATATGGCTTAGTAGAGAGGAGTGAATCCTAGCAGTGATCGCTACGTAATGATTTTAGGCAGATACTCAAGCGTCTGACAGAGGGCAGTCATGGGACTGGTTGTGCCACGGGGAAGAAATTGAAAATGGAGTTTAAAAAGATTTGAAAATAAGAGTTGGGTCAACACGCATAAATTTACTTGCTTTGAAGATGTTGAAATGGGATCCAGGAACAGGAAAAAAGAATATTTATTGTTTTGCCTTTGCATGCCAAAATGTAATCTCTCTTTTTCTTCTAGACTTTCCTTAAAATAACAATTGTCTGCATGTAGAATGAGTGTGTTTTAAAAGAGCCATTCAGGGCTTTTTTCGGTGCTCATTTCCTGTACTGAGTAGCAACATGATGACAGACTAGAAATTCTACTGACTTTGAGTCAGACTGACCCTCAAGCCAAGCCTCACTCTGCCACAGACTGGCATGAGGCCTTGAGCAAGTCACTTGACCTCGGTGTCTCAATACAGTATTTAAATGAGAGAATGAACCTTGCTGGGTTCGGAAGGTTAGAAATAACACATATAAATAACTCATAATACTTTACGAATACCGTGGTCTATCCTAGGTATTCAATAACGGAATTTAAACATGAGGACAATTTCATGAAAAGTTTAGTTTAATGAAAAGAGCTCTGGTCTGGGAACCAGGACACCAGGGTTATGGTCCCTTTCTAGTTTATTTAACTAGCAAGCTCCTAACCTTGGCCTCAAACGTTTTGGACTGTAGTCCCATTAAGCAAGGAGTGTTGGCGAGAGATAAACAGGTCAAGTTCTTGGGGAGCTGGCAGGGAGCTAACATGGTACCATTAATCCAAGTTGGGCTGTTTTTCACTGGCAGGCTGAACATTGTGCTGTGGAAACACGGAGGTGAGTGAGTGAGTGCACAGCTCTGCCTGGGCCAGGGGGTGCCACTTGAACTGGGCCTGCTTGAATGCTCCTGTATGGATTTTTCCACTGGAGAAAGGAGGGTGTTCCAGGTACCCAAGATTTAGCAGGTGAAGAGACAGGGTGCTGCCACCGTGCAAAATGGTGCTTCACATCAAATGCCACTGCAAGCAGCTTCTGAGACTGCCCCTGACTATTAAGTTGTATCAAATACATGTTAAGATAAGTAGGCCAGGTGTGGTGGCTCACGCCTGTAATCCCAAGCACTTTGGGAAGCTGAGGTGAGTGGATCACTTGAGGTCAGGAGTTCAAGACCAGCCTGGCCAACATGGTGAAAACCCATCTCTACCTAAAATACAAAAATTAGCCAGGCATGGTGGTGTGCATCTGTAATCCCAACTACTCTGGGGGCTGAGGCCAGAGAATCGCTTGAACTCGGGAGGCGGAGGTTGCAGTGAGCCAAGATCATGCCACTGCACTCTAGCCTGGGTGACAGAGGAGACTCTGTCTCAAGAAACAAACAAACAAACAAACAAAAAATAGAAATAAAGATACGTAAAAAAGTAAGGAGTCCTGAAGGAGTGTGACACCTTCATAACAAAATCAATGCCCTCTTCAATGGAGCTGCTATTTAATGAATACTAGTCATGTGTCAGACACTGCCCTCAGTGTTTGCCAGATATCTATTCATTTAATTCTCACAACTTGATGAGGAGTTTATTACCTCGATGAGGTAATCATTAGCTCCATTTTAGAGAGAGGGAAGGAAGCACAGAGAGGTTGATGAACCTGTACACTGTCACACAGCTAGTAATAGGTAGGGGTAGGAATTTCACCCCAGAAGTTATTTGGTGGAGTTAGGGAATAGCTTCAGAGAGCAGGGAGAGAGGACACCCCCCTCCAATCACACACACATTGATGGGGATGGGGGTGCCTACTGGTGGGAGGTAAGCAGACTCACACACCTGAGGTTTGTGGAGTCCTAAGAAAAGTGGAGACACTTTGGGACAAGTAGGCAGGGCAATCGGAGTCAGCAAGGTGAGGGGGTAAACAGCCTGACTCCTGAGCCACCCGCTTGGGTTCAAGTCCTGGCTCTCCCACTTTCTAGCTACCTAACCTCTTTGTGCCTCAGTTAACCCATTTGTTAAATGAGGATAATTTCACCTACCTCTTAGAACTATTGTAAGCATGAAATAATTTTGTATTGGAAGCTGAAGAAGCTATCAAACCAGGTAAGTGTTAGTGGAGCTGGCCTCACCTTCCTTGTGGCCCAGGAAAGATATTTACCGCAGGGCATTCTATAGGCTTCACTGGTGAGATGTCTTTCCTCTTAGGCCATCAAATATTTAGAATTTTTTTACTTGCCCAGTCATGATGGCTCACATCTGTAATCCCAGCATTTTTGGGAGGCCAAGGCGGGAAGATCTCAAGCCCAGGAATTCCAGACCAGCCTGGGCAAGATAGTGAGACTTCGTCTCTACAGAAAATAAACAAAATTAGCCTGGCATGGTGGTGCGTGCTTGTAGTGCCAGCTACTTGGGAGGCTGAGGTGGGAGGATCAATTGAACTCAGGAGTTTGAGGCTGCAGTGAGCCAAGATCGTACCACTGCACTCCAGCCTGGGTGACAGAGCAAGATCCTGTCTCAAGAAAAAGAAAAAAAAAAGAATTTTTTGACTTAAACTTTATGGTGAAATGAGAGAAGACCTGAACTTAGGGATAGTGGTGGTCTTGGGGCCAAGACAGAGAAAAACGTTTCTTTCAGTCTCTGCAGGCACTTGTAACACTTGTAAAGTGCTAGGCCTCTGGGTTATAGGATTATCCCCACCTGTCCGCACATCTCTGGGAAAACCACAACCAGGTAGCTGGTTTCCCAGCAGCCTTCATTTTTGCTTTTTTCTGGCCAACACCTCACTTCAATTCCCTCCCATTAGGCATTTACCTGAAATTTTGGGGTGATGAAGTCTGCTTATTAAAAATTTCTATACAGCTTTACCTTTCAAACTTGGTGTGACTATAAGCTGCTTCTTTTTTTTTTAATTGAGTTAAAATGAAACAACATAGAATTAGCCATTTGAAAGTGAACAATTCAGTGGCATTTAGCACATTCACAATGTTGTGCAACCATTACATCTAGTTCCGAGACATTATCGTCACCCCAAAAGGAAACGCTTACCTATAAAGCAGTCACTTTCCCTGTCCCCCCCCCACTTCCTGCCTCTATGGATTTACCTATTCTGGACATTTCATATAAATGGAATCATACAACATATGGTTTTTCGTGTCTGGCTTCTTTACCTTGGCATAATGTTTTTGAGGTTCATCCATGTTGTAGTATACATCAGGACTTCATTCTTTGCATGGCTAGATAATATTCCATTGTATGGCTCTACTACATTTTGTTTATCCATTCATCTATTGATGGACATTTGGATTGTTTCCACCTTTGGGTATTGTGAATAACTGAATAATGCTGCTATAAACATTTGTGTTTTTGTTTGAACATCTGTTTTCAATTCTTTTGTGTATATACCCAAGAGTGGAGTTGCTAGATCATACAGTTATTCTGTTTAACCTTTCAATAAACCGCCAAACAATTGTCCACAGCAGCTGCACCATTTTACATTCCCGCCAGCAATGTACGAGGGATCCAATTTCTCCACATCCTTACCAACACTTATTTTCTGGTTTTTAAAATGTGTTTCTTTATTTACCTACATATAGCCATCCTTGTGGATGTGGAGTGGGATCTATTGTGATACAAGCCGCTTTTTGATGTGGCAGTGGTGCTCTTGGCTTTACATTGGAATCTCCTGGGTTGGTATTTATCTATTTATTTACTTATTCATTTATTTATTTACAATCCCAATGCCCAGGCTGTACCTGGGGCCAATTTCATTAGACACTAGGGCTAGGCCCAGGCAGTGGCAGTATGTTTAAGGTCCCCAAGGTGATTCCAGTGTGCAGCTGAAATTGAGAATCACTGTAAACATCCTAGCCCCCTCTTGCTTACATACTTTTTTTTTTTTTTTTTTGAGATGGAGTCTCACTCTGTCACCCAGGCTGGGGTGCAGTGGCCTGATCTTGGCTCACTGCAACCTGTGTCTCCCAGTTCAAGCAATCCCTCCCATTTCAGCGTCCTGAGTAGCTGGGATTACAGGCGCCTGCCACCATGCCTGGCTAATTTTTGTGTTTTTAGTAGAATGGGATTTCACCATGTTGGTCAGGCTGGTCTTGAACTCCTGACCTCAGATGATCTGCCCGCCTTGGCTTCCCAAAATGCTGGGATTACAGGCGTGAGCCACCACGCCTGGCCTTACATACTCTTTTTAATCAAAATTTTCAATAGTGTTAAAATAGCTGGGTGAGTCCCACATTCATCTGAAAAAATGGCGGGGAGTGATCCAGATCTTTGTCAGCCACTCTAACACTAATAGCTAATGCTAAGTTTTTAAGAGGGGACGTGATTTCACCACAGTGGCACACAGGGGCCAGGGAAGCAGAATGTCTCCAAGGGTCCCAAATGAACTGGTGAAAAAAAATTATATTAAAAAAAATGAAACAAAAGGCTACTGGCTTTGATGACCAGGGCAGCTGTTAAGGACTGCCAACCCCCATCAGCTCCCTCACCCGCCCTGCAATGAAAGTTTGGGACAGCAGCATGATGGGTGGCCTTACAGTGCAGGCCAATAGCCTATGGATATTTCCAATTAGCACCTCAGCTACCCATCCACTGCCACCACCACCACCACCTCCTCCTTTTTAACAGAGGGCTCTTTTCTGCTTTTGACTTCCTTCTTCCCAGTACACACTTGCTCACTGTGTAGGACAATGTGGCTCTTTCTCTGAATTTTTAGAAACTCTGTTGCTGATGTCCAGCTTGGCCTGTCTGCTCAGAAGCAAGTGGGCCCATTTGAAAGGGAGGTAGGGATAGGGCTAATACGTAATACTAGCATTTTGCTAAGTGGGTCACCAAAGCTTTCACTCTAAGCCTGGACTTCATCTTGTTGTCTATATTGTCACTGCACTGCAGCCACACACTCCCAGGAACACACCTAGAGTTGAAGAAGCAGTTTTCTTCTCCTTGCAGGTGGGGGAAACACATGCCATGGGAATAGAGGCAGTGATGGGGCAGGGGCTCTCAATAAGAGGGTGTGAGAAAGGATGACTTAGAGGATTTGCACCTGGGTATGTTAGTGGCACCTGACAGCAATAACCTGTCAGGTGAGAATGACCATGTATGTCAAGTGCACCTGAATGTGTGTTTGGAGTTCCCAGCATGGCCAACCAGAGAGTTATTCCTTATCTATGGGGAACATCTGAGCCTCTGGCCTGGCCAAAGCAGTGTGGGTCCTGAAGGGGATTGAGGCCCTTTGTTTAGGGTAAATGAAGGTTGCCAGGTTGTTAGGGGGAGGGTGTTCTCCTGTTGAGCCCACTGCCACTGGATTGTCCCCGTATGTAAGTTACCAATAAACTCTATGTCTTTGAGTCTCTTCTTTGGCCCCTTGAACCTGGTGCCATCCCTACTGAATAGGCATCTGGCATGACACTGTGTCAGGTGTTTTTGGGGAGCGTTTAGGGAAGCCAGGTGTTGCTCTGGATTGGAAGCTGGTGCGGGGGGCGGGGGTGGGGGGAATTCTATGATTGGATGGTTTAATAAATGTTCTCTAGAAGCAGAGAAAATTAGAGCCAGGCTACAGCTGTGGTTGGTAAAGAAGCAGCAGTCCCTCATATTAGCCAGGATTGGGGGGAGAGGTGGTGTTTGGTCATATTTGTGGTTTGGACAAGGCTTATGTTTTCTCTATATTCAGACATGATTACAGAGTGGTCTTGTTTGTGTTTTGTCCCACCCTGGTCATAGAGTGGCCTTGCCTGATGTTGGTGTTTTTGGGAGTTGTTTCTGATCAACAGGACATCCAGGCACAGCTGTGAGTGCCTGGCCAGCTCCGTGAAGGCAGGACTGCTTTACTCTTTCTCAGTCTTCCTTTTCGGGCAAGAGTAGTCAGCGGCAGGCTGCAGGACATGAATCCACGATATCCACATTTTCACCATTGGCAAGACTTTCAAGAATGCAGTCTCTAGTCGGACTAGGGTAAATCTAGTCTCTGCTGAGTCTTTTGTTGCAGGACGAGTCGCTGAAGAGTCTGATAACAGCTGTGCAGTATTTAAGACTCTGCACAGGATCCACTGGTCGACTGTAACACAATTACCACAAACAAAATGATTATTAGTCCTGAAACAGGCCTGGAAGCCAAGGGCCTAGATTATAAAACTCAGGTAATGAGAACATGTTCCTGAATCCAAACAGATACTCACGGCCCAATTGGAGGTGTTTAAAAGAGGCCTCGAGCAGGATTATGTTACTGCTCGACGTGCAGTGGGAACATCCTTGCAATAACTCCTAATGTTACCCCAACAATGTAGGTTCCTTATTGAGGCCAATTTAACTCTGATGCTGTGCTAACATCATGAAGCATTTGTTGTGGTTTTTTATTTTTTGTTTGTTGAGACTGTCTCGCTCTGTTGCCCAGTCTGGAGTGCAGTGGCATGATCGCGGCTCACTGCAACCTCCACTTCCTAGGTTCAAGTGATTCTCATGCCTCAGCCTCCCGAGTAGTCGGGATTACAGGTGTGCGCCACCAAGCCCAGCTAATTTTTGTATTTTAGGTAGAGACGGGATTTTGCCATGTTGACCAGGCTGGTCTCCAACTCCTGGCCTCAAGCGATCCGCCTACCTCGGCCTCCTGAAGTGTTGGGATTACAGGCATGAGCCGCCATGCCCAGCCAATGAAGCACTGGTTAAACTCCACTTTTGTTATGGCTGTCTGATAAGTTAAGCAAAAGCATCTCAGGTTTTTCATCTCTGCTTTGTACCTTGCAGGAAACAAGGTGAGGCACAAGTGCCGGGGATGAGATTTCAAGCTTGAGCCCGAGGGCCACCTGTGCTGCCAGACACAAGCTGCAGAGCATAACCAGCTACACAGTTTGCAGGCCAAGGGCAAAATAAAAACACGGGGCCCCTTGTTCGAGAGTTAAGAATTTCAAGATGGCAACAGCAGAGAATTAAACCAAGTGCAGGGCTCTTTTGATGTGAGGCCCACACTGGTGCTGAGTGGGGAAAGGCACACCTGAGGCCCATGGAGCCCTACTGCTCCTGCAACATGCAGGACAAAGACAACTCTATTGTCAGTGACCTGACTCCAGAGGAGTGGCAAGAAGTGAAGAACATCCCAGGAAGAAAGAGGAGCTGCAGACTGACATAGCTAACTGAAGGATGAGAATTGCAATAGTTAACAAAATTGAGAATCTAGGACACAGAGAAGAATGGTAAGACATGCAGAATAACAAACAGGTGGCCATGGGTAGACAAAAATTAATGCAGGTCCTAGAAAAAGATTCAGTTCTTAACAGAGAAAGGTCTGTTCAACAGACCCTTGTAGAACATTTGTGAAGACACTGCCCAGTTTTTGTAGAAAGGTGAAGAACTCAGCAAAACAGCCGTTGCCTGGAGGAAGAGATGAGTTTAATATCCAGGTGCTTCGTTGCTTTTGTGGAGGCACATGAGTTCATTGATTTAAATTTTGTCTAACCATTACAGCAATTCCTGTGGCCGTGAGAGGCACATAAGCCTGACACGATGATGGAGGCATTTGCCCAGGGATATTGTCAGTGCAATAAAGAATAATTTTAGTTCAGACGCTCATGCTCTCTCCCCTTTGCCATCATTTTGTTGAACAGCAGCCGTAACCCCAGTGTCAAAAATAAGCCCACCGCAAAGGCTATTGCCCTGAATAGAGGCGCCAGTGATGGAGGAGTCCTGCTAGACAAGCAACTCCGGAGTCTGCAGTTTCCTAATTCAATATTAACAACAATGCTGTCCTCTTACTGGTTTCTCCCTCATTTTATTTTGCGTGAAACTGTAGATAACGTAAATGCCCAAGCGCTTTCTATTCAGTCCTCAAATGCAAAGCAGACCCTTGCTAATAATGGTAATAATCCGAATGGGTTTAACTGCAGCATTGTAAGAAAAGGCAGGCAGTACTCTTAGACTACAGGGGTGGATCTCATCATTTGATTTTCCCGACTCCGCCAGGAAATAAGAGGGGCCTTGGCTTGGGGAGAGGTGTGTGGGGAGGCGTAAGGGGTGGGCCCCCCGGAAATCCTGCTGCGCTGTTTAAACCTAAGGTGACCTAACGGATGGCGGGAGCGGCCGCGCGAGCCTTGGAGCAGGGCGCGGCCATTGGTGACGCACGCCGGGGAGCACGGCGCCCACGTTTCCACCATTAGCGAGGCCTCACACCCGGCGCTCCAAGTTCGGGGCTGGAGGCGTCCCGGCTTCCTCCCTCCCGGAGGCGGGACCGGCCCCGCCCCCGCGCCCCGGGTCGCTCCCGGCGGCCCCTCCCACCTCCTAGTCCTGGCCTCCCCGGGCGCAGCGCACTCCCCGCCGGCCGCAGCCTGACACGCCGCGCGGCCCCCCAGTCTCCCGCGGCCGCTCCCCCAGGCATGGCACAGGGCCTCGCCTCACTATGGCAGCAGCACGGCACAGCACGCTCGACTTCATGCTCGGCGCCAAAGGTGAGGGCGTCCGCCGCCACCTGCGCGGCCATCCCAGCCGCTCCCGCCGCCTGGCGGGCTGGGGCCGGGGTCGGGCGGGGCGTGCGCCGCGGGCCGAACAATGCGGGCGGCCCGCGCGGCGCCGCACTCTCCCGGACTGCCGCGCACAGCGCGCTGCGGGGCCGCGTGCGCCGGCGGTCGGGCGGAGGCCGCGCTCCTGCTGGCTCCGCGCTCCGTCCCGGCCGCAGCTCGGGGCCTGGAGGGGCAGTCCCGGGTGCCCGCCGGCCGCGCCGCCCTTCCGGGCCCTGGCCGTCCACCCGCGCTCCCACGCGGGTTCGCCGTTTTCGCGCTCCCGCTCGGGGAGTCCCCGGGCTGCCGAGCGCGGGCGGACCCCCCCATGGGACGAGGGTTGCAGGGTCTGCGGCAGAGCGAGGCGTGACCCGCGCGGCGAGCCCGGGCTGGGGGCGTGCGCCGAGCGGGGCTGCCCGCGCGACCTTTTCCTGTTCTTGCAGGCGGGTAAATTTCCCTCTTGGGGGCGGGGGTTTCCCCTCCTAGGGAGCTGGGGCTGGGGAAAGGTCTGCGGACGCGCAGCGCTTGCAGAATTCTCAGCCGACTGCGTAGGAGACGGATCCCCCGGAAAGGAACTGGGGGACGGGAAAAGGAAACGATTATTATTATTGGGGGTGGGGAGGCATGAGGTCTGGGCGCGGGAATCGTTTACACCCCGAATCGGGGGGCTATCAAAAGACAACCGGCCGGGCGCGGTGGCCCACGCCTGTAATCCTAGCACTTTGGGAGGCCGAGGCGGGCGGATCACGAGATCAGGAGTTCGAGATCAGCCTGGCCAACGTGGTGAAACCCCGTCTCTTCTAAAAATACAAAAATTAGCCGGGCGTGGTGGCACGCGCCTGTAATCCCAGCTACTCGGGAGGCTGAGGCAGGACAATCGCTTGAACCCGGGAGGCGGAGGTTGCAGTGAGCCAAGATCGCGCCATTGCACTCCAGCCTGGGTGACAGAGCAAGACCTTGTCTCAAAAAAAAAAAAAAAAAAAAAAAAACCGACCAGAAGAGAGAGGCCTGCTAAAGTCGGAACTGTGTGCAGGAAATTTGAAGGGGAGGGATAATTTGCAGGCTTCTTTTCTCGGGGTGCCTCTGTCGTGGGGGGTGGGAGTCGCGGGAAGGATAGAACTGCCCTTTCTTTTTCTGGTGGCTTTTAAACCTGTGACTGCCGAAGACTTGAATCTGCACTTCCCATAGGTTCCACTTGGAGTGTCTCGCTCATACCTTGCTTTTCCCACTGTTTTCCTCGAATTGGATAGAGCAGGCTTTTCTCTTACCATTTTTAACACTGACTTTTTCTTTCTTTCTGAATTTCTGAGTACTCACTTTGCATTTTCTCCCGCAAATTTAAAGGATCTCCGAAGGCACAAGATTTAGTGGAGACAGGATTTGGAGCAGCACCTGGGTTTGAGTCTGGCTTCTTCCTGTTGGGGTCTGCGTGTGGCCTTGCGTTTATGTTAACCTTTCTGAGCCTTCCCTGTCTATTAAAAAGAAAAAAAAAAGTGTACACCTCTTCGGGCTTTTACTCTTAAGGGGGTAGCTGTGGAGCACACTGTAGGGTTTTTAAGCAATGTCAATGTATTTAGGTGGTCTGAAGTGACTTAGAGAAAACAAAGCATGTTAATTTTAGTTCCCACATTTCTTAGGTGAGGATGTAGGGCATGGAGACTGCTAGAGATGAAATGGTGCTTGAGTGGTGGAGCTGAAGAGCCAAGTTTTCATTAATTACCCTGCCAGCCTTAGGGCTGAATGGTTAATGAAAGCTCTAGCATACTGAATTTAGTGGTGAGGAGAAATAGTGTATTAGGGTCACCCAGCTAGTAAGGGGTGAGTCTGGGAAGTGTCCTTGTTGTGAGCACCTTGTGAACACTCACCTGTATTTATCGTCCATGGATTTTCTTAACTTTTTTTTTTTTTTTTTTCCCCTGAGATGGAGTCTCACTCTGTCGCCCAGGTTGGAGTGCAGTGGTGCGATCTCGGCTCACTGCAACTTCCGTCTCCTGGGTTCAAACACTTCTTGTGCCTCAGCCTACCAAGTAGCCGGGATTACAGACTCGAGCCACCACGCCCAGCTAATTTTTGTATTTTTTTTTTTTTTTTAGTAGAGACAGGGTTTTACCATGTTGGCCAGGCTGGTCTCAAACTCCTGGCCTCAAGCGATCCGCCTGCCTCAGCCTCCCAAGGGGCTGGGATTATAGGCATGAGCCACCGTGCCCGGCCTGTCCATGGGCTTTCTTTTATGCTTTAAGGAGGGTGATCTCAGCATGGGGCCCAAAGACTCTGGCACTTCCCTTTGTCCTTAAACCTCCTTGGCCAAATTTAGATTTAGTCTCTTGAAGTGCTGGTTCACAGTAGGATGTTTCTGTTGTTTTGTTAAAGTGGGAAAAGCGAATGAAGAAAAAGCGAGAGAATTTTAACACTTTGGGCTGACACTGTCCAGGAAAACCATGGATGTATAGTGTGGGAGGGAGGAGGAGAAACTGGCGTTTTTTTAAGTTGGAAAGGTGTGGAAGTGGCATCTTAATTTAGTTGTGCAACGAGGAAGTAAAAAGATTGATGATAAAGACATGTATAGATCAGAATAGAACGTTAAGAGGGAAAGAAGAAACATAAGCTGTTAATATTTTAATTCCCAGTCTGTTCTTAAAGATGAGAAAGCTTTGATGGCAAGGTGAACATTCTAGAAAGAAGTATTACATGTGTGTGGGGGTTGGGTGGGGAATGTGTGTATGTACGCATCTGTCAGACCTTGAGTCATTACAAGTGTTCTGGGCATAAGAACTCCGATTCATATTGTATTCTCTCCCATCACTTTATTTGGGGTGAAGCACATCGCCCTGTCAGTATCCACATTTGAAAAATAAAGAGATCCTGGCTAGATTGGGATCTAAGTTCGCTTAGTTTTTAGTAAGGGGAACTTGGTGAAAAATCGACTTGTGAGGTCTCCAAAAACATTTAATTGATAATGAGTCAAAAGGCATTACTCTTGGCATGTGAATATTGGATGTGACTCAAGGGTGAGTCAAATGCCTGTGGAGCCTGGATTCGTGTTCTTTTCCCCGTTTGTCAGTAATCCTTTCTAATGTTCCAGTTCCATGATGTGATTTTAGTGGAATTAAACTTGAACCACTTAGTTATTATGTTGTTACTGTGTTGGGAACGCAGCAGCCACCAGACCACCAAGAGCAACTGTAGGTTGGGCTTGATGGTGCTGGTTTAGTGTTCTGGGTGATGAGGTGTAACCCAGGAAATTTTTATTTTTGCTTTTAAAAAAACAACTCATCTGTGGTCATCTTGTAAGTGAAGTATTGGACTCTAAGGACTCTTGAGCCCGAAAAACATTTTGTGACTTAGCCTGAGGCTAACAGGAATAAATTTGTCCCATGTTTAGATAGTTTAGGCACATCTGAGCTGGTGGAGGAAATGTGATCTGTGCCTAGCCTTATGTGCTAGGCAGAATGCCTGGGTATCCAGACGGTGAGTGAGAGGCCGGGCGTGATGCCGCATGCCTGTAATCCCAGCACTCTGGGAGGCTGAGGTGGGCGAAGTGCTTGAGCCCAAGAGTTCAAGACCAGCCTGGGCAACATGGGAAAAACCTAGCTCTACCAAAAAAAAAAAAAAAAAAAAAAATTAGCCAGGTGTGGTGGGTTTTCTGCACCTGTAGTCCCAGCTAGTTGGGAGGCTGAGGCGGGAGGATCCCCTGAGCCCAGGAAGTCGAGACTGCACTCCAGCCTGGACAGTGGCATGAAACTCTCTCAAAAACAAAACAAGGGCCAGGCGTGGTGGCTCATGCCTGTAATCCCAGCACTTTGGGAGGCCGAGGTGGGCAGATCACCTGAGGACGGGAGTTTGAGATCAGCCTGGCCAACATGGTGAAACCCTATCTCTACTAAAAATACAAAAATCAGCCAGGTGTTGGTGGCCTGTGTCTGTAGTCCCAGCTGCTCTGGAGGCTGAGGCAAGAGAATTGCTTGAGCGAGGGAGGTGGAGGTTGCGCTGAGCCCAGATCATGCCACTGCACTCCAGCCTGGGCGACAGAGAGACTGTGTGTCAAAAAAGCAAAACCCGCACGCAAAAACAGTGGTGAGTGAGCTGCTATAGCCTCTTCTTGCCATGTTGGAGTGGAACATCTCTAACAGGCCAGCCAACTCTGAAAAGATCTAGCAATCCTATGTCCATTTTTTTCCTCTGGGCTGGGAATATCTTTTGAAAGCAGACCTCCACCAGGGTCTGTATCCTGGAGACAGCTCTGGTACATGGTAGATATTTGGTACACGCTGATTAAATAGACCAAGTTTATGTTAAGGTAAAAGTGGAATGCTGGTTCACGTCCATTAGGGGAAAGTGAGACACTCATTTACCTTGTAGAATTAGGAGGATGGTCCAGAATTCAGAAATGTGGCAGATACTGTTAGGTCTGTCATTTGGACCATTGCTATATGATTTGTGCAGGGACACAAAGTGATTTGTGTCGCTCAAATTCACAAATTCTATAACAAACCTTGTTTAATAATTTAAGAACAGAAGGCTACTTGGGAATTATGGGCTTAGCAGAGAAGGTTTGGGCCAGGGAGTTCTGTTGTACCCTTGACCCTCATCAGGGAAGCCCGTGCACCTCTTCTCAGAGTAAGAATTTTAAATGCGTGAAATAACCCAATCTTCAAAATACGAAACCCCCACCGTGTGGTATGGTAACATGACATGTGCTTCGCTTCCCACCCGCCCCCCCCACCCCCCCGCCCCCCCCACCCCCCCACCCCCACACACACTCCACACTCCCTCTGTCTCCCTGAGCTGGAGTGCAATGGCATGATCTCACTGTAACCTCCAGGTTCAAGCAATTCTCCTGCCTCAGCCTCCAGAGTAGCTGGGATTACAGGCACGCGGCACCACGCCCAGCTAATTTTTGTATTTTTAGTAGAGACGGGGTTTTGCCATGTTGGTCAGGCTGGTCTCGAACTCCTGACCTCATGATCCACCCGCATTGGGCTCTCAAAGTGCTGGGATTACAGGTGTGAGCCACCGCGCCCAGCCCATGTGCTTCTTTATTAACACATCAAATAACAAGATGTGGCAGCAAGGCTAATAACTTTCATAAGTAGAGCTGAGCAAATTGATATTTAACAAATTGTTAGGCAGGGAGAAAAACCTGATTGTTTGTGACAATGACCAGGTGTAGTTGACAATGTGTGATTTTTTGGCCTCCAAGCATAACTGAAGAAAGTGCTAAATTTCTATTAGTGAAAATAAGTCTTTGTGTTTTTTTCCATTCAAGTTCACAGGCCCCCTGAATTGTATCCATTGGCCCCTTGGGCATCCATGGACCCCAGGTTCAGACCCCAGGCTGGGAAGGGGGAGGACTGAGACAGCCCGTTCTGTATATTGTATGTTCCTTTTAGGGGGTGTAGGTTTCCATCCAAGGCCAATGCTGGAGGCGCATGTCCCTAGTTACTCTTCAAAAACAAAAGCGGCTCTTTGAACTATTTGAAAACATAAAAGTTGTACTTCGTAATTGCCACAGGGGCTAGGTGCCCTGAGTGCTTTGTGCGTTATTTTAGGTAAATCCTCAAAATAACCGTAGGTAGGTCTTGTTATCCTCATTTTAAAGACAAATAAATAGGCCTAACCTTGAGGTTTTTTACTTTTTGAGTGGCAGAGCTGGAATTCAAAGCCATGTCTGTTTGATTGGAAGGCTGGTTCTGCTTCCACGATTCTGAAGCCTCTTAGTTTAAGGCGATGATTCTCAGTGTGGGTGCTTCCCTCCATAGGTGACATCTGGCAATTTCTGGAGACATTTTTGGTTGTCACAACTGGGGAGATGCTACTAGCATCTAGTACGTCCTGCAGTGCACAGGACAACTCCCCCACAGCATTGACAGCCCAAAATGTCCGTAGTGCCCAGACAGAGAAACCCTGGTTTAAATTCATACTAGACCATTTCAGTAATTTGGATGACAGATCATCAGCAAAATTTCCCTGGTCCTTCTTGGAAGTGTCAGTTATGCCCACAAATTGTTAGGCAGGGAAGGAGGATGGGCCCTGTCTTTCTCTAAGGTTGGCACTGGGGTCTGTTAGGAGCTTGGTCATCGCTTCCTACTCAACTGAGCCTGTGGTTTGAGGTGACCTTCCCTCCTTGATTTCCTGAACCATCGCTCTTTTTAACCAGCTCCCACGCTCCCCTGTATTTGAGCTGCTGTCTGGTGGAGGCATGTCTTCTTTGTGTGTTTTAAATAGCTCTAACTGTCTAAATAATAAAACCTAAACAATGTAGTTCAGATTGCATCTAGCTTTCTCAAGAGTAGAGAAAGCTTCCTTCCTCCCCCTCCTTCAGCATTATTATCCCGTCCCACTACACTTTAATCCCCCATTGTGATAACACTGCAGGCGCAGACAATGAAGCCTTTCGGGGCTGATGACTGGGAGTGGGGAATGCATGGTTGGGCCCTACTCTACACGGACTGAATCACAGTTGGTGGAGGGGGGTGAGTTCCTGGATTTTGCATTTTTAATCATCTGCCTCACAGTAATTCTGTTGCTGATTAAAGTATGAGAACTCCTCTAGTAGGTTCCTTATTTAAAACAACAACAAAAACTTGTCTGAAACCTTTGGCACACCTACCTCACTCAGCCCAACCCAGTCAGCCTAGTCAGTCATTAAGTCCTGTGGCTTCTGCCTGCCAATGTTCTCAAATTTGTTGCTCACCACCTGTTCCTTACTTTAGTTTCCTGGCTACAATCTCCCCATTTGTCTCTGTTTGGGGATGGGTTCGATCATTAGGAACTCAACAGGATCCCTGTCCCTTTTCCTATTTAAAAACCCTTCCATGGGTCCCTATTACCCCATGGATGAAGTCTAAACTCTGTATCAGCACATACACGGCCAATTTTTACCCGGTTTTTCCTCTTCCCCCAGTATATTCCTTGTGCTTCCCAGTAGCCAGGAAGCACCTGGACTCAGGATTTGACAGCTTTGGAGAAGACTTTTTTGTGTGCTTTACACAGGAATTCTCATGCGTTAATTGTGTTTGAAAATATTTTATGGGCTGCTTCCGGGAGATCCCTTGTTGGCATTGCCTTCCTTTGGCATGCGCTTTTGCTTTGTGATTTTTTTTTAAATGCTCTTTTCCCAACTCTGCAAAATATTCTTAATTGCACAGGTTATGCTCTATATGACTCCAGGCTGAATAACCTCATGTTGCCGGGAATTAGTTTTGTGGGCTTGCCATTAAAAAATTGAGTAAACCATAATGATTCTTTTTAGATTGTAGTTTCCAAGTCATACCGATTTCTTTAAACCTATGGAGGTAGCATATGGTAAGACTTTAGTTTCTACTTTATATCTATAATCCTCATCTAGTTCTCATTGGGTAGTTCAGTATTTAAAATGCTTTGGAAGGGATGACAGATGTTTAACAAATTGACTCCATAATCAAGGCACTAGGAGTGAGCCCCATCCTGGCTAACAAGGGAGGGGTACTTTTTCAAGTAATCTGAAGCCCTGCATGAGACATTCTAATTTAATAACCAGTAGTCAGTCAATGTGTCTTTTTTTTTTTTTTTTTTTTTTTTTAGAAAGTCACTTTTGCATTTGCAGTGGAGGAATTACCAATTGGGAATCTTCTCATCCCCTTAATATGTAATTTACTCCGTTTTGTTTGAATTGGTAATTTCAGGCCTTAGCTACCTTCTCAGGAGATAAAGATTAAAATGCTCTCTAATAGCTTTAAAAAGTTAGAGCTTTTGATTTTGGATTTGATACCCAGAAGATTTGAAATTATGGGCTTTATAATTGCGATCACCATGGTTATACTAATCTTTCACAGGTAAGGATTAGTTATAAAGTTACTAGTATCTGTTTAAAAACGTCAATAAAGTTATTAGTTTAGTTTTGGGAGTCTGCATATTCCAGGTGTTTTAATTCACTATTTCACTGCAGTTGTAACCTAAGCCTGCTGGTGTGCACTGTGGCTCCAACCACCATTTCGTGGTATAGACTCAGTTCTTTTGAAAAGTCAGAAAACCTCCTCAATTGAATCTGCAAACCACGTATGTAAACCATGCACAAATGCTCTTTAAAACCCTTACAACTAGGCACTTTTCCAGACCCCAGGAAAAACAACCCTGCGGCCCTGAGGTGTGGTGGGCCTGGATTTCATTAAATTGACACTGTCATCTGTGTTCCGGAAGGAGCCACCGAGCTAGCTAGTGGTGATAGTGGTGATAAATGTGTTTACGTGCTAAGCCACAGATTCAAAAGGAGCTGGTAAGAGCCAGTAGCATGTTCTAGATTCCTGAACTGACTTGACTCTGGGTAGTTTTACACACACCTTAATTTTTCCCTCTCCATGAAGGTGCTAATGATACTAAAATCCCACACACTGTGTCGTTGGGTGGAATGTCCAATAAAATGTTTGGAAGAATGTCAAATGATACATAAAATACCTAACACTAATTGCAGTACTTAGGGCCGAGTACTTTGAAATTGTGCCAGTGGATAAAGATGCGCAGTTATAAAGAGGTGTGAATTTAACTTACTTGAAGGGTAACGAAAGCTGCTGGCAAGAGAAGAGGCAGAAAATAATGGGTTGCCCTATGTTTTGAAGGTTGGTCTACTTTATTTAAAGGGCTTCCTCTCTAAATTATAAAGCAGAAGTTTTAAAGGACACTTTGATTTAAGATATCAATTACCTGTGTTGCATGACTCCATTTTTTTTCATAAATGAAAATTTCTCCAGTGAGAATCCTGAGCAATTCCTAGAACACTGCTATATTTAATTCTGAATTCTCCCTTCTAGAAGGACTGTAGATCACAGTGTTCAAACAAGACTTATGTGCCTGTAGACATTCCAGATTCCTTTGCTGGCCTTAGAGTGTAGAGATGAATATAGAACTGTTCCTCAATCCTTTTTCTTAGAGTACAGGTTGAGCATCCCTAATCCGAAATGCTCCAAAATCTGAAACTTTGAGCACCGACATAACACAAAAAAATGCTGATTCGGGATTTCCGGATTAGGGACTTTCAGTCAGTGAGTGTGATGCAGATATTCCAAAATGGAAAAAAAAAAAAAAAAAATCCAAAACACTTTTGGTCCCAAGCATTTTGGATAAAGGATATTCAACCTGTATTTTCAGGGCCAGTGCCTTGGATCATGCTTTGGAAAACAGTAGTGGCATAGTTTTTTGTTTTTGGTTGCAAAGATGGGGTCTTGCTGTGTTGCTTAGACTGATTTCAAGCTCCTGGACTCAAGGGATCCTCCAGCCTGAGACTCCTGAGTCACTAATGTTACTGGTGCACACTGCAGTACCTGGCTGAAGTTTTATAAATGGCTTAACATTGAATCTTTTAACTGTATAATGCTATAGCTAAGTGGCCCAGTTGCATGTGGGATTTTGAGGAAGATGGTCATGGGTTTCTCAGTCCAAGTGTTTGTTCCTACGTGGAGGTTTGTCTGATTTGGAGCTGGAGGCTTGGTGTTGAGAGGAAAAGAGCTTACTATTAACTCCCTTTGGTATGAGATGCAAGAATATGACAGGACTTTTTTTTTTTTAATTTGAGTTCTGGGATGCAGTACAGAACGTGCAGGTTTGTTACATAGGTATACATGTGCCATGGTGGTCTGCTATACCTATCAACCTGTCATCTAGGTTTTAGACCCTGCATGCATTTGTCCTAATGCTCTCCCTCCCCTTGCCCCCCCCACCCCCTGACAGGCCCAGGTGTATGATGTTCCCTTCCCTGTGTCCCTGTGTTCTCATTGTTCAATCCCACTTATGAGTGAGAACATGTGGTGTTTGGTTTTCTGTTCCTGTGTTAGTTTGCTTAGAATGATGGCTTCCAGCGTCATCCATGTCCCTGCAAAGGACAGGAACTCATTGTTTTTTATGGTTGCATAGTATTCCATGGTGTATATGTGCCACATTTTCTTTATCCAGTCTATCATAGATGGGCATTTGGGTTGGTTCCAAGTCTTTGTTATTGTAAATAGTGCTTAGTAAACATACGTATGCATGTGTCTTTATAGTAGAATGATTTATAATCTTTTGGGTATATACCCAGTAATGGGATTGCTGGGTCAGATGGTTTTTCTGGTTCTAGATCCTTGAGGAATCGCCACACTGTCTTCCACAGTAGTTGAAGTAATTTACACTCCCACCAACAGTGTAAAAGCATTCCTATTTCTCCACACCTCTCCAGCATTTGTTGTTTCCTGACTTTTTAAGAAAGACCATTCTAACTGGCATGAGATGGTATCTCATTGTGGTTTTGATTTGCATTTCTCTAATGACCAGTGATGAGCTTTTTTCCCATATGTTTGTTGGCTGCATAAATGTCTTCTTTTCAGAACTGTCTGTTCATATCCTTCACCCACTTTTTGATGAGGTTATGTTTTTCTTATAAATTTAGTTCTTTGTGGATTCTGGATATTAGAGCTTTGTCAGATGGGTACATTGCAAAAATTTTCTCCCGTTCTGTAGGTTGCCTGTTCACTCTGATGATAGTTTCTTTAGCTGTGCAGAAGCCCTTTAGTTGAATTAGATCCCATTTGTCAATTTTGGCTTTTGTTGCAGTTGCTTTTGGTGTTTTTTGTCATGAAATCTTTGCCCTTGCCTATGTCCTGAATGGTATTGCCTAGGTTTTCTTCTAGGGTTTTTATGGTTTGGGGTTTTACATTTAAGTCTTTAATCCATCTTGAGTTAATTTTTTGTATAAGGTGTAAGGAAGGGGTCCAGTTTCTGTTTTCTGCGTATGGCTAGCCAGTTTTCTCAGCACCATTTATTAAATAGGGAATCCTTTCCCCATTGCTTGTTTTTGTCAGGTTTAGGGACATTTTTTTTTTTTTTTAAGCATTTTGTGACTGTTAAATTTTTAGTGGAGTTCCTGTAATTTATTTCTTTGAACAAAGGGTCTGGCTTTGTTTCAGAAGGCTGCAGGAACTGTTCAAGTAGTGGTTTGTGCATTTGTCTTTTTACTACATCTGCTCATTTTACGCTATGGGGTTAGGGAAATACAAAGAAAGAGGGGATACAACTCTGATACTATCACAAGTAGATAACCACTTTGATGTGTGGTACAAATGGCTTGCTTATTCTTGTTGCATATATAACAGTGTTGTACGTAAAAACACTGGATTTTGGAGCCCAACTGTTGGGGTTTGAATCCTGGTTCCACTACTTACTAGTGTGTGTGACCTTGGGCAAGTTGTTAATCTGTGTGCCTTACTGTGCTGGCTATACTTTGGTTACCCTTGAATAGCAGCTGTGAGAACAGACATCCTTGCCTTGTTTGGACCTTATGGGGAGAGCAGTCTTTTACCATTTTGAGTATTATGCTAACTGTAGGTTTTTTGTAGATACCCTTTATCGAGTTGAGAAAGCTCTCCTCTATTCCCATTTTTATGTGTTTATGTTGAATGAGTGTTGGATTTTGTCAGGTTCTTTTTTGCTTAAATTAATATAAAATGTGGGTTTTTTTCTTTAACCTATTATGGTGGATCACGCTGTTGTTTTTTGTTTTGTTTTGTTTTGTTTTGTTTTTGAATGTTGAACTAGCCTTGTATACCTGGAATAAATCTCACTTGGTCATGGCATATAATTTTTCTATATTGCTGAATCCTATTTGCTAATGATTTTGTTAAGGATTTTTGTGTCTATACTCATGAGGGATATTGGTCCATAGATTTCTTTTTTGGACTGTCTTGGTCTGGTTTTGGTATTAGCATAATACTGGCTTCATAAAATAGGGAGGCCTTCCCTTCTGGAAGAGATTGTGTAGAATTGGTGTTAATTCTTTAAATGTTTGGTAGAACTCTCCAGTGAAACCATCTTTGTCTCAAGATCTCTTTTCTGGAGTGTTTTTTTTTTTTGAGAGAGGGTCTTGCTGTGTCACCCAGGCTGAAATGCAGTGGTGTGATCTCAACTCACTGCAGCCTTGACCTCCAGGGCTCAGGCAATTTTCCTGCCTCACCCCCTTCCCCTCCCGCCCCGCAAAGTAGCTGAGACTACAGGTACGCACCATCATCACTGGCTAATTTTTGTATTTTTTTTTAGAGACAGGGCTTCCTCATGTTGCCCAGGCTGGTCTCAAGCTCCTGACCTCAAGCAGTTGATGCACCTTGGCCTCCCAAAGTGCTGGGATTACAGGCATGAGCCACCATGCCTGGCCTCTTTCTGGAGTTTTTAAGCTATAAATTCAGTTTCCTTAACAGTTATAGGACTCTTCAGGTTATTTCATATTGGGTGAGTTGTGGTAGTGTAGTGGGAACCATAAGGCATCAGAGAGACCAATGGGGTTCACGAGAATATTTATTATTTAGGTGCACCGGCCCAGTCGGATTAACATCCAAAGGACTGAGCCCTGAACAAAGAGTTAAGGTACCTTTTAAGCATTTCGTGGGGGCAGGGGGAGATCTGTGCAGGGGGAAGCATATTACAGAAGCAAGAAACAAAGACAGTTATTCAATTAATTGAGACATGCATTACATCATTTCTTACTTTTTAAGGAAAAACATGTTTTACGACTTGAGTTTGTCTAGTGACCTTGCAGCTGCACAGCTAGAGAAACAGGGTCTTCACAATGCCTGGGAAAGGAGGAGAGATAAGGCTCACTAGCCACAGAAAAACAAGCAGTTAATTTTTAAAGGACTCCAGCTCTTTCTCTTTCTCAGGGGGAATTGGGTTTTCTTACATACAACTGAGTTTCTGCTTACACATTCTTTAATTTCTTTTAATTCCTATTTCATTAGTTTGTGTTTTTAGAGGAATTGCCCCATTTCATTCTCAAGTTGCCACATCTATGTGTGTAGAGTTGTATTCCCTTATCCTATTGGTGCTTGCAGAGTATCCATAGTGATATCTCCTGTTATTCCTAATATTGGCAATCTGGTTTTTTTCTTTGTAAGTCTTGTTAGAATTTATCTTAATAATCTTTTCAAAGAAATAGCTCTTTGCTTAATTTTTTTCTCCTCTAGTTTTTATCAATTTTTTTTTTATTTTTTTATTTTTGCTGTTATCCTTTTCTTTTTGCTTTGGGCTTTTCTCTTTTTCTAGGTTCTTGAAGTACTAGTGTGGATTAGGGATTTGAGATTTTAAAGTGGAATTTGATACTCTTAAGTATTCTCATTCTCTAGTATGCGGTTTCTGTTGATAGTAGTTGATAATGTTAGTTTCACGTATTCCTTAAAAAGCAAGAGTCTTAGTTATGTTGGTTGTTAGCTGTTCTTTTTTTCAACACAATAAATTGCTAACTTGAATATAGGAAATATTCCTCAGATTATTCTAGTTTCAAATGCTAAGAATGTTCTAAGTCCTTGGACCAGATTCTGCTCATCTGGCCTATTTTTGTGTGACCCTCCAGCTAAGAATGATCTTTACATCTTAAAAGGGTTGTAAAGCACACACACCAAAGAATATGTGACAGAAACCTGATTTAGCCAGAACGCTTTACCATGTGGCCCTTTACAGAAAAAGCTTGCCCGCCCCTGCCTTTAGACCATCTAGGCACAGTGATTTTGGTTGCCTGTTTCAGAGCCATCTGGAAAAATTTTAAAGTACAGATTTCCAAGCCCTTCACGTGGCTGCCTTCTCATCTGGAATCCATCATAGTGCACGGCCCTCTCCGTGTTTGAGTAGTTTTGACTTGTGTCCTTTGTCTTTCATCTTTATTCTCCAGTGGCACTTACTTGTCCAGCACCTCCTAGGTGCGGAGTAATCTCCTTGGGGGCCCAGTTGAATGTGGACTTGGCTAATAGTACTCTGGTAAAGCCACAGGAAGGAAAGGCAGAGGGACCTCCTCAGCGACATGTGTATCAAGGACAGTCTAATATAAATGTGATTTTTTTTTTTTGACATCACGCAATTCCCAAAGTCCAAACTGTTTTATCTTTGGAAATGCTATTTCATTGTTGATACACAGCCTGGCATAGATGCTCAGACAGAACCCTTGAAGTATTGTTTTTTTTGAGACAGAGTCTTGCTCTGTTGCCCAGGCTGTAGTGCAGTGGCGTGATCTTGGCTCACTGCAACCCCTGCCTCCTGGGTTCAAGGGATTCCCTTGCCTCAGCCTCCCGAGTAGCTGGTATTACAGGTACCCACTACCACGGCTGGCTAATTTTTATATTTTAGCAGAGACGGAGTTTCACCATGTTTGTCAGGCTGGTCTTGAACTCCTGACCTCAAATGATCCGACCGCCTTGGCCTCCTAAAGTGCTGTGACTACAGGCGTGAGCCACTGCGCCCGGCCTTGAATTATTTTTAAACACAAAAATGGTATGACCTGTAAGGGATTCTGCCCGGTTAAGGTTAGTGAGAAGAAAGCTGGATGTTCATGATAGTGATACAGTGCTCAGAAAGCATATTTCATCCTTCCCATATAATAAAACTGGCAATCCCATGGTTTCGACTTTGGCAAAGAAATCTTGTTTGCCCTTCTGGACGGAGCTAAAGGAACCATTGTCATTTGACCAGGGCCAACCTGTGTCCTCTGTTTCAGCCTGCCCCTCTGTGATGAGGGGGTGAATGTAGGTTGGTGGCTGGGGCCGTCTCCACACGTCACATGCCAATTTTGAACTAAAAGTAGTGGCTGGTCACTTGACCTGGTCCAGATGCATTCCTAAGTCATCTCCTGTTCCCTGACCTCAAACACTGCAAGTCCCCTCTCAAAACCTTCTTTTTGTTACTTCTCTAACTTCTCCTTTCTGTTGGGTTGTAGCATGACCCCCACCCCCTGCTTTTCTGTGGGTTCTGATCTCTTTTCCTAATCCTCTGCCTTGGTTCTTCTCTTCCACAGCTCTGGGCCAGAGTTCCTTCCTCTTCTCAAAAAACATGGTCCTTAAGCTGATGGGGCCCACTGAAGAGCATCGTAGGATACCTTATGTTGTTTGCATGATTCCTTTCAGGAGAGGTCAAGTGGCCTGGTTAATCAGTGTCGCATAGCCACAAACTAATAGATAATATTCCTTGCAGATGAAAGGCAGGCTTTAGTATACTGTCTTTTGTCTGTGCCTTGTTTTCTAAGTCTTGACTAGACTCTCATATGGGTTAAATCAGAAGGGTGAGGATGGGTGAGTTTGAATCACTTGACAACCAGCAAGATGCTGCCCTCCCCAGTCCCAGTGTCTGTGGGAAATGCTCTCCCTTGCAGTGGGAATGACAAGGCAGGGCAGTGAAATAATTAGCAACACATTTAAGTTATGCTATAACTTAGCGCATTGAGTTTTAAGAAACAGTCATTGTGGCTGGTACTCTGTAAACATGCCCATATGGCTTCCCTTAGTGCATGTTTGCATGAAAAGAGCTTGGTGTCATTTCTGTGTTGATGTTGTGTTTTTCTTCTGTAGTTAATTTTTCTTGTCTGGTTGCCCTTCTCTGTGAACATCAGAAACCATTCTATGAAAAAGTCCTGTAAATTTTTCACGCCACTGTCCCTGTTCTGTCACCCAGGCAGGAGTGCAATGGCAAGATCTCAGCTCACTGCAGCCTCTGCCTCCTGGGCTCAAGCAATTCTCCTGCCTCAGCCTCCCAAGTAGCTGGGACTACAGGCACGCACCACTGCACCTGGCTCATTTTTTTTTATTTTTATTTTTATTTTTTTATTTTTTGAGATGGAGTCTTGCTCTTGTCACCCAGACTGGAGTGCTGTGGCGCGATCTCGCCTCACTGCAACCTCCGCCTCCCATGTTCAAGTGATTCTCCTGCCTCAGCCTCCTGAGTAGCTGGGATTACAGGCATGCGCCACCACGCCCGGCTAATTTTTGTGTTTTTAGTAGAGACGGGGTTTCATCATGTTGCTCAAGCTGGTCTCGAACTCCTGACCTTGTGATCTGCCTGCCTTGGCCTCCTAAAGTGCTGGGATTACAGGTGTGAGCCACCGTGCCCGGTGTATTTTTAGCAGAGACGGAGTTTCACCATGTTGCCCAGGCTGGTCTTCAGTGATCCTCCAGCCTCAGCCTCCCAAAATGTTGGGAGTACAGGCGTGAACCACCACGCCTGACCCCTGTCTGTATTTTTGCAGCCATACCTCACGGAGGCCTGAGATTGGCTGTAGGCACTTTAGTGTTAGGAAAGCTGTGTGGGAGCTGGGCACCAGCCACCTCACTGTGCAGTGACAGTGCCTTCACACAGCAGCCACTCAGATACTTGGTAGTCTATGATGGATGGGGACAGGTAGAGAAGACCACTTCTTGCAGCCCCTTTACCTGATGCGTGTTGCATCTGAGCCCGTGCCTGGTGGGCAGCTTGTGGTGGAGGAGGAGGAGAAACCAACTACTTTTTTTTTTTTTTTTTTTTTGCATAAGAATGTATGTATTAGTTTTCTATTGCTGTACAGTAAATTACCACAAATTTAGTCACCTGACACATAATCACAGTTTATGTGGATTAATAATCTGAGAATGGCTCAGTTGGGTCCATTTTTATTTTATTTATTTATTTTGAGACAGAATCTCTTCATGTCACCCAGGCTGGAGTGCAGTGGCACCATCTCGGCTCACTGCAACCTCCACCTCCTGAGTTCAAGCGATTCTCCTGCCTCACCCTCCCAAGTAGCCAGGGCTACAGGCGCCTGCCACCACACCCAGCTAGTTTTTTTGTATTTAGTAGGGACGGGGTTTCACCTTGTTGGGCAGGCTGGTCTCAAACTCCTGACCTCAAACCTTGGCTTCCCAAAGTTCTGGGATTACAGGCGTGAGCCCCTGCGCCCGGCCTTCTTTTTCAAATAATGGCTTTTTTTCCTCTGGGTAGATACCCAGTAATGGGACTGCTGGATGCAATGGTAATTCTACTTTTAGTTCTTTAAGGAATCTCCATGCTGTTTTCCATAGTGGTTGTACTAGTTGATATACCCACCAGCAGTGTAAAAGTGTTCCCTTTCACCACATCCACGCCAACATCTATTATTTCTTTGACTTTTTAATTGTAGTCATTCTTGCAGGAGTAAGGTGGTATCTGATTGTGATTTTAATTTGCATTTTCCTGATAACTAGTGATGTTGAGCATTTTTTCATGTTTGTTGGCTGTTTATCTTTTGAGAATTGTCTATTGCCCATGTCCTTTGCCCACTTTCTGATAGGATTATTTGTTTGTTTGTTTTTTTCTTGCTGATTTATTTGAGTTCCTTGTAGATTCTGGATATTAGCCCTTTGTCAGATGCATAGTTTGTAAATATTTTCTCCCACTCTGTGGGTTATCTGTTTGATGATTATTTCTTTGGCTGTGCAGAAGCTTTTTAGTTTAATTAGGTCCTATTTATTTATTTTTGTTTTTGTTGCATTTGCTTTTGGGTTCTTGGTCATGAATTCTTTGCCTAAGCCAGTGCCTAGAAGAGTTTTTCTGATGTTATCGTTATCTTCTAGAATTGTTATGGTTTCAGATTTTAGATTTAAGTCTTTGATCCACCTTAAGTTGGTTTTTTGTATAAGGTGAGAGATGAGGATCCAGTTTCTTTCTTCTACGTGTGGCTTACCAGTGGAGAAACCAACTTCTGAGACTTCTCCATTGCCTTGGCAACCTTGCAGTAAGTGGGATTCTGAAGGCTCAGCGTGTTAGTTTGGGATTTTTGGGGAACAGCTTTATTGAGATATGATTCATATGCTATATAACTCCTTTATCGAACATGTACAATTCATTGGCTTTCAGAATATTTGCAGAGTTGTGTGACCATCATGACAATCAACTTTAGAACATTTTCATCACCTCAAAAACAAACCCTGTGCCCCTCAGCCATCACCCTTATTCCTCCCCACATTCTTCCCAGCCTCTGGCAACCACCAATCTGCTTTACATCTCTATGAATTTGCCTTTTCTGTTTTGTTTTTTGAGGTAAAGTTTCGCTCTTGTTGCCCAGGCTGGAGTGCAATTGCGCCATCTCGGCTCACCGCAACCTCGGCCTCCTGGGTTCAAGCGATTCTCCTGCCTCAGCCTCCCAAGTAGCTGGGATTACAAGCATGTGCCATCACACGCGGCTAAGGATTTGCCTTTTCTGGACATAACAAATAGAATCACTTATTTCTCTTAGCATAGTGTTTTTAAGGTCCGACCGTGTTGTATGTGGCGTGTATCAGTACTTCGTTCCTTTTATGCCTGAATAGTGCATGGATAACCACAGTTTGCTTCTCCATCTATAACCTGATGGAAGTTTGGGTCGTTTCTACTTTCTGACTATTAACATATCATGCTACTGTGAACATCTGTGTCAGCTTGGGTTGTGTGTCATGAGCTTCATTTCATCATCGTGCAGCTGTTGTAAAAAGGACTAGACATAGGGCTATAAAGCCAAGCTGTTAAGTAAGGCATGCCAAAGGACCACCTGCTTGACCTAGAAATTCATTAAGCTTCTAATATCTGAGAAGTCTAATAGGCAGATCCTTTTTTAAAATTAAGTTAAACTTTTAATTGTAAACTAAAATTCTCTTTTGTGAAATTGAAGTCTTTTTTGCATATCACTTGATTTCTGTAATCTGGACCTGCTGCCTGTCAGTCTTCGTGCTTTTGATGGACCTAGCACATTCTGAGTTCAAAAGATGCTCTCAGACCCTTAGGCAGTGCTCAGCCATGGGCTAGGGTGAAAAGGAGACTTGAGGGATGCCGCGCTGTTTGTCATTCTTTTCAGAGGGGTTATGCCAGTGGTGTTGGTGACTCCTGAACAGATACTTCTTTAACTTGACTCCTGAACAGATACTTCTTTAACTTGGTATAATTTATGTAAATTTTAATGTACCAGTTCTGAGTTTTGACCAATGCATACAGTTGTGTAACCACCACTATTATCAAGATTAGAAACATCTGAACGTGGTTTTAAAGCAGCTACCTGATTTCAAATTGGATTGGAATCCAGTTTCCTTTTCTCTTTTAGGTTTAGGGGTCTATCAAGAAAAATCAGAAAGCTGCTTTATGTGTGAAGGGAAATTGTGCACAACCTGAGTCTGGCTGTTAGGTTATCTGATGTCAGGATCTGGGGTTTAGGGGAAAGGATGCCTGCGTTTGTGCTTCCCCTTGCGGGGGAGTTGCAGACTGGCCCTATTGCCAGCCAGGTCGCATGCCGTCTTCCCGTGGAGAGAGTGCAGATCCCTGAAAGGAGCAGGCAAGAAGGGGCTGGGTATAAGCCAGACCAAAGGTGGGCCCTTGGACTTAGGTGGCAAGTGGTAAACATGGGTGGGGAAGGCGTGAGTGAGTGTCTGTGTGTACATCTGTGTGTGTGTGTGTGTAGGGGCACTGAGAATAAAGTGTGAGTGAGGGCATGGAGCTCTGGAAATCTCGGCAGTTCTATGGTGGCTGGGGCTGCAGTTGCTGGAGCAGTAGGTGGGCTGGAGGTTCGGCTTTGGGTCTTATCACTTGGCATGATGCGATGATGGGGATGACTAAACACCCCTTGGAGCCAGTTCTGGGAGAGACCTAGGAGGGAAAGGGGCTTGATAGTGAGGTATGAAATTTTCAGCCTTCGTAACTAAAAATATGCTTGGCGAGAATAGAAATTCATCTCCCAGTTTCACAAGCCAGGTGCTCCTTGACCATGAGAGAGCTGAAAGGAATGTGAATGTAAATCTTCTGTTCCTTTTTTTTTTCACATGTATAGATCATGTATACAATAAGGTAGATTATCAAACATGTACAGCAGAAGGCTCATTTCAGATCAGAAGTTCTACGTTCAGTGTCACAGGGTGGTAGACATGAAAACATTGTATTTATTTTGCATGTTGCCTATATTTTCTAATTTTAAAAATACACATATTGCTTCTTTCTGTATTAATGAAAGCTTATTTTAAATGACCGTACTAATACAGTTTGTACCGTGATAAAATATACATGACCTTGACCATGAGAGAGCTAAATCTTCTGTTCCAACCGCCTCATTTTGCAGAGGAGAATGTCAAGGCTCTGGCCTGTCGAGTCTGATGGCTCTGCCTGAGGGGAGGGGTGGTGACGACACACAAGACAGCTGGAGTTGTGTAGCCTTCAGAAAGCCCCGTGTGCTCATGGCCTGAGTTTTCTTAGCTAAAGTTTTTGAAGTTGAAAAAACAGCCACAAGCCAAGGTCACAAGTAGAGAGAGGTTTTTTTGTTATTGTTGTTTTTTGTCTTTCTGGATGTGTGAGAATTGCATATTTCCTTAGGGCAGCCTCTAATGGAATTTCGTTTGTTAAGGAGGATGTTAGATTCTCAAAGCTGAAGGAGGAGCAGGAATATAACATGCATGTCTTTTTTTTTTGTGCCAGGTTCGATTTTGATTCGGAGTGACTCCCTGGCCTAGTAAGGTTGGCTAGTACAGCTAATCTACTTTATGCACACGGGGCTGCATACCATATGGATCAGTGATTAAATAGCAGTACAAGACCATGAGGGAAGGAAGGAGCTGATGTTGATTCTGGGTTCTATATAGGAACCCTACAAAGTAGTGTTTCTACCTTATGAGGAAGTTAGGTCCGTAAGTGAAAAGTCCTGGCCAGCGAGTTTGGTTGGGGTAGGCTCTGGTGGGAGCCTTTGGGGAGCCTGTTACGGGGAATGTTAAGTGGCTGGTGATGTAACCATTGATGAGAGTAGGGAACTAACAAGCCTGATTTTGATCCAAGGCTTGTGATTGAAACAGTGCTAGGAGCAGTTGCACAGGAGGCAGGTTCCAGCTAGATAAACAGATTTGGGCTTTGGGCATCTGGAGCTGATGCTTAGGGTCAGAAGAATGAGTTTCTCCATGACGGGCCTATAAATGGTTCCCTGGTAAAAAATGAGGCAGGAGGGTGAAGCTTAGGCCTTGATTCTTTTTTTCCCCTTCCTGTCTTCCCTTCCCTTCCTTTAGTAGTGGTGTATTTAATTTGGACCAGTTTATTCATTTTAAGTTGTTGTTGAACAAACACACAAAGTAGGCAGTGGGCTGGAAATGGGGACATTGCGTTGTTCAGTAGACAAAGGACACGTTTTGCCTTGGGAGAGGTCACTGCGTTTCTGAGCGCTTTGGAAGTCTGACTGATCTACTAGTTACAATATATTGTTCTTGCCTGGCCATTGAAGTGAATTTTCTGAGAACTTCTGCCAAAGAAGAACATTTCATTGGCCTAATATGGATGACTATGTCTCCTTCAAAGTAGTGTGATGAGCTCTTTCAGCATTTGAATCTGTCTTCACATTTTCTTCTGATTTGTGGACACTTAACGACCTTGCTATCCTGTGTTCTCAAGTTTGGGTATATTCTGACCTCAGGCTCGTTTTCACCTGTGTATAGAGCATCTAGTAGTTCTCAAGGGATTGTATTGCTCCTCTCCTGCCCTTGGGGCAGTTGGGGTGTGGGGTCTTTTATTGACAAGCAAGGGCATTCCTGACATTTAGTGGGTATGGCTGGGGTTACCAAAGTCCTGTGAAAGACAGGGCAGCCTTTCTTACCATGTTGTTAACCTTACCCCTGATATCAGGGAACCCTGATAGAGCAAGTCTGATTTGTTTGGTCATTTTACAAGTTCCATACTAGACAGGCATAAAAGTTGAAATTTGGAATAATTACAAAACATTTTCTGGGGCATGTGACAGGTTACCCGTGGCTTCAGTTAGTAAAGAGTTCTAACTTTTTTCAGCCCCTCTGTTGAGCATTTTCTATAACTTTTTGATGAGTTGAGTATAACTGGTATGGAAATGGTAGGGGGTTTCTTTTCCTTTTTTTGTGTTGGGTGATTTAGATTAGTGGTTCTCAACTGTGGCTGGACATTGGAATTTCCCAGGGAGCTTTTGAAAATACTCACCCCTGGGGCCCATCCCCACATTTCTACTTAATTGGCCTAATGTGTGGCATTGGAATTTTTTAAAACTCCTCAGGTGATTATTATTACTTATTTTTTTGAAATAGGGTCTCACTGTTGCCCAGGCTGAAGTGAGGTGGCACAGTCATGGGCCACTGCAGCCTTCACCTCCCAGGCTAAGGTGTTCCTCCCATCTTAGCCTCCTGGGTAGCTGGGACTATAGGGGCGTGCCACTATGTCCGGCTAATTTTTGTATTTTTGGTAGAGACAGATTTTACCATGTTGCCCAGGCTGGTCTCGAACTCCTGGGCTCAAGTGATCCTCCTGCCTTGACCTCCTAAAGTGTTGGGATTACAGGCGTGAAACACCATGCTTGCCCTCCCTGGGTGAATGATAATGCACAGCTAGGATTGTAAACCACTGGTCTAGATGTTTTTGAACCTCTGCAAAGATACAGTAATAAAGGATGATGAATTCAGCCAAATAAAATAATTTTTTATTTGCCATCAGACATTTATTGAGCACCTGGGATCAAGATGACTAAGTGAGCCACCTCATGCTTTTGCTTTGTTTTCACTTAAAAAGCCCTGATTTGGAAAGAGATATTACCGCGGAGTTTTCAGCTCTAGCTCCCCTTCCTGGAGTGTCTTCCCCAAGGACTGGGTGACAGGGGAGGCCCCAAATCAGGAGGAAGGTGAGGATGGAGGGAGATGAATGGTGGGCAAAATGGTGGTGTCCCCATAAGGCCCTGCAGACACCTTCCTGGCAGGGCTAGCATACTCAGATGCCCACAGGACCAGGCGGCCGCACAAATGAATAGGGCTTGTGGGTAAATGAGCTTCCAGAAACACGTTCAGCTTTGGCCTGTTTTTACTGAACTTGGCGGGTAAGCCTATAGTGTGGGAACAAGTAATACTTCAAATCAGATTTCTTGTGTAGTTTTTCCTTCAGTTTGAAACCTGGCCGGAGGACTTTCTTTAGCCCACACGGTGCCTTTCTGTTAATTGTGCCAGTTAGAAAAAGGGGATGGGCACTACACTGGGCTTGGCCAGCAGTCAAAGCCTTTGCATAGATCAGACAAAGACACCCCCTTTCCTTGGCCTAAGGGATGAGGTTCACCCCAGCTCAGCCACCCAGGCCAGGGTCCTCGTTCAGTGCACAGCCTGGTCAATTACACGCAGGGTGGCCTTGTCTAGATTGTTCGTTCACCAGCATGGGGGTTCGGGTTCTGTTTTGTAATGTGCCAACAGAACCATCTTCAGGCCATTACCAGGAGTGATGATGTGTTTTATATGCTTTCAAAACAGAAAACATCTGTTCTAGCCAAGGAGGGATTGCTTAATTTCAGAATGGCTCTTCAGATTCAGGGAAAGTTCTGCCTGGCTCAGTACACTTAAGCCACCTCCACAGTGGGCTGGCCAACCACACTTCAGTGACAAACACAAACTGAACAAGGTTAGTTTATCTTACCAAGTTTGAAATCAGATTTTTTTTTTTTTTTTTTAGTGAAGTAGAATTCAGTCTTAAATGCTACAGTTCTGGGGATATAATTCAGACCTTCGCTTTTAATTTCCTGAAACCAATTTCAGAATAGCAAAGCAAGCTAGATTATTTTCTGCCAAACGACTTTCCCAAAGGCACAGTTTTGCTAGGAACAAATGAGAGCTTAAGGATTCATTGGGCCACCACTGCTCGGTGTTTATAGATGCTTGTGCTGCTGTGGGAGTGTGACGTGGATTCTGCGCTGGTAGTTTCTCCCTGATGTGGGACTTTTTCTTGGAGGCTCTTTCATTTTGGCCATCTGTAGGGCTTGACCACCCTGACATCCAGCCCTACCCAAGTCCTTGCAAGTTTCAGCTGCATCCTCACTTTGACTAGCCGGACCCCTGCATTCTGAGGGGGAGGAAACCATTTCTTTGGGGGTGAACACCTGTTGGTGACTTTTGGAAGGGGTTCCTCTAGTTCTTAGGGCTGTCTGAAGTCCCTTTGCTTTTTCTCTTCTTCCTGTCTCAATTGCTGATACCCCACGGGTCTCAGGGCTGTGGCCCATTTATTTCTACCTATACCTGTTTGGGGATTTAGGGTTACACTCTGTCATCTAGTTTTGTTCCAGATGTTGTCCATGAGTTTTGGCTGGGCTATCAACTGCTCTGCTTGACAATTCTGAATATTAAATTATGTTTTCACTGCCACTTTTAGTATTCTGTTTGCTATTGTTAAAATTGAAAACGAATTTTGGGCAGGTGTATTAGCTTGCTGGGGTTGCTGTAACAAAGTACTACAAATTGGACAGCTTACAATGGCAGAGATGTATTCTCTCACAGTTCTGGAGGCCAGAAGCTCCAGATCAAAACATGACAGGCCCATGCTTCCCCAGAAGGCTCTAGGGGAGAATCCATCCTTGCCTCTTCAGCTTCTGGTGCGCTTCCGGCTGTCCTGGGCTTGGCGTGTGGCTCTTAATCACTCCAATCTCTGCCTCCGTCTTATGTCACCTGCCCCCTTTTCTCCCTGTATCTTCTCTTCTGTCTCTTATAAGGGCACTTATCATTGGGTTTAGGATCTGGGTACCTGGATAATCCAGATGCTTTTATCTCAAGATCCTTAACTTAATTACATCTACAAAGACCATTTTCCAAAGAAAGTCACATCCCCAGGTTCTGGAGATTAAGATGTGGATATATCTTTTTGGTGCCACCATTATACCCACTACAGTGGGAGAGGGTGAAATCTTCTGATTTTTAAATGGCAATTGATTTACACTTTTAAAAAGTCTGTGCAGGGACTGGGTGCGGTGGCCTACGCCTGTAATCCCAGCACTTCAGGAGGCTGAGGCAGGTGGATTGCTTGAGCTCAGGAGTTTGAGACCAGCCTGGGCAATATGGTGAAACCCCATCGCTACCAAAAATGTACAAAAATTAGTTGGACATGGGCCGGGCGTGGCGGATCACAAGGTCAGGAGATCGAGACCATCTTGGCTAACACGGTGAAACCCCATCTCTACTACAAATACAAAAAAAAAAAAAGCCGGGCGTGGTGGCAGGCGCCTGTAGTCCCAGCTACTCAGGAGGCTGAGGCAGGAGAATGGCATGAACCTGGAAGGTGGAGCTTGCAGTGAGCCAAGATCACACCACTGCACTCCAGCCTGGGCTACAGAGCCAGACTCTGTCTCAATAATAATAATAATAAATAAAAAACAAATAAATAAAAATTAGTTGGGCATGGTGGTTCGCACCTGTAGTCCCAGCTACTTGGGAGGCTGAAGCAAGAGGATCACTTAAGCCCAGGAAGCAGAGGTTGCAGTGAGCCGAGATTGCGCCAATGCACTTCAACCTGGGCGACAGAGGGAGATCCTGTCTCAAAAAATAAAGAGTCTGTGCAGGCCAGAATAAGTCATATCTGTCCACTTTGGCCTCTAAACTCCCCGTTTGTAGCCTTCATTCAGTGGCCTTGGGAACACAGTTCTAAGTCACTAGAGATAGACTCTTTATGCATAGTGAAAAAATCCTTAACTTCCCAGTTCTGGTTTCGGCACTACTTAGTTTATGGCAGAAATTCTAATGTAATTTTCTTGGCAAATCACACTGCAATCAGCTGTGACTCTGTTTTTTTCTTTTACCTCTGTTCAGGTCACAGAGATGCTTCGTTTTGATATTTACCAGGCTGTTTTTCCCCTTACAGGAGCCAGCCTTCAGAGGGCTGGTGGGAAAGTAAAGAGTAATTCCTCTTGTCTTATCTTGGTTCTTTGTTTTACATTTATTAGGGAATGCCTGCTTTGTAGATAGAACTAGAGAAGAAAAAAATGCATTTACTCCTTATTCTAAGTATTGTAATGTTGGATGTTCTTGAAGATCCTGGCTTCAAGTGAACCTGTGGAGGTTAATGTACTTTACCTGGGAACACTGATTGCACTTTTGGGAGTAGGACACTGGGCAGGATGGGAGACAGGAGGATTGGCTTCTGTGACCATGGGGGTGGGGTGGGGAGACCGACAAGCCAGCAGGTTGTCCCATATGGAATCGTTGTCCAGTTTCTACCATTTAGAGCTGTGTTACTGAGGATTACTGTTGGATGTTTTTTTCCAGTTATAAAAGCAGCATATCATTTTTGTAAAACATGGAAAAAAAAAAGCTTGTCATTTATATTACTCATCAGCAGTGGACAGGTATCCCCTTTCCAGTACCATATGTCCTCATTAATTTATTTAACCTGAAGTGGAATCTCATTTGTTGTACTTGAATTTATTTGCATTTCTTTAATTTCTGCTTAGGGTGAATATTTTGTTATGCTGTCTCTAGGCTGAATATGTCCACATCCTTGGCACAGCTATTTGTGATCGGCTTTTGTGTTCTTAACCATCGTGTAATCTGGTGGTCTACGTCGCCTTTCCTTGCAGGGTGGAGAATGTTTATCGCTCATGTCATGACAAGGGATAAGTGACACTGACAACTTTGTTCAGGTTTTTTTTTTGTTTGTTTTTTTTTTAAGCTCAGTCCTCAAACTGTGCCTCATTGGCCTTCCTTCTGAACGTTTCTTTCTGACCATCTTGCCTTCTTCCCCTTGTTCTCCAGCTGATGGTGAGACCATTCTAAAAGGCCTCCAGTCCATTTTCCAGGAGCAGGGGATGGCGGAGTCGGTGCACACCTGGCAGGACCATGGCTATTTAGCAACCTACACAAACAAGAACGGCAGGTGAGCAATCTCCAGTGCTGTTCTTCCTATCTGGTCACTTATGAGCAGAGAGGGTGACAGAGTGGAGGATGGGGGTGGCATCTGGCATTTTTTTTTTCTCCTTTGACATCTTTTAGGATGGGACTGGAACTTGGTGCTTCTCAACCCTAGCTGCACATCAGAATCTCCTGGTAGCGTTACTGACCACAGGTTCTTAAGCTCTCATGTATATAGAGATTGACAGGAGGCCAAACATGTTTCCCAGACAAGTTTTTTGTTAAGACTTATGCCCAGAGTGGGCATAAGGGAGGCAGCCCAGGAAAAGTTTTGTGGCTGACTCCCCCAAGGGTAGCTGCAGGTGATGTTTTGAAGGGAGTGACGTGAATAGTTCATGAGGTAGATGAGTGTCATTACAGGTACGCACCCAGGGAGTGGTGTGCAGACTCAGTGAGGCCTCTGCTGATGTATGCACCCTGAAGTGGCTGGTGAGCCCCGCTCTTGGTGGGGACTTTAGCGTAATAGTAAGACGGGCAGGATCGCTCATTGGGTTCATGCAAGCGGTAGGTCAACTCCCTGGAGTAAAAAGTTTATGGTGGAACTCAGCCTCTTAAGTCCCTGGAGTAAGATTTACTAGAGGATGCTGCTTATCTTAGTGTTTTCCAGGTCTCTGGTCAGCAGAGATGATATCAGAGGGGCTGGGGTCCAGATGGATGGGTTGGTTGGGGTGCCCACCACCTGTGGGGACCCACTAGTTTGCAGCAGAGGCCCGTAGAGGACATGCCGGGGCCTTCTCGCTGCGGGATGCTGAGCTGCAGCTGCCCTTGCTCAGCTCGAAGTAGGGTGGGTGCAGGCTGAGGGTGCCTGCTCTAGGATGGCCAGCAGCAGTGCTGCAGGGCCCCAGGGGCAGCCCGCACAGAGCCTCAAGCAGCGCTTTGCCATCTTCCTGGCTCCTAGAGCCTGGTATTTCTGGAAGTAAGTGTATTATTACGGTTGGGGGGAGCCCAGGTCCCTTCTCTACTCTGTTTCTTGAGAGCTTTCACGAAACACTCGTGCCTGGGCATTTCCCCCAGAAATTGAGGTCACAGGGCCTGGACATCTGGATTTCTCCAAAGCCCCAGTGGTTCTGTGTGGCCAGGACCAAGAACCCCTGGTGGCATAAGCAGTTTGAAATGGCAGGCAATGATCCCCTGGGCCCCTACCGTAAGAGTTCTTGAAGCAATAAGTGGATCTGCGGCAGGACCCAGATTCCATTTCCAGGAAGCTCCCCGGGGATGCGGATGCTGCTGGACAGCTGACCACACTTTGAATAGCACTGTTATGACTGATTATCAGCTACTGCAGACCATGGTAAAATGCAGAAGAAAACCTAAACTAAGAAATGACTGATAACAAGAAACCAGTGCCTTGAGCTCTTGGTATTTCCTTAAATCTTGGTTTGTATTATATCTGGACTGGCTTAGTATGTAAAACTACTAATTAAGATTCTTAGTAATTTGCACTATTAATTTAGAAATGTAATAGAGTGCAGTATATACTGCTCAGGTGATGAGTGCACCAAAATCTCACGAATCAGCACTAAAGAATTTACTCATGTAACCAAACACCACCCGTCCCCCAATAACCTATGGAAATAAACATTAAAATAAATAAAAATATGAACTCCAGGATGGGGTATTTTCGATGGCTTTTATTTTGTTACCTTAGTGGGTACCCAGTACTGGAATTACACGTGGCTTCCTTAATGTCCCACTTTCTCTCTCTTTGTTTCTCTATTAAAGGAAAAAGTAGCCACCTGCATGATATTCCAGAGACCTAGAGATGAGGGAAACCTGTACTTTTTGAGCTCACTGCCCCTTCCACTATTCTCTCTATAAGTCTCCATGGCCCACCCCTGTGGCATTAATTGGTGTTCTCTATCCTGATACCTCTCAAAGACATCCTAACCCCTTCTTCCCCAAGCCCAGACTTGTATTTCTAACTGTGTAGCAAACCTCCCTGTGTGTTTAGTAGATACCTCAAATGTATCTAAGATGATGATTTCTTCCTCATATGAACACCACCACCAAACCCTCCTCTCCCCCTGTGTCCTTTTCTTCCCTGCTGTGACCCAGTTGATGGATGGTCTCTTGGAAGCAGAGGCTGTAGCTGTCCTAGAGCCCTCTGGCTCCTGCAGGATTACACTCAGCCTCTCCCTGTACCTGCCGCCTCTCACTGTTTTTACTGTGGTCCATCTTTTGGGGACTACAGCAAATTGGAACTCATCATCCACCGCCTCTGGTGGCAGGCTCCTCAGCCAGCACCAGGTGAAAAGTTGCACTTCTTATCTCCTAAAGACCTTTGCAGCTGGGCCCTGCCTACCTCTCTATGACAGTTATTGAAGTTTCTACCATAGGCACCAATTCCAGTTGTACAGAAGACTTAGAATTCTTCCCAGAAGGGGTTTTTGAGTGACAAGAGCTGTTTGAAAACTGCTTTGAAAAGCAATCAACAAAAATAAAAACCCCAAATGAACTGCTTAGGGCTTTTGTTGTTGTTGTTGTTGTTGTTGTTTTTGAGACCGAATCTTGCTCTGTTGCCCAGGCTGGAGTGCAGTGGCGCAATCTTGGCTTACTGCAACCTCTGCCTCCCGGGTTCAAACAGTTCTCCCACCTCAGCCTTCCAA
The DNA here is from genome assembly GCF_028885625.2 of Pongo pygmaeus. NCBI lineage: Eukaryota > Metazoa > Chordata > Mammalia > Primates > Hominidae > Pongo > Pongo pygmaeus. The sequence goes on from NC_072396.2 coordinate 22,503,869, forward strand.
GTGGCTGGAATTACAGGCACTCACCACCACATCCAGATAATTTTGTGTTTTTGATAGAGACGGGGTTTCACCACGTTGCCCAGGCTGGTCTCGAACTCCTGGCTCAAGCCATCCACCTGCCTCGGCCTCCCAAAGTGTTGGGATTACAGGCATGAGCCACCGCGCCTGGCCAGCTTAGTTTTTAAGAGTTTTCTTCTTGGTCTCCTTCCTCTCTCACTTGGTCAACTGGTACCCACCCCGAGGTGCCTGTCCTGAAACCTCACCTCTCCTACCCATGCATGGGCTTGGGGAAAGGACCTGAGCCACCTTTATTCAGGTTCTCTATTCTCTGCCCCCCGACCCCGGGCACATTTTCCCCCTCTACTTCTGGTTTTATCCCTAGGAGCACCTTAATCCTTGACACTGCCTTCTAGCATTCTCTGTGTTCATGCTAGAACCACCCAAGTGGATAAAAGGGACCTTACTTCTCTATTGTTCCTTCCCCCTCTCCTGTCTGCTGCTGGTGAAGGAGGGAAAGGAAAGATGATCCTCTCATTCTGGTGTAGAAGAGTTTGTGGACTCTGGGCAAGAACATGATTTTTGAGGTCACTTAAGGGCTGAAGGTGAAAAATTAATAGTTTTGTTTTATTTTAAATTTTTTATAGAGACAGGGTCTCACTCTGTCTCCCAGGCTGGAGTGCAGTGGTGCGATCATGGCTCACTTTGGCCTTGACCTCCCGGGCTTAAGGAATCCTCCTGCCTCATCCTCCCAAGTAGCTGGGACTACAGGCATGTGCCACCATGCCTAGCTTATTATTTTTAGTTTTTTTTTTTTTTCCATCCAAGCACACTGTCTGTATTCTCTGAACAGAATTGATCTTCTAATTTAGTATTTTTCAAACATTTCATTACCTATAATTTATAGTAGAAGGTAATCATAACCCTGGAAATACACATCTGTGTAAATGCAAAACAAATACATGCATAGGCCGGGCATGGTGGCTCACGCCTGTAATTCCAGCACTTTGGGAGGCCGAGGCAGGTGGATCACCTGAGGTCAGGAGTTCAAGACCCACCTGGCCAACATGGTGAAACCCCATCTCTACTAAAAATACAAAATTAGCCAGGTGTGGTGGGACACGCCTGTGGTCCCAGCTACTCGGGAGGCTGAGACAGGAGAATTGCTTGAACCCAGGAGGTGGAGGCTGCAGTGAGCCGAGATCATGTCACTGCACTCCAGCCTGGGCAAGACAGAGCGAGACTCCATCTTAGAAAAAAAAAAAAAAAAATGCATATAACTGAAACAAAAGTTTCATCAAATACATCTTAGTGCATGTGATACACTCGAATATGTTTATTTCATTAAAAAAGAAAAAGGGCTGGTCAGAAAATTTTGTGTAAAGGTTGCTGTCACATTTTTAAAAATCTTTAAAAATGTAAACCATTCTTACTTATCCTGCAGGCTTTACAAAAACATACTGTGGGATGGATTAGGTTTGCAGGCAGTTGGGCTGGATTTTCCAGAGTGCCTACTAAATTAATTTACCTACCAGCAGCCTGCAGTTAGGAAAAAATGGCTCTGGTTTTTTCTAGTAACTAAGGCAGTAGTTACTAGACCTGACAAAATTACCTAGAGAACCTTTTTAAAAACTACATTCACAGAACTGCTACTGAATCACTTTCTGGGCTTAAGAACCAGTTTTGAAACCCTTAACATTTGGTAATGCCCTCTAAACCTTCCACAAATGATTGGTAGTTTCTCCCCGCAAGACGCAGCCCTAGTAAGAAAGCAAAAAGGTTAACTGTATACTTCTAGGGAAATAAAGAGCAGTGGTCTTTTAATTGGGTGACATCTCTCTCTCTCTCTTTTTTTTTTAATGCCCTGATATAATTCTTAAGCTTAAAATTATATTTTCCTTTGTAGCTTTGCCAATTTGAGAATTTACCCACATGGATTGGTGTTGCTGGACCTTCAGAGTTATGATGGTGATGCACAAGGCAAAGAAGAGATCGACAGTGTCGGTTTTTCACTTTCATTTACTTAGTGTTTAAGGATCATAGTATCTGCTTAGCTTAGTGTTAAAATAATGTTCTCTTCATTGCTTACTTTCCAGTTAATTTTAAACTCCCTCCACATAAGTGATTTTAGAATAGAAGTAGTTGTTTAGTTGTTTTTAGGAACCTGGGTGTCAGCGGTCCCTTTTAACTGCCTTACTATGAGTAATCTTATTTTCTACTGGAGAGAATAGAAAACCTTTAACCAGGATTTCATAGCTGCAGTACCCTTTAGCCTTCCTCTTCCATGTTATTTTGTTGCTAACTTACGCTAAGGTTAGGTCAGCAACATGAAGGGATAGTTGGTATGGGAGAGTGGAATTGGGCCAGGCGTCTACAGGCTGCTAGAGGGTAGGAGGAGGGACAGGTCAGTCTTGCACAGCTCTGTCAACACGGCCCCAGTCGTTGGGTCTGTAATTTACTTCTTCCATGCAGCTTATTCTACAAGCCCATTGATTTTTCTTTTAATTGTAGATTTTGAACAAAGTAGAAGAAAGAATGAAAGAATTGAGTCAGGACAGTACTGGGCGGGTGAAACGGTAAGTCCACTCTTGAATGTCCTTTTATATTTAATCGATTGAAACAATCATAGTTGGCTGGGCGTGGTAGCTCACACCTGTAATCCCAGCAATTTAGGAGGCCGAGGCGGGCGGATCACTTGAAGTCAGGAGTTTGAGACCAGCCTGGCCAACATGGCGAAACACCATCTCTACTAAAAATACAAAAATTAGCTGGGCGTGGTGGTGCATGCCTGTAATTCCAGCTACTTGAAAGGCTGACGCATGCGAATGGCCTGAACTGAGGAGGCAGAGGTTGCAGTGAGCCGAGATTGCACCACTGCACTCCGGCCTGGGTGACACAATGAGACTGTCTCAAAAAATAAATAAATAAAATAAAAAGTCAGAATGGCGGTGTGGTCCCCAGTAGTGTCTGCTTAAGATATGGAAAAGATCAAACTCAGCACCTCCTTCTGGCAACATGGTGAACTGAACTGCTGAGCCCCTCACACCAAAACAAGACAGTGTATGAACATTCATGTGCATGGATGCACACACAGAAATGCTAGGTAAAATGAAACTAAGGCAGAAAGGGGATATGGACCAACTCCAAGGAGTTGGAACTGCCTAAAATGGAGACCCAGGTAGAGCTGCCACCTCATCAAAGGGAGCTAGAAAACTCCTGACTTCAGTTTGAGACCAGCCTGACCAACATGGGTGAAACCCTGTCTACTAAAAATAGAAAAAGTAGCCAGGCGTGGTGGTACGTGCTTGTAATCTCAGCTTCTCAGGAGGCTGAGGCAGGAGAATCGCTTGAACCCGGGAAGCGGAGGTTGCAGTGAGCTGAGATTGCACCACTGCACTCCATCCTGGGCAACAGAATGAAACTCGCCTCAAAACAAAACAAAACAAAAACCTGACTTCAACCCTTCCAGGAAAGAGAAAGGTCACTTTTTCTCCTTTAGGCTCTAGGCCCCAGAGTAAAGTTAAGCAATTTTAAGAGACTTCCGACAGGGTGGGGTGATAAAAAAATTTGCTTCAAGGCTTTCAAAGAAGAAAACTTTCCAAGATACTAAGAATTGATAGGCCACCAACTTTAAGCTGCCATAGGCAGGTTATTTTCAAGTGATCATGAGGAAAATGAAGCTCTCCCTATCCAGTGGGATGGGCACTAGCCCCACATGGCTATTTAAAGTTAATTAAAATACACAGTTCAGTTCCTTAGCCACAATAGCTAGTGGTTAGTGCCTGCCATGTGGGACAGTACAACTACGGAACATTTTCATCATCCAAATTTCTATCGGACACTGCCGAAGTGTTTGCCAGTGGTGTCAGATTTTAAAAGAATGCAATTTGGACATCGTGGGAAGGAACTAGTGTCTGGTACATCATGGGAATTAAGAAGTGCTTTGGATACACAGCATGTAAATGCAGGACAATTTACTCTTGCCCTGCCTTGGTGGATCCTCATCAGGCCTTAAGGCATAGAAGGCCTGTCCCTTGCTCATAAAATTAACCTCATAGTTGCAGACACCAACACAGAGGGACTTCCTCATTGCTGAGCAACGGAAATACAGGTTTCTCCAGTTCATGGCACTTTCCAGAAGAAGGAATCCTTACTGGCAAGTGTTAGGATGTTTAAGTACTTAATTACTCACCATGCTAAGTTTGATCAGCCCACAAGAAAGCTCCAGAGCAGATGTAAGATAACTAGGTAATTGTTTAACCTCCTGTAGTTAAAGAGGAAAGCAGGAAACTGAAAGTGAAAAGAAGATGCCACAGTAAAGAACTGTCTATTTTTTTGAGATCTGTTAGAGCACTCAGGCTCTTTTGGAGCAGCCAAGCTCAGTTTAGGGTCCCCAGCCATGTCTCTCACCCTTCACCTTCCTTTAAAAACACATCCACACCCATATACCCATACCACTTTTTGGACATTTCATCTTTTCCTGTTTGCAGGGTTTTCCTTATCTGCACCCATTTGCAATGAACAGATTCCCCACTGTCAGAAAGGGTCTTAACTTGATGATAATGAATTGGTCCACATCAAAATGTGGTCTGATTTTTATCAGTTGCCTCTAGGAGTGAGTAAACAGAATACATTTATGGGCTTCAGCATTCATGAGAAGTCTGGTTCTTTTTTTTTTTTTGGTATAGGAGTTTCCTAAGAGTGGAGTTAAGCTTTAGATCTTCAAAATACCTTGCTTATGCTTGTCACAGTTTTTATTATCTTTTCATGAAATAAGGTTGACGAGAGCTAGAAATTGGGAATACCTTGTTGTAAACCCTTTGTTACTGGCCTCAAAAGGACAAGGATTGCTGTCCTTTTTTTTTTTTTTTTAATCTGGAGAATAAAGATCAGAGGTTAAATGTTAGAGATTAAATCATTAACAAATAACCCAGTAACATTATCTGGAATTATTCCCCTTTGATAAGTTAAGTCTGAATTTTTGACTAAGAAGCTATAGGATGTACTTGAATTTTTGTTTTCTACTTTCAAGTGAAAAGGAACAAGAAAACAAGGTCACATAAATTAACTTTGATTTAAAAGGTTCTTGCAATTTACACAGTATACCTAAGGCCTGGGCTATAATCTACCTGAATTGGTATAGTCCAGTTTCATTTTTCAGCAGTGAAGGTTGAAACGAGTTTGGTAGGGTGCTCTATAGTACCTCCTGGTAGCCTGTTATAGGGCTACCAGCGAGATGCCCTTTAATGCTAGGTTGAGCACTTCATCAGGGTAATGGCATTTACATCCTGTTAGGATCCTTCTTTCTTTGCCAGTCTTTAAAAAAACCATAGTGTTACAATGTAGGAAAGAGCTCTTCACCTTAGCCAAGGCACTATTGACACAATTGAGAACAGGCACTGTTTATTTTCAGTGGGTTTGTCTGTAGTGCAGTAATTGCCAATAGGTGGCTGTCTGTCAAGGAGAGGGTAGTCTCCCTCCCCTGGAAGTGAGTGACTTTGTCTTTCATCCAGTGCCATGGGTGGCTCACTCTCACCTCACTCCCCACCATCAGCCAGGGGTGGAAGAGACTTCCTCCAAGTCCTGTTCACCTGCTCTCTAGCAGTTGTCCTGATTGGTGCTTCACATTTTACAGTTTACAAGAAAAACCCTCTAGAATTCCTCACATTCTGAAAGCTGAATTTGTTCACATGGAAGGTGAAGAAGTGGTTAAATCAAGAGTTGTCAGGATGACATGAATTTATGGGAGTTTGCCTTTTCAATCTCGGTGTTCTTTATAGATGTTAGTATTCCCTCATAGAAAGCCTCGTTAACTTGTAACAGGTTGAGACTGTACTCTTGGAAGCTGGTGAGCAGGGAAGGGAAAGAGACTCATAAGAGTAAGTCAGGCCGCATATCCCAGCATTTTACATGTCTACAGCTGTACATCGTGGCGTTTTAATGTTGAACACTACTGTGTTTGAGAACACATGACTCACACAGTTGTGTTATGTATGCAGTGAGCTCTCCTTTTCTTTGTGTTTGGGTTAGACTTGCCAAGCCCCTTTTCCAGGTCTTTTTTTTCCTGTCATTTAGTGTCCTCTGCTGGTGCCTTCTAGTACATTCATCCTGTGAAAAATACCGGGTATTTACAAAAGAATGAATGAAAAAATCATCATTTTGCAGCCTCTCTAGTAGTAACTGGTTCAGGCCAGAATCTTCTGCATGCTAAAACCACTGGTAAAGGTTTGTTGGGGGGTGAGGACTTTTACCTAGTTTCAGAGGACCACCCCACAGCCTGCTTAGTAATTTCAGAGGGTGAAAAGGTACCTTTGCAAATGCAGAGATCCCATGAATACCACTTTAACCAAGTGATCACAGACTTAGCATCACCAATAATAGGACAGATACACATCTTGTGTTCCCGATGTGATCCCTGTGTAATATATGTCAACCTGATTCTAACCATGAAGAGTGAGAGATTATCAGGTAAACCCACGAGTCATTTTTCAGCAGAATAGCTGGTCTGTACTTGGAGATATCAGTGTCATGAAACATACCAGTAAAAAAAAAATTCTACGTTACATGAGGATAAAAAAGAAAAAAAAATAGGGAAATGCAGTGTATGAGCCTTTATTCAAGAGCAGAACATCTATAAAGGACATAACTGGCATATAACTGGGGACACTTGAAGATGGACTCTGTACTAGATAACCATATCATACCCATGTGAACTGGTGTAAATGTGGTAATGTCAATGTAGTTATGTAGATAGTCTTAAGAGACACATGCTGCTGGAGCATTTGAAATATGAAGTGTGCAGTGGCCATCTTCTCCTCCAGCTTTTTGTTAGAGAAAATCTAAAGCATGACAGGATTTTTTAAAAAGTGAACTGTGTACAAGAGTTGTCAACATTTGGTGGTGGCCGTGATTATATAAAACTAAAAGCCCAAGCTTTGGATTCGTTTTGTGCTTGTCAAAAGTCAGCAGTCATGTGGCTTTCTTTTGCACACTCTTCATCCCAGGTCCACTTGTAAGATAGTGTTCTAGTAAGCTACATTTCTGTTTTTCTCTTTTTCCAGATTACCACCCATAGTGCGAGGAGGAGCCATCGACAGATATTGGCCCACCGCCGATGGGCGCCTGGTTGAATATGACATAGATGAAGTGGTATATGACGAAGATTCACCTTATCAAAATATAAAAATTCTACACTCGAAGCAGTTTGGAAATATTCTCATCCTTAGTGGGGATGTTAGTAAGTATTCCATCCCTGCCCCGATCGCGTAACAAAGTGGTGATGTGTTGAATGATGGTGTTTTCCTGACAGTTACTGCTGTTGTGGATTTGTTTGAGTTTGTTTTTGACACTGCTGGTTTTTGAGATGCACATTTATGTCATATTAACCTGTGGATTGTCTGGGCTTTCACATAAACTTTGTCTTGACGTTGCTTCCTTAGTGATGAGTATTTGGATTGTATTTCAAAAGAAAATGCATTTGCATATTAAAAAAAAACCTTTTTGTTACAGAACAATTCAAACCTAAGTAGACAAACTAGTGTGATGAACCCACATGTACTTACCATCGAGTGTGAACAATTACCAACTCCTAGCCAGTCTTATTTTACCTAAACCCCAGTCCACTTTGTCCCTCTCATATTATTTTGAAGCAGCTCACAGACATCATATTATTTCATTTGTAAAGATGTAATTGCTTTTAGTTATTCGGTATATTGACACATTTTTAAGGCTGGATTTTCTTCCCACTGACTAATGTCCATTTGTATTAGGTGTCAGATGATCAGGGTTGATGAAAAAGTCCTCAATGGAAAAAAAGCTTGCAAATTGTTCACAGTTTTAAAAAATTGAAAATGAAAAATTTACATTTTGGTCTAGATCCCAGCTCTTCAGTGTGGTGGGGCCAGGTGGTTTGTGTGTTAAGGTAGACTCACCATTTGGATCTGTTTCTCCTCCCTAGATTTGGCAGAGAGTGATTTGGCATATACCCGGGCCATAATGGGCAGTGGCAAAGAAGATTACACTGGCAAAGATGTACTCATTCTGGGAGGTGGAGATGGAGGCATATTGTGTGAAATAGTCAAACTAAAACCAAAGATGGTCACTATGGTAGAGATATCCTTTGTTGTATAAGAGAACAAGTTCAGTGGGCTTCTTTTGTTTCCTTCCTTCCTTTAGTGTCTCACAACTCAAATTAATGTTACCACAGACTAGAGGCAAATGTGTTACCTAGACTGCCTTGAACAGACAATTTAGTAACAGTACCCTTTTATGTGGCCATCAACAAAGAAATAATCAGCTGGGTGCAGTGGCTCGTGCCTATAATCCTAGCACTTTGGGAGGCCGAGGCGGGTGGATCACCTGAGGTCAGGAGTTCAAGACCAGCCTGATCAACATGACGAAACCCCGTCTCTACTAAAATTACAAAAATTAGCCAGGCATGGTGGCGGGCACCTGTAATCCCAGCTACTTGGGAGGCTGAGACAGGAGAATTGCTTGAACCCGAGGTGGCAGAGATTGCAGTAAGCCAAGATTGCGCCACTTCACTCCAGCCTGGGCAACAGTAAGACTCTGTCTCAAAAACGAACAAACAAGCAAATAATCTACCTAGTTGAGGATTAAAGGGCAAATGACTTTGATACTGTGTCTGCTGCCCAGCAGTTTCCAAAATGGCTTCTCTAAAGCCATCTCATGAGGAGAAAAGAAGATTAAGTTCCTTTTGAGTGTCCTTAGCATGAAAATAAAGTCACTGCCTCATTCATCATTTTGTTAAATTTGTGATACCCAAGTTAGTATTATAAAACCTTTGTTTGTCTTAACCCTTCCTTTAAAGTATTACTATTTCAGAATTCTTTGATATACCCAAATTCTCCTTAACCTGTTTCGGACATTGACCAAATGGTGATTGATGGGTGTAAGAAATACATGCGAAAAACATGTGGTGATGTCTTAGACAATCTTAAAGGAGACTGCTATCAGGTAATTGTTTTCTGGATAATGTAGTTTTAAGTCAACTAATAATATAATTTAAGTTATTGATCAGAATTGTGCCTTATTAAAACAGCTTTTAGTATAATTGAGAAGATAAATACATCATCTGTCTCTTCATATGAGTTATATGTATATTTGTATTTAGGTTGTACACGTACCAATGATGGGAAAGCACCAACTCCAGATTCTCTGAATTAAATAAAATTAATTCTTTTTTTTAAATTATACTTTAAGTTCTAGGGTACATGTGCAGAACGTACAGGTTTGTTACATAGGTATACACGTGCCATGGTGGTTCGCTGCACCTATCAACCCATCATCTAGGTTTTAAGCCCTGCATGCATTAGGTATTTCTCCTAATGCTATCCTTCCCCTAGCCCCCTACCCCCCGATCGGCCCCGGTGTGTGATGTTCCCCTCCCTGTGTCCATGTGTTCTCATTGTTCAGCTCACACTTATGAGTGAGAACATGCGGTGTTTGGTTTTCTGTTCTTGTGTTAGTTTGCTGAGAATGATGGTTTCCAGCTTCATCCATGTCCCTGCAGAGGACATGAACTCATTCTTTTTTATGGCTGCATAGTATTCCATGGCATATATGTGCCACATTTTCTTTATCCAGCCTATCCTTAATGGGCATTTGGGTTGGTTCCAAGTCTTTGCTATTGTGAACAGTGCCGCAATAAATATACATGTGCACGTGTCTTTATAGTAGAATGATTTATAATCCTTTGTATGTATACCCAGTAATGGAATCGCTGGGTCAAATGGTATTTCTAGTCCTAGATCCTTGAGGAATTGCTACGCTGTCTTCTGCAATGGTTGAACTAATTTACACTCCCACCAACAGTATAAAAGTGTTCCTATTTCTCCACATCCTCTCCAGCATCTGTTGCTTCCTGACTTTTTAATGATTGCCATTCTAACTCCAGCCTGGGCCGCAGAGCGAGAATGTCTCAAAAAAAAAAAAAAAAAAAAGAAAGAAAATCTTAATAAAAAAAAAAACCTTAATAATAAAAAAAGAAACCTTAATAGTAAAAAAAAGAAACCTTAATAGTAAAAATCAAGTAGTACACAAAGCTAAAGATTGCTTTTACATATGTACAAAATTTCCAAGTAAAATAATAAGCTAAATCTGGCAACTTAAGTCTATATTATGCTCAAGTAGGATTTAGTTAGAAGTGTAAAGATTTGAATTTTAAGAAATCTGTCAACTTAATTCATTATGTGAATAATTTAAAGGAGGAAAATAACAGATGACAAAGAATTTGAGAATATTTAGCAGTCATTTTAAATAAAAACTAATGCAGTATAGCTATGTAAAATTAGCCAGGTGTGGCAGCGTGTGCCTGTAATTCCAGCTACATGGAAGGCTGAGGCAGGAGAATCACTTGAACCCAGAAGGTGGAGGTTGTAGTGAGCTGGGATTGCACCACTGCACTCCAGCCTGGGCAACAGAGGGAGACTGTCTCCAAAAAAAAAAAAAAATATATATATATATATGTCTCCATCTAACAAATCTGTACATGTACTCCCTGAATCTAAAATAAAAGTTAAATTATAAATTACTTGAATAAAATAAAATTGCAATAGAGATGAAACTACCCAAATGTTAATAGAAACTTAGGTTGTGGTAAATAGAAAAATAGAAAATATAATAGATAGCAAAAGCCATTTCCACTGAAAATAGGAAGAAGATGAGGATGCCTATTATCTTTTTCAACATTATTTTTTGAGGCAGCTGAGATAGTAAAGTAGATGAAAACAGTATGAATCTAATTATTTGTAGATGATGTGAATACTAGAAAATCCAGGAAACTTACATAGGAAATTATTTGAATTAATGAGAATTTGATAAAGTGATTGGATAAAAGCCAGCCTAGATTTTTTCTCTATACTAAATGCTAACTCATTTAAATTGGATTTCCTTCCCACCCATTTCCTTTCAAAGTAATCAAGTGTTAAATTCCTGGGAATATATTTAACAAGAATGGTATTGTGAGACTGGTATGAATTATGTTAAGATCTTATTGAAAGACATCAAAGTCTGAATATGTGGAGAGGCATGCTGTATTTCTGGTATTGAAATAACAGAACAGGCCGGGCTTGGTGGCTCACCTGTAATCCTAGCACTTTGGGAGGCTGAGGTGGATGGATCACTTGAAGTCAGGAGTTGGAGAACAGCCTGGTCAACATGGTGAAATCCCGTCTCTACTAAAAATACAAAAATTAGCCAGATGTGGTGGTGCATGCTTGTAATCCAGCTACTCTGGAGGGTGAGGCAGGAGAATTGCTTGAACCCAGGAGATGGAGGTTGCAGTGAGCCGAGATTGCACCACTGCACTCCAGCCTGGGTGGCAGAGCAAGACTCCGTCTCAAAAAAAAAAAAGGAACAATGTCTATTCTTCCCAATTTATTATGAGTAATCCCAAGGAGGGGGGAGGGGTTTAAAAGTAGACCAACTGATTTTGAAGTTTATTTGTAAAAATAAGTATTTAAGAATACCCAAGAAAACTTGAAAAAAGAATCATAGTGTGAAGCAAAATATGTCCTATTTGTTGTTAATGTACTATAAGGCACGGTAATCAAATAGGAAGTATGAAAGGAATACACAAGGACCTAGGAATGTCAAAGGAACTTGAACAGGTCTGAGTATGTATTCCTACACACTGCTAATATGGTCTAAGATACATTTTAGTTGACTTGGGAAAAGGTTTAGTTGAGTTAATGTGTTATGCCGGTATAAGAAATTATCCATCTGCATGAGAACCAAGTTAGCTAACAATAGAAATAGGAATTTTGGTGACTTAGGCTCTAAATGTAAAAACTAATACATTTAAGACAATTTAGAGTACTTCACCTTGGAGTTCAGAAATCTCTTAAAGATAGGACACTCAAACTGTTAATGGTATTATAATGTCATTACCAAGCCAAAAGTCAGACTAGAAGAAAGACTAGTAACAAGCATGACAGGGAATTGATCCCTTGAATAATGCAGAGTCCCTACAACTTAGAAATGAAGTTAGCTAAATTTAAAAAGGTATAAAGGATATTTACTGGTACTTCTCAGAATAAGTCACATAACCTGTAAAAAGTACCATAAGACAGGCTGGGTGCGGTGGCTCACGCCTGTAATCCCAGCACTTTGGGAGGCCGAGGCGGGCAGATCATGAGGTCGGGAGATAGAGACCATCCTGGCTAACACAGTGAAACCCCGTCTCCACTAAAAAAATACAAAAAAAATTAGCCGGACGTGGTGGCGGGCACCTGTAGTCTCAGCTACTCGGGAGGCTGAGGCAGGAGAATGGCATGAACCCGGGAGGTGGAGGTTGCAGTGAGCCCAGATCACATCACTGCACTCCAGCCTGGGCGACAGAGCAAGACTTGTCTCAAAAAAAAAAAAGTACCACAAGACAGTCAACCCTGTTGGTGGCCCAGGAAGTTCTAGTGAAAACTTAGCAACAGACTTCACAAAATTTAGTAGAGGGGCAATATCCCATGCTGGGGAGGTTGCGAAGAGACAGGTGCTCATATACATTGTTGGTTGGCGTGTGAATTGCTATCAAAACCGAAACACATGGCTTCTACCCTGTGTTTGAGCACACAGCCCACAGTTAAAAAGGTGTCACTACAAGGTTTTATTATAGCTGTGCTTGTAGTGGCCAAGGCTTGGCAATGACAACAGAAAGAATGTTTTTAGTGGAATGGTGTATTTTTTAAAATGTGTGTTATTACCTGGAGAGATGTTAGGTGAAATGTTCAAGTTCCAAATGATGTGTGGGATCCAAATTTTACAAAAGAGAACATACATTTGTGTTTGTGTGCAAGTATTTGTAAGAATCTGTGTGAACGTATGGAAAAATTATGAGCATATCAAACAGGATTAATATGTGGATTGAAAGCAACAGTGGTGTTAGTACCTCCTATATTTTTCCATAGTTGGACTTGTATGATGCATTGAGGCAAGTTATAAAACAACAGGACAGAAAAGTCCCAGTTTCTTAAAATTATAACTGAGGCTATAAGAAGAATGATGAGAAATAACATGGGATAGGTTATCTTAGGGAATTGTGGTGAACTTTTTTTTTTTTTTTTTTGAGACAAGGTCTCACTCTGTCACTCAGGCTGGAGCACAGTGGTGCGATGATCATGGCTCACTACAGCCTTGAACTCCCAGGCTCAAGCGATCCTCCCACCTCAGCTTCCTGAGTAGCCGGGACTACAGGCAGATTCCACTAGGCCCAGCTGATTTTTCTTTTATTTCTAGAGACCGGCTTTCACCATGTCGCCCAGGCTGCTCTAGTACTCCTGGGCTCCAGTGTTCCGCCCACCTCAACTTCCCAAAGTACTGGGATTACAGGCATTGGGCCACTGACCCCAGCCTGGCAAACTCTTAAACTCTTGGTTTCTGACTATTATATTTAATTTTTCTTTTACTTAATGTATCTTTGTTTTTGGAATTAGAAAACTAAAAGATGACAGTAACTCCTGTTTAGTTCAGGATGTTGCTTAGATCCAGATGTGTCCCCAGCGTAGAGCCTCAGTACTTCAAAGATACAGCCGACCTCAAACTTCTTTCCTGTATTAATTATATATGATGTGTATGGGAATTCCAGCTGGTCTCTGTATTGACTCTGATGGTGGGAGCTGTTATATATAGCTTTATTAGCAGTAGCCCAAGCGTTAGAGAAAATTGAGAAATAACATGTTAATAGTTTGAGTAAGATGCAAAAGTGAATCCATAAACAATGAAGTCATTCAGTGCTTAGTATAAAAGAAAAATTAGGCTGGATACGGTGGCTCATGCCTCTAATCCCAGTGCTATGAGAGTCTGAGGTGGGCAGATTGCTTGAGCTCAGGAGTTCAAGACCAGCCTGGGCAATGTAGTGAGACCCTGTCTCTAGAAAAACTTTTTAAAAATAGTTTATTAATTAAAAAAATAAAAATGGAAAGAAGATGATACGAATAGTGATAGGAGAGGCAGTATAGATTAGAGATGAAAGTATGAAGTTGGCTTTCAGATAGTAATAGGTATACTTCGTGGATCTGTGGGCAAGCTGGATAACACCTCAAGTTTGTTTCTGCGTTGGTAAAATGGGGATGATAATAGTGCCTCTAGGATTGTTGCTTTATTGAAATGAGAAGGCATATAAAGCATATATGGTAAGCACTTAATTTTTGCTGTTAACAGACATAGATGAAAGTTTTTTGGTTCCTGTAGCAGATGCTGTGGATAGCTGTGGATATAAGCCCATACTTGGCGCTTTTTTCCTCCTTCCTTCACTATTGTTTTTTTGTTTAACTACATCCACATGTTGGCTCACTCATTTATTCCTGTTCTTTCTGGAAGGTTCTAATAGAAGACTGTATTCCGGTACTGAAGAGGTACGCCAAAGAAGGGAGAGAATTTGATTATGTGATTAATGATTTGACAGCTGTTCCAATCTCCACATCTCCAGAAGAAGGTAGATTTTTTTAACCAAGATATTTATGATGGAAATGTTTCTCTTGGTACCGTGTGAGGGTGAAAGGATCCTAGAGATTGTGTAGTTCTCTCACGTTTTTAAAAAAGGGAGTTAAATCGAGGTCCATGGTGGAAAGATGACTGGATTTGGCTTCAATTCCTGTTCTGCCAGTAAATGAGTGAACTAATTCAGTCATTTGAAACAAAAATGAAGTAAAATGACTCATTACATTGAGACAGTAAATCATTTGACAATTTATTTAAATTATGTGATTTTCAACCTATATTGGTACAAACTGGTCACTTATCTAAGCAACAACAGAGATAATTCCCTTTCTCAAACCAGATGTTTGTTCCAAATCACAGCTAGTTCGTGTTTTTTCTATAAACTCAAGTTCCTGCTGAGTTTGCAGGCTCTGCATTTCTCTCAGGATTTTGCTGCTTGCCCCCTTATTTAAAGCAGTTTTCTTTCACGTTTCAGCCACTGCCTTTGTGTTTTGAGAATCTATTGGTATTTTGAGAGCAGTGCTAGGTTGATGTGATTTTGGCATCCAAAATCAGTTTCATTATCGTTCATGAACAAGCTCGTTGAATAGTGGGTCTTACACTCGTGGCTCTTTTTCTTCTTCCTCTTTTGGTATTGAGTATTTGAATATTTTACTTCAGGTGTTGTGGATACATACAAACCCATATTTATGAAACTTCTTCTTTTAAACATTCAGATTCCACATGGGAGTTTCTCAGACTGATTCTTGACCTCTCAATGAAAGTGTTGAAACAGGATGGGAAATATTTTACACAGGTAGGCTACTTAACAGTTTTTTCCCTCAAAACGCTCTAAGACTTTTATATTTTGAAATCTGAATGCATATTTTTGAAATTTATATCTATTAAGGATAGAGCGGCATCGGATTATGTTCTTTCAAACAGTAAGCTTCTAAGTGACCTGTTGTCTGCTGGGAATTAATGAGTTATCAGCCCTGGTCTTTCGCTGTAGTATGAGCTGCTGCCACCAGATGGAGACACAGACTGATTTTCTTTTTTCCCCTCCCCTCATGAACATACACTTGATGAAATAGCTCTGGCTGTACTGTGAACTGCTGCCACCAGATGGAAGCCGATTGTGGTGTTTTTCTCATTCTCTAGGGGATTCTAAACTTAAACTTTAAAGATTACATTTCTTGGTGTTAAAAATATACATATATATCTCCTATTGAAATCCTTAAGAAAATTTTGAAAATGACAGCAAAGACAGCTAATTGATAATCCAGTCTCTTGGTACAAAATTCCTTGATGCATAAACATAAGATAAGCACTTACGTAGCATTGCACTCTGGATCTCTGAATTATTCTGAGTTTACAGGAAAATCCCCTCCTCCATTTTTTTAAAAAAAAGGTACTGCCAGCCTGGACAACATAGACTCCATCTCTACGAAAAGTTTAAAAAATTAGCTGGGTATGGTGGTGCATGCCTGTAGTCCTAACTCTGGAGGCTGAGGTGGGAGGATTGTTTGAGCCTGGGAGGTTGAAGCTGTAGTGAGCTATGATCGTGCCACTGCCCTCCAGCCTGGGTGACAGAGTGAGACCTTGACTCAAAAATAAACACAGTATTAGTATACTGTATTTAAATGTTAGGAACAGGCCAGGTGCAGTGGCTTACGCCTGTAATCCCAGCACTTTGGGAGGCCGAGGCAGTTGGATTATCTGAGGTCAGGAGTTTGAGACCAGCCTGGCCAACATGGTGAAATCCCGTCCCTACTAAAAATACAAAAATTAGCCAGGCATGGTGGCAGCAGCCTGTAATCCCAGCTACTCAGGAGGCTGAGGCAGGAAATTGCTTGAACCTGGGAGGCGGAGGTTGCAGTGAGCCGAGATTGCACCACTGTACTCCAGCCTGGGCCATAGAGCAAGACTCCGTCTCAAAAAAAAAAAAAGGAACAGGTAGAGGTTTTAACTTTATCCTCTTGAGGAGGTGTCTGCCAGCAGACCCTATCCTGGACATTTTATGAAATCTGAGATTAATAATGCTGAAAACAACTTAGCAATTCTAAGAGACATCTTGATTCAGGCTCCAGCCTATCCTGTTGTTCCCCTCTTCCCTCTGCGTGCAAGACCTGCAAGCACATTGTGCTTAATCTTGGACTTTGCGCTTGGCGAAATTGTTCGGAGGCTTTGAGGAGAGCAAAGCACTATCAATGAATGGAGTGTCTCCGCCCCCCACAACATTTAGAAATGATTTTTACAAACATGCTGTAGATGGATATAACTATGCAAAGCAGGAGTCTGCAAACATTGGGCCAAATCTGGCCTCCTGCTTGCATGTTTGTAAAGTGTTCTTGGCATGCAGACACGCCCATTTATTACATAGTGTCTGTGGCTGCTTTTGTACTGAGTAGTTGTAGTAGATACTGTATGATCTGCACAGCCTAAAATATTTAAAATATTTTCTATCGGACCCTTTACAGAGGAAGTTTGCTGATCCCTGTCTTATAGGAAACCAGTGAAACCTGCTCAGATGAAGCTTTCTTATTGTAAAGAAGCAAGTTGGATTTATGATGGTTTTTTTTTTTTTTTTTGAGATGGAGTTGCGCTCTTGTTTCCCAGGCTGGAGTGCAATGGCGCGATCTCAGCTCACCGCAACCTCCACCTCCTGGGTTCAAGCGATTCTCCTGCCTCAGCCTCCTGAGTAGCTGGGATTATAGGCATGTGCCACCACGCCCGGCTGATTTTTTGTATTTTTAGTAGAGATGGAGTTTCTCCATGTTGGTCAGGCTGGTCTTGAACTCCCAACCTCAGGAGATACGCCCCCCCCCCCCCCCCCCCAGCCTCCCAAAGTGCTGGGATTACAGGCGCAAGCCACTGCGCCCAGCCATGATGGGTACTTTTTAAGCAGAGCATATAGAAATTTTTTCATTTTTTTGAGCTAGGTTCTTGGTCTGTAGACTAGGCTGGAGTGCAGTGGCACAGTGGCACTCATTGCAGCCTCAACCTCCCAGGCTGAAGTGATCATCCTGCTTTGCCCTCCCAAAGTGCTGGGATTTCAGGTATCCATTGCTATGCCTGGCTAATTTTTGTAGAGATGAGGTCTCAACTATGTTGCCCAGGTTGGCCTTAAACTCCTAGATTCAAGTAATCCTCCTCCATCAGCCTCCTGAAGTGTTGAGATTACAGCCATGAGTGACCATGCCCAGGCAGAATTTTTTCTTTTAGGTTTCTGCAAATACAGAGAAGGAAATCTCAAGCAGCTTAAATTAATCAAGGAAAAATGTGAGGCTCTGGGATCTTGAACAAAAAGAGACTGAAAAAAATTTGGATCCACTACAAACTAGTCAGTCTGTAGTACAAAAGGCAGGACAAAAGAAGACAGCCACACTAAGTCTACCTGTTGTCTACTACAACTGAGTGGCTGTTCTTCTTTTGTTCTGAATATTGGCATGGCAGGCTGCTTCCTATGGAGAGCTGTTATCTTAGTATGAAAGGCTAATAGAATGCTTGCTTAGAATACTACCACAGCCCATTTGTAAATATTAATGACCCAGGCTTTGATATCTTGCCTTTGCCAATAGACTTTTTACCAAAATCAAAAGGATTGTATGCCCAGGGCTGTCTTGGTTTCTAAGAATTGTCCAAAAGACATATGATATGTTTTCTGTCCCCATGTTCATTACAGTTGGAACCACAAAACAATCTCATTATATAACACCTGGGGTTCATTCAGTACATTTTGTGATTGACACTGTCACATGGTAAGATTTATGTGGACCAGCATGTATAGCCCTTTCAAGAAGTAGTAATTAAGTCAGAAAGCAAGTGATTTGACTCAGGATGTATTGATGTACTTGCCACAGTGCAGTTTTTTTTTTAACTGCCAGGTGACATGCTTAGGAGGTAACCCAGATTCTTGGCATGTCCACCCGCTTTGTGCAAGTGTGCAGCTTAGAACTGGAGTCAGGTTGGCCGGGTGCAGTGGCTCACACCTGTAATCCCAGCACTTTGGGAGGCCGAGGTGGGCGGATCACGAGATCAGATCAAGATCATCCTGGCTAACATGGTGAAACCCCGTCTCTACTAAAAATACAAAAAATTAGCCGGATGCGGTGGCAGACATCTGTAGTCGCAGCTACTTGGGAGGCTGAGGCAGGAGAATGGCGTGAACCCAGGAGGCGGAGCTTGCAGTGAGCCGAGATCGCGCCACTGCACTCCAGCCTGGGCGACAGAGCGAGACTCCGTCTCAAACAACAAAAAAAAAAGAACTGGAGTCAGGTTAAGGGTGGGATGAAAATGTTGTGTTTTACAAAAGCTAAATGTTCCCACCCAAAACTGCTAGCTGTGAGTTCCTGATGTCATTGGTGTTACTGTGGCTGCCTGAAGGCAGCCTTGTCAGTATCCCAGGAAGCTGGGGAATGCATCATGGAGGGACGTGGGAATCAAGGTGGGCCAATAGAATTTGAATTGGGGAGGAAGTGTTTTCATGGAACCTAGGAGGCAGATCCTGGGACTTGACCTTCCTCTCTTCTCTCCCCACAGCCCCATTTGAAAAAAACTATAGGTTATATTTCTCTCTCCTTTCTGCTTGCCTTCTAGAAGCAACCCATCCTTGGTCTCACTTTTTTCCGTTTCTGCATTTTATAGATGGTTCTTACACGTATGATTTCCTAAATCATTATACTATTTAATTTTACTTGCTTTTGAACTAGATAAAAGTTGCTAAGGATGTATTCTTCTGTACCTGTTACTGAGGTGTCATGTGCCTGTAATCCTAACTACTCAGGAGGATCGCTTGAGCCCAGGAGTTCGAGGACAGCCTGGGCAACATAGTGAAGACCCCACCTCTAAAATAAACAAAAGCAAATGTCACCTGTCCACACCTAACATGGGGAAAAGAACTTTCTAGAACTGAAGCTATCGAATTTGGATTTAATCCCCTAGTGAAGCCTCAAAGGGTTAAAGAAACCAATGACTAATAAAATCTTGAGTTTGCAGGATTGCAGGTAAAAAAAGAAACAGCTTGCTGAAACACTGAAGCTCCCTCCACTTAAGAGAGAAAATCATTGGCTAAAATCTGTTAAAACCAATATGGCCAATTAGAATTTGCACAGAATAAGCTTGCTGATGTCACAGCCTAAGTTTCCACCACTTGCTTCATACTAACCACTTCCCCGCCCTCAAGTTTGCACACAAGACCCATTAGTGGGCATAAAGAGATAACTATACATGTCTGAGGATTTTCCAGATCTACCCTTTCCTTTCCATCCACGAATCAATCACCTGCAAATCTCAGAACCTACCCTTTAAACTTTTTTTTTTTTTTTTTTTTTTGGTTGAGACGGAGATGGAGTCTCACTCTGTGGCCCAGACTGGAGTACAGTGGCTCAATCACTGCTCACTGCAACCTTTGCCTCCCGGGTTCAAGCACCTCTCCTGCCTCAGCCTTCCGAGTAGCTGGGATTACAGGTGTGCACCACCACACCTGGCTAATTTTTGCATTTTTAGAAGAGATGGGATTTCACCGTGTTGGCCAGGCTGCTCTCAAACTCCTGACCTGAAGTGATCCGCCTGCCTCAGCCTCCAGAGTGTTAGGATTATAGGTGTGAGCCACTGCACCTGGCCCCTTAAACCTTTTCTAATAAAAGGACTGCCTTTAAGCCCAACACAGGGAGACATATTTAAGCTGGACTCCTGTCTCCTTGTTAGTTGACTTACAATAAAAAGCTTTTCTTAGGCCAGGCACAGTGGCTTATGACTGTAATCCCAGCATTTGGGGAGGCTAAGGCGGGAGGATTGCTTGAAGCCAGGAGTTTGAGGCTGCAGTGAGCTGTGATCACAGCACTGTACTTCAGCCTGGGCAACACAGCAAGGCCCTGTCTCTGAAAAGAAATTAAAATAAGCTTTGCTTTTCTTAAAACCCCAGTGTCCTAATATTGACTTATAGCACATTGGGCAGTGAGCCCCTTTTTCTTCGATAATGCCAGGTGTGACCCCCCCCTTGTTCCATCCCTTCTTCTTACCCTTAATGACTGCTTAATTCTTTGCTATTAGATTTTTATTCTGCATCTCCCATTTGTTTCTGTTAAAAAGAAAAAATGTCATTCCATTTAAATAGACAGGAAAGTGAAATGTATCATGTTACTTTTTTGGGGTAGGTGTCTATTTGTGGTGTGTGTTTTCTTCTTCTTTGAAACTTCTTGACAATGTTGGGAAAGAACAAACTGAAACTTTCCTATTTTCTTACCACAGTCTGTGTAAGGAAGTCTTCCCATATAACCTCTATAAAGAGAGAGTGTGGTGTCAGTTTTAATATGGCAAAGCCATTTACTGTGCACCTTGGTGGCATTTTCATTCTATAGCTTCCCCAGTGGTGATGTGTTCTAAAAACAACTGGGCAGTTTTCTATTTGTGAATCTTAAATTACACGTGTGGTGTTTATATGCTCTCATGGTGAACTTGATGTTGAAACCAAATTACATGCTGGCGAAGGGCACTTTGGCCATGGCCATATCCCACTGCAGGACCCTAGATGATGGGTTACTAAACAGGCTGGCACTGAAGGATGACATCACGTTGAGTGAATGTGCTAAGTTAAAACCACCAAGGCCAGCTCTCAGAATAGTTCTAACCTCTTGCCCGTGACTAGCTGGCTGGTTGGTTTTGAAAGCCATTCTCAGGAGTTCTTACATCACAGGCTGCCTTTATTTGTAAATAATTTTCATCTTGTATTATACTTGGCTATTTTGAGGCAAATTAAGAGTAACTTTTTTTTTTTTTTTTTTTTTGAATTGGAGTTTCGCTCTTGTTGCCCGGGCTGGAGTGCAATGGCGCAATCTCGGCTCACTGCAACCTCCACCTCCTGGGTTCAAGTGGTTCTTCTGCCTCAGCCTCCTGAGTAGCTGGGGTTACAGGCGCATGCCACCACGCCTGGCTAATTTTTGTATTTTTTAGTAGAGACAGGGTTTCACCATGTTGGCCAGGCCGGTCTCAAACTCCTGACCTCAGGTAATCCACCTGCCTCAGCCTCCCTAAGTTCTGGGATTACAGGCCTGAGCCAGCGCGCCCAGCGAAGAGTAACTTTCTTAAGAAATAGAATCAGCCACCTGGATTCAGTAGTCTTGTGAATACCAACTTCAGAGATTAAAAGGAAATAGGCAGTATTAAATACCAGTTTTGTTTTCTAAATTCACAATGAAAAGCATTTGGGGAAAATTGTGCTAAGAGGATGATAAATGCTTCCCCAGACTTAATCCAAATCTACATTTTAACAAGATCCCCTATGATATCATGTACATTAAGGAGTAAGAAGCATTGCTGTAGAGTTAGGCAAATACTGTATCCGTTCAGCAGCTCTGCTGTACCTTGGCTGGCATCTCTTGATTATCTTCACCTTTTTTTCCTCGTGGTCACAGGATGGCTGCTGCAGCTCCAAATAGCACATCTGGGTTATAGCTTGGAAGAAAGTTGAAGAGGCGGGTGGCTCTCTCTTTGTTCAGAATCAAAAGCTTTTCCAGCAGCTACCAGCAGACTTCCAGTATATCTCATGGACTACCCCTAGCTGCTGGAGATGCTGAAAATCGGGTGACTGGAAAAGGAGAAATGTTAGAATAATGAAGTTGAGAGAAAGTTTTTGATAAGGTGTGCAACTAGGGGATATCCCTAGCATATATATCCTGAATAAACTTTTGTTCTCTTATACACAGATTCTAGGAAAAAAAATGGGGGTGAATATAGTTCTGTGTCAACATTTTAGACTCTTAGGAGAATTGTAGTTTAAACCATTGTGGAAATCAAGAACACTATCTTTTTGATACTTCATTTGTAATATAATGGTGACCGTTATTGAGAAAATTTCCTTTGAATGAGTTATTTGTATGAATCTTTGCAAATTGCATGGTTTTAATTCAGTGAGTGTCACTAATAAGAAATTGGTTTCACTGCTTTATATCATTTCATATTCTAATAATTTGAAATGGCTTGGTAAATGAGGTAGAAGGATAACGAGCTCTAATGGGTCTATAAATAGAATGCAGTGTGATTTGTGAAAATACAGAAGCCTTATCTTGTTTTTAAAGATGAACTTTTATCTAAAGCTAGAAGTGTTCTCCTCTATTAAAGACCTTCAGATGAGTGGGGCCTTTGGAAGGACTCAAGAATCCCATTTCCTTATCTCTCTTTGGTTTAGGGGAACTGTGTCAATCTGACAGAAGCGCTGTCGCTCTATGAAGAACAGCTGGGGCGCCTGTATTGTCCTGTGGAATTTTCAAAGGAGATCGTCTGTGTCCCTTCATACTTGGAATTGTATCCTTTGACCATGACATTCTGTTGCCAGATCAAAGCACCCAAGTAAATCACATGCCAATGAAAAAATTTAAATCACAATAATAAACAATTAGCTTAGCCGTAGAGTATATAAAGCCCTGGTTCTCAAGCTTAGGTGCACGTTGGAATCCCCTGAGCAGCTTTAAATAAAATCTAAGATTCTAGACTTCCATTCTCAAAAGTTTTGGGGTATGGCTTGCCACAGCTTTCCAGGTGCTTTTAATGATCAAGCACTACTGGTCTAAAGCATTGGTTCTCAAAGGTGTTGCCAGACCTGCAGCATCGCTCAAGAACTAGTTAGACATGGACATTCTCAAGCCCCACCCCAACCTGCTGCCCAATCAGAGGAATTCTGGAGGTGGGGGCCCAGTGACCTGTTCTACCAGCCCTCCCAGGGATTTATGTGCATCTGAAAAGTTTGAGAAGCCCTAGTCTAAAATAACCACCCTACCTGTGGCAGGTAAAATGTCTAAAGACACTCATTCTACTCTTACATTAAAATTACCTGTCATTAATACTAGTTTCGACACTTGATGTTAATTTGCAGTAGAAATCGAGAACTAGAATGATGTTGGGGACTGCACAGTTAACATTGGTGTTCTCTGTTAGTTCCGCTTAGTAAAGTTAGTCTAGAGAAATAAAACACGGAGAGAAAAAAAGAAATGAGCATTATCATTGGAAATTTGTGCCGCAACACAGCTGTGGGCTGTAGTCTGCAGACGACAGCTTCCTTATCTGCTGTTGCCAAGTCCAGGTTCCTGTGACAGCAGGTTTTTTTTTTGCTGTCAAGGGAGAAACTGCTGCTGACCTCCAGTGAGGCCTGGTCCCATCAGGCTGGGGCAGAGCCCGACAGGGCAGACTGCCTGCTGAGACCAGATGGCCAGCAAGAGGCAATGAGAACCCTCTAGATCCTCCATGTGAGGAGGGGAGTACTCCACCTGCTGGGTGGCTCTGTCCTTCCACAGCCTGTACAGAGCTTCAGCATCTCCTACCAACTGTCCACCTTTGTTTAGGGTTCCCCTCAACATTTTTGTCAGGCCTGTGTTTGCATGTTTGGAGATTTGAGAAATTGGTTGATAACATTTGAGGCAAAGGCTTCCACCTGCTAGTTCTCTCTCCCTCCTTCCTTCCCTCCCTCTCCTTTCCTCCTCTGACCTTTTTCCCCTCTCCTCCTCCTCTCCTCTCTTCTCTCCCCCTTCTCTCCCCCTTCTCTCCCTTGCATCTCCCGCTACCCCAGCTTTCCCTCCCTCCCTCCTTTCCTCCTTCCTTCCTTTCCTTCTCCCTTCCTTTCCTTCTCATACTAATTCCCTAAAACTTGTGAGACTTTGGAAGCAGTAGTGTTACCTGAGAGAATATTTGTGTTCCTTTAGCCTTCTGTTGTCCACTCAGTACCTCCTTCGGACCTCCCAGGTGGTGAGGATGTCCCCAGGCTGCAGAGTGGCCTTATTCAAAGTCCTTCGTTCTCATTCCCACAGTGCTCTAAGCCATGAAGCTTTTCATCCATCTTTCAATTCGTAGGCCAGCAAACGAATTACGAGTGATGCCTTTTCTTCCTTGAATTACCTGCTTTTATTCCTTGACTCTTTGTCCAGGTGGGTATTTTACACTGTTTGGAAGAAAGCTAAACCCTGAAGATCAATAGCCCCTAATCACATGTGCTGCAAATAGCCTTCCTGACCTCCATATGCTGTACATGACATCAAAATGAGTCAGGCAATTGATTGTGAATTCCTTAAAGTTTTCCTTTTTTTAATAATTATTTTTAATTTAAAAAAGCAAATGGAAAATGTATATTTTGATGAGCTTAGGGTGTTTTTTTTTTTGAAAGTCAGCTGAAGGATGGTTAGACAGCACAGCGAAGACTGCTAAATGCACTGACCCCCCCATTAGAATGTGATTTTTGTTCCTTTTTATTTCTCTGTGGGCTTTTGTTTTTGTTTTTGTTTTGGTAGATCTTCAATTTGGATATTTGGAGGAGTGAACATCGTTGTTTCGCTGGAGGGAAGATCTTGATGGTGATTCTTTCCCCAAAAATTGACTTAGATATTAAAATTTGGTGCTTATAAGAGAGAGTTAAAAAAAATAGGATTGCTTCAATTAAAATTACAAAAGAGACATTTCATGTGTTCTGTCCTTTTATTTCAGCTCAGTCCCCTCTTTCTGACTTGTGATCTCATAGAGCAACGGTATCTCCTGGTCTGTTTTTAGTTCTGTCACTCGATGTCATTTATCTCTTTATAATAGGATGGCCTTGGGGCCTTTTTTGAACAGTAGTAATGACTTCATTTGCCACCGTGCTAAATGATACACAACCTATTACATTCACCAGTCCTTCATTATACCATTGACCTGAGGCTAGCAAGAGATTTTGTCTGACTGTAAAGTTGAAAGTCAAAAGCTTATTTCTGTTCCCACTCTTAGCAGCGTATTAGATGTGGAAATAAAGGTCATTTTGGGTAGCTGCTATGAAACTTTCTGAGCAGATTCTTGGCTGCACCGATGTATGACAGAATTTATGGAGAGGCCTGTGGCAATATCAGCAACTTGAAAACTCCTAAGGAAGTGCAGGTAGCTAACAGCTTGGTGGTGTTTGTGGGTAACGATCCACATCAAAAGTGAGCTTTACATTGACTTGGATTGTTAGACATCAGTGAGTTATTCTGTTGTTTTTATAAAAGGTTTATACTGTATCAATGGAATGAGTCATTTATGGTGAATTTGCAATAAGCATTAAAAATGAAATATTCAGTGTCCATTTTGAGATAGAATTGGTGTCAACACAGAACATTCTTCCTCTCAAGGTAGGAATCAATAGTATGGTATGTAAAAAAAAAATTTTTTTTTTGAGACAGAGTCTTGGTCTGTCACCCAGGCTGGAGCGTAGTGGCCTGACATTTTTTTCTTAAGTGAGTGAATGTCTACTTTTTCTTTTTCTTTTTCTTTTTTTTTTTGAGACAGTCTTGCTCTGTCGCCCAGGCTGGAGCGTAGTGGCGCGATCTCTGCTCACTGCAACCTCTGCCTCCCAGGTTCAAGCGATTCTCCTGCCTCAGGTTCCCGGGTAGCTGGGATTACAGGCGCCCGCCACCATACCCGGCTAACTGTTGTATTTTTTAGTAGAGATGGGGTTTTGCCATATTGGCCAAGCTGGTCTTGAACTCCTGACCTCAGGTGATCGGCCCACGTCAGCCTCCCAAAGTGCTGGGATTACAGGTGTGAGCCACCACGCCCGGCCACCTACCTTTTCTTTGTATTAGATTGGCATGGAAGAAGATGAAGAAGAAAGGAATTAGTCATGTTGTAATTAGATAGACTTAACTTAAATTTTTCTTGTGCATGTAGGTTAAAAATAGCATTAGTAGACATTCTCCCCATCCCTTCCAACTCTACTATAGTGCTTTGCAAAGCTCTGTGTACTGTGTAAGATATAAAATGATGGTACTGTTACTGTAGAACACTGTTTGGGGGTCAATAGAATTGGATTTTTTCTACTTTATAAAAGAAACCGGGTATATGTACCTGGTGTCTGGATATCGTGTTTTTAATAACTGGGCATGACTTTGTACTTGAAGACTAGCTTGAGGCTGGGGCAGCAGATCCACTGATAAATCTGTTGACACACGTCCTGCAAAGACCTGAGAGGTGGAAATGAAGTGGATCAGGTTGTGCCAGGCCGTGGGAGATAGATTCAGGAGAGAATAAGGGATGTGGAATGGGAAAGAAAGGAATGGAAATCTCTGTCTTTTCATTTGGGTTGATAATAGTGAATTTTGACCCAACTCACTTCTTTGTATTGGAGAAAGGATGATGTATGTTTTGAACATCTTTGTTACTGTTTTAAAACAAAAGCATGTAAACTGAACTCTGATAACTGAAAATCCCCTCTGCTTTTGCTGACTTTTAAAGAAATGTTATAAGATCTAGCATTGTTGTTTTACTTTAATGGCTGTGGTGTTATATAGTGTATTATAGTCTCCTTTATAACTTAAACTGGAATATACCGTAGTATCCTATAGCTGCTTTTTAATTAGAGAAAAGACAAATATGACTGTTTAAAATTCCATTTAACATATCAGCAGATGTCAATAGTTTATTTAAAAAATGAAATGCTGCTTTCTCGTAGAAGTGTGATCGATTGAATATTTTAGAGACTTGACTAATGGTGATCCAGCAGGGCTAGAGGAAGGCTGGGTTGACATTGTTTTTAATGGGCTGGAGCAGTGCTGATGTCGAAATAAAAATGTGCTAGTACTTCCTGTACAGTCTGCATAGTCACTTCCTTGCTTGCATTAACTATTGCTGACGCAAGACTTTGCATTTCTACCATCTGTCTCAGTAGATTCATCAGTTTCATTCTGGTCCCATGACTCCTGGGATAGGGTGGGGAATTGTGGGGGTGTGGGTTTTGTGTTAAATATCATTGGCCTGTGTTCAAGGCTCTAGAGCAGGACCAGTCAAAAGCGTGGTTTGTCAACCAGCTCTGTTTTCTAAGCACTGCACTTCAGCTGACCTGTTTTTCACAGCAAGACTCTCACTGAAAGAAGCAGTGTGCTGATTTTTCCCTGTGGCACAAGCTCTTTACCACATCTTGGAGCAGCATTTTTTTGAGACTGAGTTTTACTCTGTCACCCAGGCTGGAGTGCAGTGGCGCGATCTTGGCTCACTGCAACCTCCGCTAGGGTTCAAGCAAATTCTCGTGCCTCAGCTTTCCGAGTAGCTGGGACTATAGGCGTGCGCTACCACACCTGACTATTTTTTTTATTTTTAGTAGAGACGGGGTTTCACTATGTTGGCCAGGCTGGTCTCCAACTCCTGGCCTCAAGTGATCTACCCGCCTCAGCCTCCCAAAGTCCTGGGATTACAGGCGTCAGCCACTACGTCCGGCCTTGGAGCAGCAATTTGAGTACTACTCTTCCAGAAGCCAGTTGGGCCGCATTATTTGAATACCTAGTTCCTAGATAAGAGCTGTTATGTGACCTTGAAGAAGTACTCTATCTCCTTCAATTATCCTCTTGCCGCGTGTCTTTGTACTAAATCTTCAACCTTGCTGTTCTTTTGGCTAATAAACCACTTTCATTTACATTATCCTGCTCTGTCTTCAAACAGCTTTGTGAATGAGATGTTAATAACACTAGGCAGGCTAGCAGTCCAAGTTTGAAATGTGCCTGAGGGTCCTATGAATCTGGGTTCCAGCATTCTTAATTTCTAACGTGGATGCTTCCATCAGAGGTGCTTAACTGTTTTTGTACCTTGGACTCATTTAGCAGCTGCCTGGTGAAACCTGTGAACCCCTTCTCAGAAACATTTTAAATACATAAAATAGGATTCCAAGAAACAAGTTAAATTTTCCAAAAACTTACGATAGAATATTTGTGCTGCTTTATTTGTTATATAGCTAGATCAAGTGGTGGGTCACATACCATAATTGTGAAGTAGTAATAAGCATAAGATCTGTAGCAACTGAAATGTGATGAAAACACATTTGATTTCTCTTGTTGACAAAGTTACAGGAACTGCTGTGTACTAACATGGTTTGTCACCCGTGTTCATGCTTAAAGGAAATGCTAAATTTCAGTGGGAGTTGATAAAGATAGAAACATTTTCCCATCCAAGTTTATGGAGTCACAGAATTCTGTCCATAGGCCCCAGGTTAAGAACTCCTGACCTACAGTTTTTGCTTCCATTGTTTTCATTGTATTTGAGCGGTGGGGAAGGGTAGGTGGGATCCCTTCACCGTTCTGTCAGAACCTGAAATCAACACTGGCAGATCAGTTCACCTCAGCCAGAACCATTTAAAATCTCAATTACCTCATGTAGTAATCCTACTGATTTCTGCTTTACTCATTATTTCAAAAATGAAAAATAGAACATGGGCAAGAAATAGCCCAGTGCTTTTGGAAAGCTATTTGAATCCTCTTGGATGTGATTTCCCTGGGAAATTGGATGATAAATGTGACTGGACAGGTAGACTTAGCTCCTGTATCTGGGGGTCCTGGGGTGCTCAGGCCAGCTAATTAATGCAGACAGTTTTCCCATACACCAATCAACCATGTGATCATTTCAGTGAGCAACTTTTTTTATGATGAAGCATCAGGGAATAGGCCCTCCTCTGTGCAACTTTGCACAGGAATGTAAAAATAAGTGAATTTGGCAGCCTTTCTGGGAAAGAAGCAGGCCAGGTATATTTTAATGGAAGGCCTCCCATATCCAGAGAAGGGAGGGTTGGGTGTTGCTCCACCCCATTTCCTAAGAAAGACTGGCAGGAGGTCAGTCTCTGTAGCCATTGGCTTTGACCATAGAGTTACTTATTAGAGATCATTCGTAGTTCCACCTATTAGGGAATACTTTTTTCTTGACTTTGTTCTGAAATAGTCTTAATCTTGGTAAGTGATTATGATGGTAGCTTAGGTTCTTGCTAAGTGATTCAGACTGCTCCTGTCTGTTCATTGCTAAGGGACAGAAACACTACTTGGACTTGGTCATGCACATAGCTCTACACTACATTCCACATCCTCTTATACTTTCTAGATGTTCTTTCTCCAGTTTAAATTTGGCATGTGAAACTCCCCCTTTGTCCGTCTTCCCAATGCTAAGGGGGAGCTTTTGCCAGCATGTCCTATGCATTGCATGTTCCCTTCAGTGTTTCTGTTTTATAATCCTCATCCCATATCTACTGACCATGTATGTTTACTTTTTATTATTATACTTTAAGTTCTAGGGTACATGTGCACAACGTACAGGTTTGATATATAGGTATACATGTACCATGTTGGTTTGCTGCACCCATCAACTTGTCATTTACGTTAGTTATTTCTCTTAATGCTATCCCTCCCCCAGTCCCCCACCTCATGACAGGCCCCGGTGTGTGATGTTCCCCGCCCTGTGTCCAAGTGTTCTCATTGTTCAGTTCCCACCTATGAGTGAGAACATGCGGTGTTGGGTTTTCTGTCTTTGTGATAGTTTGCTGAGAATGATGGTTTCCAGCTTCATCCATGTCCCTGCAAAGGACATGAACTCGTCATTTTCTATGGCTGCATAGTATTCCATGGTGTATATGTGCCACATTTTATTAATCCAGTCTATCATCGATGGACATTTGGGTTGGTTCCAAGTCTTTGCTACTGTAAATAGTGCCGCAATAAACATACGTGTGCATGTGTCTTTACAGTAGCATGATTTATAATCCTTTGGGTATATACCCAGTAATGGGATTCCTGGGTCAAACAGTATTTCCAGTTCTAGATCCTTGAGGAATCGCCACACTGTATTCCACAATAGTTGAACTAATTTATACTCTCACCAACAGTGTAAAAGCATTCCTATTTCTCCATATCCTCTCCAGCATGTGTTGTTTCCTGACTTTTTAATGATCGCCGTTCTAATTGGCATGAGATGGTATCTCATTGTGGTTTTGATTTGCATTTCTCTGATGACCAGTGATGATCATTTTTTCATGTGTCTGTTGGCTGCATAAATGTCTTCTTTTGAGAAGTGTCTGTTCACATCCTTTGTCCACCTTTTGATGGGCTTGTTTGTTTTTTTTCTTGTAAATTTGTTTGAGTTCTTTGTGGATTCTGGATATTAGCCCTTTGTCAGCTGGGTAGATAGCAAAAATTTTCTCCCATTCTGTAGGTTGCCTGTTCACTCTGATGATAGTTTCTTCTGCTGTGCAGAAGCCCTTTAGTTTAATTAGATCTCATTTGTCTGTTTTGGTTTTTGTTGCCATTGCTTTTGGTGTTTTAGACATGAAGTCCTTGCCCATGCCTATGTCCTGAATGGTCCTGCATAGGTTTTCTTCTAGCGTTTTTATGGTTTTAGGTCTAACATGTAAGTCTTTAATCCATCTTGAATTAATTCTTGTATGAGCTGTAAGGAAGGGATCCAGTTTAAACTTTCTACATATGGCTAGCCAGTTTTCCCAACACCATTTATTAAATAGGGAATCTTTTCCCCATTGCTTATTTTTGGCAGGTTTGTCAAAGATCAAATGGTTATAGATGTGTGTTGTTATTTCTGAGGCCTCTTTTCTGTTCCATTGGTGTATATATCTGTTTTGGTATCAGTACCATGCTGTTTTGGTTACTATAGCCTTGTAGTATAGTTTGAAGTCAGGTAGCGTGGTGCCCCCAGCTTTGTTCTTTTTGCTTAGGATTGACTTGGCAATGCGGGCTCTTTTTTGGTTCCTTATGAGCTTTAGTTTTTTCCGATTCTGTGAAGAAAGTCATTCATTGGTAGCTTGATGGGGATGGCATTGAATCTATAAATTACCTTGGGCAGTATGGCTATTTTCACAATATTGATTCTTCCTATCCGTGAGCATGGAATGTTCTTCCATTTGTTTGTGTCCTCTTTTATTTCATTGAGCAGTGGTTTGTAGTTCTCCTTGAAGAGGTCCTTCACATCCCTTGTAAGTTGGATTCCTAGGTATTTTATTCTCTTTGTAGCAATTGTGAATGGGAGTTCACTCATGATTTGGCTGTTTGTCTGTTATTGGTGTATAGGAATGCTTGTGATTTTTGCACATTGATTTTGTATCCTGAGACTTTGCTGAAGTTGCTTATCAGCTTAAGGAGATTTTGGGCTGAGATGATGGGGTTTTCTAGATACACAATCATGTCATCTGCAAACAGGGACAATTTGACTTACTCTTTTCCTAATTGAATACCCTTTATTTCTTTCTCTTGCCTGATTGCCCTGGCCAGAACTTCTAACACTGTGTTGAATAGGAGTGGTGAGAGAGGGGCATCCCTGTCTTGTGCTAGTTTTCAAAGGGAATGCTTCCAGTTTTTGCTCATTCAGTATGATATTGGCTGTGGGTTTGTCATAAATAGCTCTTATGATTTTGAGATACGTCCCATCAATACCTGGTTGATTGAGAGTTTTTAGCATGAAGGGCTGTTGAATTTTGTCAAAGGCCTTTTCTGTATCTGTTGAGATAATCGTGATTTTTGTCTTTGGTTCTGTTTATATGATGGATTACATTTATTGATTTGCGTATGTTGAACCAGCCTTGCATCCCAGGGATGAAGCCAACTTGATGGTGGTGGATAAGCTTTATGATGTGCTGCTGGTTTCGCTTTGCCAGTATTTTATTGAGGATTTTTGCATCGATGTTCATCAGGGATGTTGGTCTAAAATTCTCTCTTTTTTTGTTGTGTCTCTGCCAGACTTTGTTATCAGGATGATGCTGGCCTCCTAAAATGAGTTAGGGAGGATTCCCTCTTTTTCTATTGATTGGAATAGTTTCAGAAGGAATGGTACCAGCTCCTCTTTGTACCTCTGGTAGAATTCAGCTGTGAATCCTTCTGGTCCTGGACTTTTTTTGGTTGGTAGGCTATTATTAATTATTGCCTCAATTTCAGATCCTGTTATTGGTCTATTCAGGGATTCAACTTCTTCCTGGTTTAGTCTTGGGAGGGTGTATGTGTCCAGGAATTTATTGATTTCCTCTAGATTTTTTAGTTTATTTGCATAGAGGTGTTTATAGTATTCTCTGATGGTAGTTTGTATTTCTGTGGGATCAGTGGTGATATCCCCTTTATCTTTTTTTTATTGCTTCTATTTGATTCTTCTGTCTTTTCTTCTTTATTAGTCTTGCTAGCGGTCTATCAATTTTGTTGATCTTTTAAAAAAACCAGCTCCTGGATTCATTGATTTTTTTTTTTTTTTGAAGGGTTTTTTGTGTCTCTATTTCCTTCAGTTCTGCTCTGATCTTAGTTATTTCTTGCCTTCTGCTAGCTTTTGAATTTGTTTGCTCTTACTTCTTTAGTTATTTTAATTGTGATGTTAGGGTGTTGATTTTAGATCTTTCCTGCTTTCTTTTGTGGGCATTTAGTGCTATAAATTTCCCTCTACACACTGCTTTAAATGTGTCCCATAGATTCTGGTGTGTTGTGTCTTTGTTCTCGTTGGTTTCAAAGAACATCTTTATTTCTGCCTTCATTTTGTTATTTACTCAGTAGTGATTCAGGAGCAGGTTGCTCAGTTTCCGTGTAGTTGTGCAGTTTTGAGTGAGTTTCTTAATCCTGAGTTCTAATTTGATTGCACTGTAGTCTGAGAGATAGTTTGTTGTGATTTCCGTTCTTTCACATTTGCTGAGGAGTGCTTTACTTCCAACTATGTGGTCAGTTTTGGAATAAGTGGGATATGGTGCTGAGAAGAATGTATATTCTGTTGATTTGGGGTGGAGAGTTCTGTAGATGTCTATTAGGTGTGCTTGGTGCAGAGCTGAGTTCAAGTCCTGGATATCCTTGTTAACCTTCTGTCTCATTGATCTGTCTAATACTGGCAGTAGGGTGTTAAAGCCTCCCATTATTATTGTGTGGGAGTCTAAGTCTCTTTGTGGGTCTCTAAGGACTTGCTTTATGAATCTGGGTGCTCCTGTATTGGGTGCATATATATTTAGGATAGTTAACTCTTCTTGTTGAATTGATCCCTTTACCATTATGTATTGGCCTTCTTTGTCTCTTTTGATCTTTGTTGGTTTAAAGTCTGTTTTATCAGAGACTAGGATTGCAACCCCCGCTTTTTTTTGTTTTCCATTTGCTTGGTAGATCTTCCTCCATCCCTTTATTTTGAGCCTATGTGTATCTCTGCACATGAGATGGGTCTCCTGAGTACAGCACACTGATGGGTCTTGACTCTATCCAATTTGCCAGTCTGTGTCTTTTAATTGGGGCATTTAACCCATTTATATTTAAGGTTAATATTGTTATGTGTGAATTTGATTCTGTCATTATGATGTTAGCTTGTTATTTTGCCCATTAATTGATGCAGTTTCTTCCTAGCCTCGATGGTCTTTACAATTTGGCATGTTTTTGCAGTGGCTGGTATGGGTTGTTCCTTTCCATGTTTAGTGCTTCCTTCAGGAGCTCTTGTAAGACAGCCCTGGTGGTGACAAAATCTCTCAGCATTTGCTCATCTGTAAAGGATTTTATTTCTCCTTCACTTACGAAGCTTACTTTGGCTGGATATGAAATTCTGGGTTGAAAATTCTTTTCTTTAAGAATGTTGAATATTGGCCCCCACTCCCTTCTGGCTTGTAGTGTTTCTGCAGAGAAATCAGCTGTTAGTCTGATGGGCTTCCCTTTTTGGGTAACCCGACCTTTCTCTCTGGCTGCCCTTAACATTTTTTCCTTCATTTCAACCTTGATGAATCTGACAATTATGTTTCTTGGGGTTGCTCTTCTCGAGGAGTATCTTTGTGGCATTTTCTGTATTTCCTGAATTTGAATGTTGGCCTGCCTTGCTAGGTTGGGGAAGTTCTCCTGGATAATATCCTGCAGAGTGTTTTCCAACTTGGTTCCATTCTCCCCGTCACTTTCAGGTACACCTATCAAACCTAGATTTGGTCTTTTCACATAGTCCCATATTTCTTCGAGGCTTTGTTTGTTTCTTTTTACTCTGCTTTCTCTAACCTTGTCTTCTCGCTTTATTTCATTCATTTGATCTTCAATCACTGATACCCTTTCTTCCACTTGATCGAATCAGCTTTTGAAGCTTGTGCATGCATCACGAAGTTCTTGTGCCATGGTTTTCAGCTCCATCAGGTCATTTAAGGTCTTCTTTACACTGTTTATTCTAGTTAGCCATTCGTCTAACCATTTTTTCTGGTTTTTAGCTTCCTTGTGATTGGTTTGAACATGTTCCTTTTGCTTGGAGAAGTTTGTTATTACCGACCTTCTGAAGCCTACTTCTGTCAACTCATCAAAGTCAGTCTCTGTCCAGCTTTGTTCCATTGCTGGGCGAGGAGCTGCAATCCTTTGGAGGAGAAGAGGCACTCTGGTTTTTAGAATTTTCAGTTTTTCTGCTCTCACCATCTTTGTGGTTTTATCTACCTTTGGTCTTTGATGTTGGTGACCTACAGATGGGGTATTGGTGTAGACATCCTTCATGTTGATGATGGTGCTATTCCTTTCTGTTTGTTAATTGTCCTTCTAAGAGTCAGGTCCCTCAGCTGCAGGTCTGTTGGAGTTTGCTGGAGGTCCACTCCAGACCCTGTTTGCCTGGGTATCACCAGCGGAGGCTGCAGAACAGCAAATATTGCCTGTTCCTTCTGGAAGCATCGTCCCAGAGGGGCACCTGCCTATGTGAGGTGTCTGTAGGCCCGTACTGGGAGCTGTCTACCTGTTAGGCTATACGGGGGTCAGGGACCCACTTGAGGAGGGAGTCTGTCTGTTCTCAGAGCTCAAACGCTGTGCTGGGGGAACCACTGCTCTCTTCAGAGCTGTCAGACAGGGATGTTTAAGTCTGCAAAAGCTGTCTGCTGCCTTTTGTTCAGCTATGCCCTGCCCACAGAGGTGGAGTCTATAGAAGCAGTAGGCCTTGCTGAGCTGCGGTGGGCTCTGCCCAGTTTGAGCTTCCTGGGCTGCTTTCTTTACCTACTCAAGCCTCAGCAATGGCGGACACCCGTCCCCCAGCCAGGCTGCTGCCTCGCAGTTGTATCTCAGACTGCTGTGCTAGCAGTGAGCAAGGCTCCGTGGGTGTGGGGCCCGCTGAGCCAGGCACGGGAGAGTATCTCCTTGTCTGCCGGTTGCTAAGACCTTGGGAACAGCACAGTATTTGGGTGGGAGTGTCCACTTTTTCCAGGTACAGTCTGTCCTGGCTTCCCTTGGCTAGGAAAGGGAAATCCCCCGACCTCTGGTGCTTCCCCAGTGAGGTGACGCCCCGCCGTGCTTCGGCTCGCCTTCCTTGGGCTGTACCCACTGTCCAACCAGTCCCAATGAGATGAACCAGGTACCTCAGTTGGAAATGCAGAAATCACCTGTCTTCTGCATCAGTCACGCTGGGAGCTACAGACCAGAGCTGTTCTATTTGGCCATCTTGTAACAGAAGAGCGTATGTTTAATTTTTTAATGTCTGAAGAAGATAGTGTGCCTTGGGAAGAATACAGACACCTGGGTTTGGGTTCTGACAGCCACTTAAGAACTGGAGGTTTTTAACTTAAGTGTAGTGAGGGCAGGGTCAGCAAGAACTTCAGCCCAAGTCCAGTTGGCATGAGCTAAAATGGAAGCTCTGAAAGCCACTGGGTCCCCCTTTTGCCTTTGATGCTTCATGCATGTAGTAGGCACTTAGTCAGTATTTGCAACCTTGGGAGATTGAAGCGTACTGTAAAAGGGAATTCTTAGAATTGCATTTTCCATGTAGAACATGGAGGAAACAGGTTGGCTGGAAGAAGTTATCCATAGCTGGGCTTGTTGAAGAAGAAAAGCAGTCTGTGATGATTAAGGGAGAAGTCCCTGCAAATTCATTTTGCTCAAAGGAGCAAAAACATCTACTTGGCACTAGCAAAGGTGCAGTCTCCGTAATGGTGAAAGTGCTGTGTTGGCGAAAGGGGTCCTCAAAGTCCAGCTCCTTCCTGGTTCTCCTAAGGGCTGAAGAGGAACAGAAACTGGAAGATGTACAGTGGTCAGACTGGAAAATGGAAAAAGTGGAGGATCTGTAGCCATTTGGACTGTCAGCCATTTCTGTGACTGAGTCTTCTCTCCTTTCTCCTTGTTTGATCTTCACTGACCTGAGTCTTGAATATCTTAATTCCCCACCCATTTGTATGGAGTTTCTGCACCAGGCCTCCAGTTTGATCCGGGGCAGCCCACAGAGGACTGTCTTTGGCTCAGGTGCCGACACCAATCTGCAGAGGCCAGGGTTCAAGGCCACTCAACTCTGATTTTGGTTGCTTGTGTTTAGTTTGAGCCTGTCCCTTGGCTCTCATTTGATGAATCTACTAAGGATTTGTGCATCAAAATAATTAGGCATAGTGATGAATTATAAACGTTTTAAAAATTGGAAATCATGGCCGGGCATGGTAGCTCACGCCTGTAATCCCAGCACGTTGGGAGGCCGAGGTGGGCAGATCATGAGTTCAGGAGATTGAGACCATCCTGGCTATCACAGTGAAACCCCCTGTCTACTAAAAATACAAAAAATTAGCCGGGCTTGGTGGTGGGTGCCTGTAATCCCAGCTACTCAGGAGGCTGAGGCAGGAGAATTGCTTGAACCCAGGAGGTGGAGGTTGCAGTGAGCCGAGATCGCGCCACTGCACTCCAGCCTGGGCAACAGAACGAGACTCTGTCTAAAAAAAAGAAATCATAAGTATGTATAGATGATAAGTAGGGGACATAAAGGGAGCTCTTTTTTACTGTTCAGTGGCAAGTGGCTATGGGAGAGGGAGTGCTGAAATTGAAAGACTAGTATTTTATAATCATAATGAAGACTGAATCAGGCAAGAATCATCCATTGGTGTTAGATCTTAAGGGAAATCTCAGCAAGGATCATATTTACATGGCTTTAAAGTATCTCCCACAGATTGCTTATGAGTTGTGTATCAGTTCCCTATTGCCTCTTTAACAAATTACCGAAAACTTATTTCCTTAAAATAACACGGATTTCTCTTACAGTTCTGGAGAGTCAGAAGTTCAAAATGCACCTTAGAGGGCTAAAATGAAGGTGTTGGCAGGGTTGGTTCCTTCTGGAGGCTCCTGGGAAAATCTGTGTTCTTTCTTTAATTTCAGTCTCAAAGCCAGCAGTGGAACAGTTTCAAGTCTCTCTGCTCCTGTTGTCACATTGCCTTCCATCTCTGTCTCCTGTGTCTCTCTTGTAAGGCCACTTGTGATTACAAGTCCTACCTAGATGATCCAGGATTCTCTTCCTGCTTCGAAATCCTCAACCACTTCTTCAAAATCCTTTTGCCATATAAAGTAACATTCTTATAAGGCTCTGGAGATTACATGGGGTGGGGCGGGGTGGCGGGGCGAGGGCATTTATTTCACCTACTGCATGTTGCAAGATAAAAGTAACTTTACAGTGCCGAAATTGGACAGCATCTTGACCAGGTAATCAAAATCGTCATCCACAAGGGCAGGTAGACATCCTGTGCCTCCAGAGGTGACACTCTGAGAAGGGTCTATCACCACCTATGCAGTATTTGGCTTAGGATCCATTACCTGAATCAAATCGTGAAACCTGAGATCCCCAAAGGAGGAATGTTCTATTAAGAAAGAGGCCTGGTACAAAAGTATTAATGTCAAAAAAGAGAAAGGCTGTGAAAAGATTCCAGTTTAAAGGAGGCTAAAGAGACATGGCAACTAAATGTAATACCTGAACCTATCCTAGATACTGTATTGGAGGAAAAAAAATGCTGTAAAGGACATTGTCAGTTGACAAGTTAGAATGTAGTTTAATACAAATATTGTATCCTGTTTATTGAAGTTCTTATTGCAACTCTGAGCTTGAAGTTATTTCCAAGTAAAATGTTAAACATTTTAAAATAGGGGAAGGAATTCTTTTGGCACAGTTTATCTCCCATCTGCCTGAGGGGCATGCTAGCCAGACTTCTGGACATAGAATTCAAGACCTGAGAGCAATAAGGCTCAAGGGACCCGTGTAACACCCAAAGGAGCATTCTTCTGCTTTACAGTTAGCCCAGGAGGCAGTAAGGTGGCAAGCTCCTCAGGCAGAAGTCCTAGTGGTTAAGTTATGTCTTTGAGGCTTTCTGTCTGCTACGCAAGAAACCGAAGCTGCATGGGCTCCCACCAGAGACTACGGAGGCCAGAGGAGCAGGGTCTGCCCGTGATGTCTGTGGTAGGAGAAACAAAAAAGGGAGATATGAGCAAGAGGATGGTGTGGCAGCTGGCTGTACAGCCGCATTCCAGTCCTGCTGGCTTAGAAATAAAAGGCCCCAGGGAAAGAGCCTGCTTTAAAGACTTCCTGAGCCCGAGCTGCTGCTAAGACATTGCAGACGTTGAAGGGTTTTCTTTTTTTTTTTCTTTCCCTGATGTGTGTGGCAGAAGGGAGGGATGAGAGTGGGTTCAAAGACTTAAGGCAAAGAGCCCCACGTTGTAATATTTCAAATTTGAAAATAGGATCTGATTAAAAAAGTTGTCCTATTAGTTTTACAACGGAAGTGACCAAGGACTTCAAGAGGTTCTGTTGGAACAGTAGTTGTCCTGCTTTCTAGAAGTAGGACTTGGCCGGGCATGGTGGCTGAGGCCTGTAATCCCAGCACTTTGGGAGGCCGAGGCGGGCAGATCACTTGAGGTCAGGAGTTCGAGACCAGCCTGACCAACATGGTGAAATGCTGTCTCTACTCAAAATACAAAAAAATTAGCCAGGCCTGGTGGTGGGTGCCTGTAATCCCAGCTACTCAGGAGGCTGAGGCAAGAGAATCGCTTGAACCCGGGAGACAGAGGTTTCAGTGAGCCAAGATCACGCCACTGCACTCCTGCCTGGGCAACAGAGTGAGACTCCGTCTCAAAAGAAAAAATAGGAGTAGGACTAGAAAAACTAGGGCAGTGCTTCTGAAACTTGAGTGCATGTGAAAATCACTTGAGGATCTTGTTAAAACAGAGTCTGATTCAGTAGTTCGGGAGTAGGGCCCAAGAGGCAGCATTTCTCACAGTCTAATTAGTAGATGTTGATGGTGCCAGTATGTGGACCACACTTTGAGTAGTACTGAGCTAGAGTAATGGTCAAATGGAAAATTGGATGGGTCACATTACAGAAAAATGAAGACAGCTGTTGCATGAACCACTGCTGAATTTAAATGTAAATATCAATGTACTGCTCTAAGTGGCCTTGAAAGCAATAGGTGTTGCCATAGTAATTGCTAAAATGTGTGTCTGATTTCCAAGGGTTGGAAATTTTCTCATGTATATGATTAAAAAGCCAATTTGATACCACCCAAAGCAATGTACAGATTCAATCCAATCACTACCAAAATACCAATGACATTCTCAACAGAAATAGGAAAAACGATCCTAAAATGTATATGGAACCACAAAGGACCCCAAATAGTCAAAGCAATCCTGAGCAAAAAGAACAAAGCTGGAGGCATCATGCTACTGGACTTCAAAATATACTACAAAGCTGTAGTAGCCAAAACAGCATGGTACTGACATAAAAACAGACATCAATCAGTGGAACAGAATAGAGAACCCAGATGGCCGGGCGCAGTGGCTCATGCCTGTAATCCCAGCACTTTGGAAGGCCGAGGCGGGCAGATCACGAGGTCAGGAGATCGAGACCATCCTGGCTAACACGGTGAAACCCTGTCTCTATTGAAAATACAAAAAATTAGCCGGGTGTGGTGGCAGGTGCCTGTAGTCCCAGCTACTCGGGAGGCTGAGGCAGGAGAATGGCGTGAACCCAGAAGGCAGAGCTTGCAGTGAGCCGAGATAGCGCCACTGCACTCCAGCCTGGGAGAAAGAGCAAGACTTCGTCTCAAAAAAAAAAAAGAGAACCCAGATGTACATCCACACACAGTGAACTCATTTTCAACCAAGGTCCCAAGAATATGCAATAGGGAAAGGACAGTCTCTTCAATACATGGTGCTGGGAAAACTGGATAAACATATGCAAAAGAATGAAAGTAGACCCCATCTCCAAATCAAATCAAAGTGGGTTACAGACTTAAGTATAAGATCTGAAACTATGGAACATCTAGAAGAAAACGTTGGGGAAATGGTCAGGATGTTGGTCTGGGCAAAGATTTTTTGTGTAAGACCTCAAAAGCACAGGCAACTGAAGCAAAAATAGAGAAAAGGGATTACATCAAACTAAAAAGCTTCACAGCAAAGGAAACAGAAAAGTGAAGAGACAACCCAGAGAATGGGAGAATATATTTGCAAACTAATGATCTGACAAGGGGTGGATAACTAGACTATATAAGGGGCTCGAACAACTCAGCAAAAAAATCCATTCAAAAGTGGGCAAAGGACATATCCTCAAAAGAAGACATACAGATGGCCAACACGCATATGAAAAAATGCTCACTAGCACTAATCATCAGAGAAATGCAAATCAAAACCACAATGAGATATCATCTCACCCTAGTTAAAATGGCTTTTATAAAAAAGAGAATAATGGGTGCTGGTGAGGATGTGGAGAAAGGGAACCCTCCTATGCTTTTGGTGGGAATGTAAATTACAGCAGCTGCAATGGAAAAGTATGGAGGTTCCTCAAAAAACTATAGATTATATAGATATACCATACATCTATATATATAGATATACATCTATATCTACTCCCTATCTCCAAGAGATCTACCTTTTTAGCTCCCACTTTGATACTTCTCTTACTGTGCTTGGCATGTTTCATTTAACGTGACCTCCAGTTCCATCCACATTTCTGCAAATGACAGGATTTCCTTTTTATGGCTGAATAATATTCCATACTATATAATATATATAGATATAGATGTATATCTATATAGACATATAGTATATATCCGAAAGTAAGGAAATCAGTATATTTAAGAGAGATTTGCACTCCCATGTTTATTGCAGCACTGTTCACAATAGCCAAAATACAGAATCAACCCAAGTGTCCATCAATAGATGAGTGGATTAAATGTATTTGTACACAGTGGAATATTATTCAGCCATAAAAAGGAAATCCTGTCATTTGCAGAAATGTGGATGGAACTGGAGGTCACGTTAAATGAAACATGCCAAGCACAGTAAGAGAAGTATCAAAGTGGGAGCTAAAAAGGTAGATCTCTTGGAGATAGGGAGTAGATTGGTGGTTACTGGAGGCCAGGAAGGGTGACGGGAGGGGATGGAGAGAGGTTGATTAATGGGTGCAAATATACAGTGTGATAGAAGAAATGAAACCTAGTGTTTGATCAGTAGGGTGGCTGGTTTATAATTATTGTATATTTCAAAATAGAAGAAAATAGTTCTAATGTTTCTAGCATAAATAAAAGATAAATATTAAGGTGATGGGTATACCAGTGACAGTGATTTGATCTTTAAAAGTCATAGGGACTTAGGAAATTATCACATGTACTCCCAAAATATATTATGTATCAATAAAAATAAACACTAAAAAAAGGCAATTTGATAAACCATTAATCTGGGGCTTCCTTTTAAGCTCTCCCCAAAAGGCATGGATACCCCCAGCCCTTGAAAAATTACAAAACAGTGCTGGTGGATAGAGGCCCATTAGGAGAGACTTTGAAGCAACAAGCAGTGCAGAAATGATCAAGGATTCTGAAAGGGTATGGACTCTGTTCATTTTGCAGACACTGCCCTGACAGCTAGAAGGTTCTAAACACAAGGATAAGGGATTATACCCTTTATTCACCTAAGCATGCAACTTACTGAAGTCTGGATTGTGCTTTGATTTCATGGCTTTAGGTAAGTTTATTTCTGTGGAGAGTAAAACTGGAACAAACTTCACTTTGTGCTTGAGTCTTTTGCAAGTTTATTGAAAATAGAATAATAAGGGGAAGAATTAGAGGTTATATGATTCTGTCCTGATGCTGTACTAGAACAGCTTTTGGCAGCGCTTATAGACCACTTTTGCTGTAGCCTCTGTAAAGGGTCATAGGCAATGTGTGGGATATATCCATGGCAATGTGTAGAGGAAAGAACACATGGGCAGCCTCTTTAGCAGCAAAGAAAAATAAAAGCCATAGGGCACTAGGAGGGCTGCTGGAAACAGAAGCATGAAGGGGAAATTAAGACTTTATAAGGTGAAGGCTGTAAAGAAAGTGCACAAGTTTTAGTTTAAGGGAGGGCAGGGCTGGAGGTGATTTATTACAAGTACTTTATAAAACACTGAACATTTAGAAGATACTGCAAAGCCTAATACTATTTAGCCCTGCTATAGCTATATAAAAAATAAACTCTTAGGTTTCTCCATAACCAAAAAGCCATCAGGCCCTTCCAATCTTATTCCCTCCCCTAACTCCCCAAGCTAGAAAGATATCTGGGCTGGTGTTAGAGATTGAATTGTCTTCCTCAAAAAGATGTTGAAGCCCCAATCCCCAGTACCTATGAATGTGACCTTATTTGGATATAGGGTCTGTGCAGATGGTAAGATGGGGTCCTTAGGTTGAGACCTTATCCAATGACTGATGTCCTTATATTAATGGCAAAACAGCAGTTACTTTTGCACCAACCTGATAAAGGAAATTTGGACACAGAGACATGTGCAGAGGGAAGATAATGTGAAGACACAGGGAGAATACCATCTACAAGCCAAAGAACAGCTGAGGCTACCAGAAGCTAGGAGAGAGGGATGAAACTGAGTCTCCCTCACAGCCCTCACAAGAAACCAGCCTTGCTGATGCCTTCATCTGGGACTTCCTAGCCTTAAGAACTGAGACAATTTCTGTTGTTTAAGCCACCCAGTTTATGGTACTTTGTTATGGCATCACCAGGAAACTAGTTCAAATGGTCTACAAAATAATTAGCAGATGGAGGAAGGTTTGTGTATCAGTCAGCTGTCACTGCGATAATACCGCATAGCAAGCAAACTTGAAATGTCAACAGCTTCTAGCAACAAGTGTTGATTTTTCTCCTCAGCCATCTGCAGGTTGGCTGGGGTTCAGCTGATCTAGGCTGGGCCCTATTTCAAACTGTGTTAGGTCCAGGTTTGCTCCACATGTCTCTCATCATCCTTGGATCATTGGCTACCTGAGACATGTTCTCACAGCAAAAGGCACGGAGCACAAGAGGACGGGCACAATGACACAAGCACATGTCAAGCCTCTGTGTGTGCCATGTCTGTCAGTATTCCATTGGCCGTAGCACACTGCATAGCCAAACCCAGGGCGAAGAGACCGGGCAGTACCCTTTGCCAATCATGAGGCAAGGAGATGGATGATAGGGGAGTGAATAGTTGGCAAAGAGATTTCAATCTACCCCATTTGACTCCTGAATTTATTGTAAGAGGCCAGGAGTTCAAGACTAGCCTGGCCAAATGGTGAAATCCCATCTCTACTAAAAGTGTAGAAATTAGCCAGGCGGGTTGGAGCACTCCTATAATCCCGGCTACTTGGGAGGATGAGGCATGAGAATCACTTGAACCCAGGAAGCAGAGAGTGCAGTGAGCTGAGATCCCACCACTGCACTCCAGCCTGGGAGACAGAGTGAGACTCCATCTCAAAAAAAAAAAAAAAAAAAAAAAAAAAAAAAAGGTGTTTTAGGAACTAGGAAAGTTCATTTCTCAGGGATAGCAGCAGTCTAGCTTGACTCTGACAAACGTGGTGAAGACTAAATCCTGTAGCCTGCTATCACACTTCAAGTGAAGCATTCAACAGATGACCTTTTATTAGCACAGATGTTAAAACCTTTGCAGGAAATAACCAAATGCACTAATGGGCATCTTATATGTAAAATAATACTGTGAAGTGCACAGACATCCTACATTGTATGAGATGCTAACATTTGTGGTTTCCTGGAAAGAACATTGTTCTGAAAAATGAGGAAAGGTGCCCTCTGGTGAACATATTCTTTTGGTAGTTAGAGAACCTGAAACACAGGCTAAATTGTATTCCATCCTTTGACATGAAAGTCGAGAGTTACAAGGCAGTGTCGTTCCTTCTCTCCACTCCTTGCTATTAGTAGTAGAATCAAGACCCACTTGAGAAATCATCCTAAATTTCCAGGCCTAAAAGTCAATAGTGTTGTCTGTTTACTCTGTTGATTTTTTTTTTTTGGTGTGTGTGTGTGGTGTGTGTGTGTGTGTGTTGAGATGGAGTTTCACTCTTGTTGCCCAGGCGGGAGTACAATGGCGTCATCTCAGCTCACTGCAACCTCCATCTCCCAGGTTCAAGTGGTTCTCCTGACTCAGTCTCCCAAGTAACTGGCTAATTTTGTATTTTTAGTAGAGATGGCGTTTCACTACATTGGTCAGGCTGATCTCGAACTCCTGCCCACAGGTGATCCACCCGCCTCAGCCTCCCAAAGTGATGGGATTACAGGTGTGAGCCTCCATGTCCGGCCAAGTATCAGGTTTCAAAAATTAATGTGCAAGCTCAGAATTTATATCAGCGCAGCCAGTCTGCCTACTATGTTGTGCCACTGCTGCCTTTAAAAGAAATCAGAGGCCAGGCGCGGTAGCTCACGCCTGTAATCCCAGCACTTTGGGAGGCCGAGGTGGGCAGATCACGAGGTCAGGAGTTCGAGACCAGCCTGGCCAATATAGTGAATCCCTGTCTCAACTAAAAATACGAAAAATTAGCCGGGCATGGTGGTGCACACCTGTAGTCCCAGTTACTCAGGAGGCTGAGGCAGGAGAATCTCTTGAACCTGGGAGGCAGAGGTTGTGGTGAGCCTGAGCCGAGATCAGGCCACTGCACTCCAGCCTGGGCAACAGAGTGAGACTCTGTCTCAAAAAAAAAAAAAAAAAGAAATTCAGATGGCAGAATCTGGAGAAATACTAATGGCCACACCTGCTTTAGTATTTACATTTACAAAAAACAGTTGTACAAAACTGGTTTCATTTT
Organism: Pongo pygmaeus; assembly: GCF_028885625.2. Taxonomy (NCBI): domain Eukaryota; kingdom Metazoa; phylum Chordata; class Mammalia; order Primates; family Hominidae; genus Pongo; species Pongo pygmaeus. The sequence goes on from NC_072396.2 coordinate 22,548,852, forward strand.
TAAGACCTATTACTTTAATTTCCCCAAATGCTCAATTTTTCCCTCCAGTTTCTCCACATGTCCCCAAGTTCACTGGGTATGTTAGATGATAATTAAATGAGGGCAGTAAAGATGTTAGATGTCCTTGATGTATCCTGGAAGGACTCATTTAAGGGAGGATAGGGTGATCTTCCATTTGTATGTTAAAAAGGGTTAAGGTTAGATATTTACTTTAAGTAGCTCTGTAAGTTCTTGAAGTCATAGGGCCCATGCCCTGTTGAGCTTTGCACCCTAGGGTTGGGCAGGCACACAGGACCCAATAAAAAGAAAATGAAAATATAAACGATCAAAGGGATGAGGCCGGGTGCAGTGGCTCATGCCTCTAATCTCAGCACTTTGGGAAGCCGAGGTAGGTGGATCACCTGAGGTTGGAGCTTGAGACCAGTCTGGTCAACAGGGTGAAACCCTGTCTCTACTAAAAACACAAAATTAGCCGGGAGTGGTGGCAGGTGCCTGTAATCCCAGCTGCTCAGGAAGCTGAGGCATGACATATCTGGTGGTTTGGCTGTGGAAGACCCAGTAACATGCCAAGGACTTAACAGGGGATTCAACATAACAGTAATAGTAGTTACTAATTGATGTTTCAACTTGGCACAGATATGTGGAGAAAGAAATCCACGTGAAAAAGATGAACAGCCATCTCTTTCATGGAACAAATGCATTTAACTAGGCCTGAATTCACAGGCCTTCAAAATTTGTAAGACTGATGATTCAATATCCTCATGGAAGAATCAGAACACCACAATAATGTTACTAGGAAAAAGACGTGGAGAAGTTGGAAAATATTCACATTACTATAGGGTTTTGTTATGTGCCAAAGAGCTCCTTTAAAACATGCGACCAGCCACTGAAGTCACTGCCTGTGAAGGGCTAAAAAACAAAAACTGTTAGAAATTATAAAGATACTTGGCAAAATTTATCAGAGGTGACCTACACTTGTGCCCTTTTCATATATTACCACCCAGTGCTTGGTTCCTGGATTTGAAATTTGTAATTCCTGCACATTCATTTTAAAAAAAGAAAACCACAGTTCTTCCAGTACCTTCCATCTTCCCACATGTCTGCATCTCCAGGCTTCAAATGTATCATATGTTGTTAAATTGCTTTTCAAAACGGTGTACCAATTTACACTTACGATTAGGGTTATGAGGATTGAAAGTGCTCCATTGCCAATTGACATTGTAGACTTTTAAATTTTTTGCCAGTCTCTGCCGGGTGCAGTGGCTCACGCCTATAATCCCAGCACTTTGGGAGGCTGAGGCGGGAGGATTGCTTAGCTCAGGAGTTCAAAACCAGCTTGGGTAACATGGCAAAACTCCATCTCTACCAAATATACAGAAATTAGCCAGGCGTGGTGGCGGGCGCCTGTAATCCCAACTACTCAGGAGGCTGACGCATGAGAACTGCTTGAACCCAGGCGGTGGAGGTTGCAGTGAGCCGAGGTTGGAGATTGTACCACTACACTCCAGCCTGGGTGACAGAGCAAGACTCTCAATCAATCAATCAATCAATCAATCAATTTTTGCCAGTCTGGAGATGTGAAATGGTCATTTCTTATAGTTTAAATTTTCATTTAACTGAGTATTAATGAGGCTGGGCATATTTTTGTAAGTTAATTGGCCAGTGTTCCTCTTTGGAAAAATGCCTGCCTTTTTGTCCATTTGGCTATTGGGCTTTGATTTTCTTATTGATCAGTTGTACTTTAAATCTTCAGGATAATAATCCATTGTTGCTTGTATTTTTGTTACAAGTATCTACTCTCAGTCTGTAGTGTGTCTTTTTCATTTTTAGTAGTATTTTTGGATGCACAGAAGTTTTTTATTTTGATGTAGTCAAATTTGTCAGTCTGTTTCCTTTATGATATGTGTTTGTGTCTTGTTTTAGAAACCTTTCCCTAACCTGATTTTCTATATATATTCCAGTGTTTTAAACTTTTGCTTCTCATAATGAGGGCTGTCATTTGTCTGGTATTCCTTTTGGGGCGGGGGGGCTTTTAAAAGAAGGTAGCTGAAAGTAGAAGAGAAAAAAAGGCAGTAGCTGCCATATTGCATTGATCACTTGTTGCAACCCCATTCAAAATGATTCCGTTTTAAGTATTTCCAGAATCTGATGTATTTTCACTTCACCTCTAAAAAAATAATCAAGACTCCGTCTCAAAAACAAAACAAAACCAAACAACCTTGGATTAAGTGCAGTGTTGTACCATTTTTCAAAACATAGCCAAAGCTAGTGTCCTGATGATTAGATTATGTTATTAAAACAAAATGCGTTTTTAAAAAACAACATTTTCACAAGGGCATGCCTTGTCAGTCTTGTCTTTGCCACTAAATGCTGGGAGTTCTTTGTATGTCTTTCCCTACCCAGTGGGATTTGGATGGAATTATCCAGGATCTTATATCTGGACTTTCTGATTCTCAGATTTCAAAATTTATAAAGGTAACACACTGGGTTAATTCACTTCCATGGAGAATGGACTCTGATATTCTTTTTTTTTTTTTTTGAGATGGAGTCTGGTTCTGTGGCCCAGGCTGGAGTGCAGTGGCATGATCTCAGCTCACTGCAGCCTCCGTCTTTTGGGTTCAAGTGATTCTCCTGCCTCAGCCTCCCGAGGAGCTGGGTTTACAGGCATGTGCCACTGTGCCTGGCTAGTTTTTGTATTTTTAGTAGAGACAGGGTTTCACCATGTTAGGCAGGCTGGTCTCGAACTCCTGACCTCAGGTGATCTGCCCTCCTCGGCCTCCCAAAGTGCTGGGATTACAGGCATGAGCCACCGTGCCCGGCCTACAACTCCTGATATTCTTCATGCCAGAATAACTCTCAATGTTACGTAGTTCCTGAGGACAATAAGGTGATCATTTATTTATTTAATACATTATGGGCACTTCCTATATTTCAGGCTCTGGTATGGGTAAGTGAAGCAAGATGACAAAAGGCCCTTAAGAATGTCCCCCAGTCTAAGGAGACTAACTCACAGGCATAAAACAGTGGGCTGCTGTCTCCTGATGCTGCGTGGTGTGCCCCATGGACATTTGAAACAATGCAAGTAACCATGTAAAATGGCCAAAAAAGGGCTGGGTGTGGCAGCTCATGCCTGTAATCCCAGCACTTTGGGAGGCAGAGGCAGGAGGATCGCTAGAGCCCAGGGGTTTGAGACCAGCCTGGGTAACATAGTGAGACCCCCATCTCTACAAAATATCAAAAAATGACCTGGTTGTAGTGGCACATACCTGTAGTTTCAGCTACTCAGGAGGCTGAAGCAAGAGGATTGTTTGAGTCTGGGAGGTCAAGGCTGCAATGAGCCATGATTGCGCCACTGCACTCCAGCCTGGGTGACAGAGTGAGACCCTGTCTCAAAATAAAATGGCCAAAAAGGGACAGAGGAAGGAGAGAGTGAGTGCTTTTAAGCACTCGAACGGAAACTCTGATGGTTAGGTGGAAGATACAGTCAAGGAATAGCTGTATATTTCCCATGTTTCTTTTTTCCTTTTTTAATTCATCATCCTTTTAGATAGAAATGTTTAGGGGAAACAGCAGGGAAGGGCTGCCAGGAACATAGCAATTTGGTTTACCAAGATCATTATATTTAGTACTTTAATGTCTAGCTTTTGAGGTGGGGGTGAGGGGTGTTGGATTTAAGAAAAAGTAAACAGTTGTTCTTAATTATACCATACTATAAGACTTGGTGTGCTAGCTTCAAACAAAATAATACAGTCTTTTCACCATTGCAGGAACATCAGTGACTAAACAGAATCGATCATCTGAGTGGTTATGATTGGAAGTTATTGCAGTTAAATAATGCTAAGCCTTTGAGACAAGCAGTAAACTCCAAATGGAATTCATGGCTAATATCAGTGAGGCAGTCTACTGTGCAATGTAGTATTTATCACCTCCTTTGGAAGACAAATGATCTTTTCGGTTTGCATAATGTATTACATTTTTGAAATTCATATATCATCTGTGTTTTATATAATAATAATACAATAAAACGTTCCTAGAATGTGACATGTTGAAAAACATTGTCTCCTTAAACAAATGAACATGCATAAATTATTTAAGAACCCATAACTGAGGTATTTTCCTTTTTGCTTTAACTGTCAAGGCCCTCATTTGCAGTGGGTAACTCATCCTCACTCTCTTTTCACCTAAGATCTGTATTTCTCTGCTTTAAAAAAATTCTTATAATTTAAATCTATTTGAGTATTTTCAGTGGGAAAGGATTTAATATCATAAGCTACGGGATAAGGAGCTACAGTTTTGCCCTTAGCTCTGGGCAACAGGGACCCTGCCCTGGGTCCTGGCTTCAAGAGGGCTCCACTCTGGCTGTCCTGGGGCTATGCCCTTCGCCATGGAGTGAAGGATCTGCAATGCCAAGGGGATGTACCTGTGTCCCTTTCTAAAACACAATTTTTATCTCTGAGACTAGAAATGTTCTGTTTAAACTTGCTCAGAGCTCACATCCAGGGCCCATGGGGGTCTCTTTCTCAGCTTGTCATCCCATCCTCCTGAGGGAAGACTGTGCCTGGGCTCCCATGTGTTGTCAAGGTGCTGCTGGGATGGGGGATGTGAAAAGAGAAAGGGGATGGGCCAAGGACTGGGGCCCGCTCTCCAACGTGTTTCTATCTGAAACTCCCAGGAGTCTGAGAATTCTGAATTGGAATCAGGCCTTCCAGGTGGGTATGAAGTATATTTCCAAGGTAGGAGGAGAGAATGTATTTGATTGAACAGTTTGTAGCCTGATTTACAGCTTTAAATGGTATGTGGCTGCCCCTCCATCTTCACTCATGGGTACTCTTCGCTCAGACCCATGTAGTGATGAGCATGGGGAACTATATTATAGTTTTTTAGAAATAGGGACAATGAGTATTCATTAAGCTATGTTTGGAAGAATAATGGCAAATTTATTATGTCAAACAAGCTCTTTTAGAGTTGAGGTCTTTCAAATGCATTACAAAGCTGAAAATAATCAGTAAAAATTTGAAAATCGTATCTTAGTTCCCATCCCCCATTTGTAAATGATGCCCTATTTTATGTCCATCCATCCTTTTTTTTTTTCTTTTCCACTGAGTATTCTATTGGCAGAAAGTTCTAGAGAAGTGAGATATGTTTTGATTTGAATAAAGTCAGGCTTGGTGAACTCAGAGAATACTTGACATCAAGGAATTCGATAGTAAGTTTTAAGGCAACCCATCAGAGGAGATGTGAACCACGCTCGGTAACCACTATCTTGATCATCCCTGACCATGACTAGTAACTACAGAGTCTGTTATTGCTCCTCTCTTTTCCTTTCTCTTCGTTCTGGCTACACAAATCACATACTGAACCTAGCCTTTTCAGGCCGACTTCGGTAATCTCATTGTGATTTCAGTTGCATTCATCCTGCAAGGTTAAATGCCTTCTCGGTCAGGTCCCAGAGGTATAAAGCTGTCCAAATCGTGGTCCCAACCACCAGGTGGCTGAAAGACTGGACACCTGCTGTCCTTACTACCAATAGGAACACAACAACCAACTAGGGTTAGAGGTTGACCAGGGTCTGCAGTGAAGAGCAAGAGACCAAAGAAGAGGTGATGTTTCCTTTCCATTCCCTTCCCTCCCCTCCCCTCCCCTCCCCTTCCCTCTCCTCCCCTCTCCTCTCCTCTCCTCTCCTCTCCTTTCCTTTCCTGACACAGTCTCACTTTGTCACCCAGGCCGGAGTGCAGTGGCGTGATCTTGGCTCATCCCAATCTCCACCTCCCAGGCTCAAGCAATTCTCCTGCTTCAGCCTCCCGAATAACTGGAATTACAGGTGCATGCCACTACTGCCCAGCTAATTTTTGTATTTTTAGTAGAGACGGGGTTTCACCATGTTGGCCAGGCTGGTCTCGAACTCCTGACCTCAAATGATCCACCCACCTCGGCCTCCCAAAGGTGATGTTTTCTTAAATTGTGGTAAAAAAAACACTTCCCTTCCCTACCTCTTCTCTCCTCTTCTCCCCCTAATTCCTCTCTTCTCCCGTCCCCTCTCCTTTCATTTCCTCTTCTTTCCATTATTTCTTCATCCCTTCCTCTTTTCCTCCCCCAATAAGTCTGGACTGAATACCTCCCATAGGCATAGACAGCCCTGAATAAGAATTTTAAAACACAAACAATAGAGACATCTATAAGGCATATCTATGGGTGACAAAACATGAAATATTAAGAAACAGAACAATAATAATGCCTGCCACTTCTTCAGAAACCATTTTAAGCGCTTCATAACTATTATTATCATAGTTTATTATTATCTCCCATTGCCAGATGACAAGATTGAGACCCTGAGAGATTAGGCAATTTTTTCAAGGTCACATAGCAGTAAGTAACAATGCTAGGAATCCAATCCAGGTAGTTTGTTCCCAAATACCAGGTATTTAACCACTGTCACACTGCACTATCCTGCCTGGCAGCGTGGAAACATGTATCAACGTGAATCAACATATATCAACGTGAATGGTGCAGTTAGCAGTTACAAGAAAAAGAGAAGGGAGCTCTGTTATAGTGTTATGTGAGGAAAGCAGAAACCACTCTAGGTATTTCAAACAAGTGTATTTAATGTAGGGAATTGGTTTCAAAGGTAGTGGAAAGGCAGAAGGAACAAAGGACAGGATGTTACCCAGAGTTCAGTGACTGCAAAAGGCTGCTACTGCCCTTAAGACTAGAGAAGCAAAAAGGGAAAAGGAATGTGGTCTAAAGTCCACATCACACTCACCTCGGAGGCTGCTGCTGCTGCTGCTGAGTGGGACTCTAGGAGCCACAGTCCCACTGATGCTACCAGAGTCTGCAGTCATCTGCAGCCATGTGCCCCTGCGGCTGTCACATTTGCGGTCTTTATGTAGGATCCTGGAGTTTCCTCCTGTGGCCCTGGATAAACCCAGGATCAGTAAAGAAAAAATAAACCAGGCTTCTACATTCCTCCTGTTTTTGAATTTCCTATTAATGCCTTCCCTTGACAGAGTCTAACAGGAACCCAGCTGGCAAGGGAGCCTGGAAAATGTAGTTCATGGGCTTCCAGCTGCCAACCATACGTTGAACACACTGGAAGATCACAGCGGGGCTGAAAGCCAAAGCGTATTCTACATGCTCAGTGTTGCATAAGAAAACGTGGGTACAGGGAAGAAAAAAACATTTAACTGAATCTAAGATTCAATCGATTGTGAGATGTATCATAATACCACCATAATAATACCATCGAGAAAGAAAAATACCGTCAAATTATGCCACATCACCACTTACGAGGTACATTCTACTTCTAGAAATGTTAAAGCTTGAAAAAAAGTCCCTGTTAAAATTGATAAGATATAGTAAATGTCTGATCTCAACTTACATGCAGTCTAATGGGGCAGACTTCTGCAGAGACTATTGTAATACAACCTGACATCCTGTGACCCTGTGAGCTTACTGAGAAGAGGGGTCTGGGAAGATTTTCTCGAGGAGGTAAAATCTGAGCTGAGTCTTAAAAGATGAACCCGAGTTTCCTAAAGAAATAGTTTTCCAGGCAAAAGGAGAAACGTTTTCTTTTTTATTATTATTATTATTTTTTGAGATGGAGTCTCGCTCTGTCGCCCAGGCTGGAGTGCAGTGGCGCGATCTCGGCTCACTGCCAGCTCCGCCTCCCGGGTTCACGCCATTCTCCTGCCTCAGCCTCCGGAGTAGCTGGGACTACAGGCGCCCACCACCACGCCCAGCTAATTTTTTGTATTTTTAGTAGAGACGGGGTTTCACGGTGTTAGCCAGGATGGTCTCTATCTCCTGACCTCGTGATCCGCCCGTCTCGGCCTCCCAAAGTGCTGGGATTACAGGCGTGAGCCACCGTGCCCGGCCGAGAAATGTTTTCAAAGCGCAAAAGGCTGGGTAAAGTTTAGTGCATTTGAGAACTTGAAGGGGTTTAGAATGACTGGTGTGTAGGGTGTAAATTGAGAAGCCGTGCAGAGGTGAGCCTGGAGGATTGCGTGGGCTCAATCATGCAGGAACTCCATGTGAAGTATTTTTACATTTTCCTAAAAACTGACAGCAGCCACTGAAGGATTTTAAGAACATCAAAAGTCCATTTGAAATTTGACTCAGGACTGCAATTTAGTTGGTTCATACCAGTGTGGCTGCTGCTGTTGTGAAATAGTGAAATATCTCCTTACTAGCTATGGATGGCTGCCCCTCTGGGCCCCCTGCAGCCTCATCCAATCCACCTCCTCTCCTAGAACCCTCCAGATCCAGCAACTAAGATAGTACAGTAGGGGCCACTGAAACTGGCCCCAGTCCCCTGGTCAGTGCCATGCCGTGGTGGTTGTTAAATATTTTGAATGGGCTCACTGTTTTCACTACATAAGTTTAACGTTTAGTTTTGTTGGTTCTTCAGTCCACTTTACCACATTGCAGAGAGATTTAATGGTTGCCCTACACCAGTGTTTCTCAAAATGTGGTCCCCGGACTAGCAGCGTCAGCATCTCCCAAGAGCTGGTTAGAAATTAAAATTTCAGGCCGGGTGCAGTGGCTCACACCTGTAATCCCAGCACTTTGGGAGGCCGAGGCAGGTGGATCACCTGAGGTCAGGAGTTCAAGACCAACCTGGCCAACATGGTGAAACTTCGTCTCTCCTAAAAATACAAAAATTACCCGGACATGATGGTGGGCACCTGTAATCACAGCTACTTGGGAGGCTGAGGAAAGAGAATCGCTTGAACCCAGGAGGCAGAGGTTGCAGTGAGCTGAGATTGTGGCACTGCACTCCAGCCTGGGTGACAGAGCGAGACTCCATCTCAAAAAATAAATAAATAAATGAAAAATAAAAAGAAATTTAAATTTCAGCTCATCTCAGACCTACAGAATCAGAAACTCTAGGGGTGGAGCCTAGCAATCTGTTTTTTAATTTAATTTAATTTTGAGACAGGGTCTCATTCTGTCACCCAGGCTGGAGTGCAGTGGCAAAATCAAGGCTCACTGCAGCCTCGACCTCCCGGACTCAGGCAATCCTCCCACCTCAGCCTCCTGAGTAGCTGGTACTACAGGAGCTCACCACCACACCCAGCTAGTTTTTGTATTTTTTGCAGAGATGGGGCTTCATCATGTTGCTTAGGCTGGTCTCAAACTCTTGGTCTCAAGCCATCTACCTGCCTCGGCCTCCCAAATTGCTAGGATTACAGGTGTGAGCCACCATGCCTGGCCACAATCTGTGTTTTAACCAGCCCTCCAGGAGATTCTGGTGCCCACTCAAATCTGAGACCCACTTCTCTAAGCCTCTTGTCCTCATAAACATCTAGGTAAGCCATCCTTGAACAATTGGTTGTTATTAATCAAGGGCATACAAACTTCTATAGGTTAATAGTCTAACCAAGGAGTAGGGTGAGTATGACCAGTTTGAGGATACAGCAAGTAAACACTAGTTGGATGAATAGTTATTTCATTTTAAAATTGGTACGCAGTGGAGTGCTTTGGAAAAGGTATTAACATTGTGGGTTTGGGAGCTGTATCAATCATATTTTTTATTTTCTATATTTTATGATGTGTTGACATCTTGGTGCCTTGCAGACCCAGGGAAGGTCTGTCCCTCCCAGGGTTAGCTAATTCCTAGAGATAGTAACTGACTTGCCTGTGAGCATGCCTTTGATATGCAAATCAACCAATTCACATTCATATACCCCCCCACTTCCTTTTACCAGACTCCTGCAGTCGAGGACACTATACCCCTACCTTTCCACCCTAAATCATCCCAGGGCTAGGTACGAGAGCGCTAGAGACCACCTCTAGAGACCAGGGCCTGCTGAAATTATTCATGCTATCCACCCAATCCTAAACCTGCTCAGCTGCTTACCCTGCCTTGCCCATTCCTTTCTTTGAAAATCACAATAAAGTGCCTATGGTTTTCCCTTGCTCCTTCTGCTCCTTCATGCGCCCACATATGGCCCTGTGTGGCAAAGCATTGAAATGGGGGAGTTCCCTGATTCCCCTCGCAGGATATGAGACAGGGGTGTGGCTTGCCTGTTTGGTTGCCCCCCGCAGCTCAGACCCCTTATGGGAGGGGGAGCATGCAGATGAGCAGGTGCAGGAACCGGGGTGAGCGCTTTTGGGCTCTGGCCCTGTGGCAGCATCTACGGGTGGGTGTTTGTGACTCCCGAAGCCCAAGTGGGCATGTGTTACAGTGTGCTCCTTTAGCTTTGCCATCTGCTTGTGTGTTAATCAGCTCAATGGATGGCTTGTGTGTTAATCAGCTCAATGGACCCTCTGCCTTATCACAAGGGCGGGGGGCGAGTGTGACAGCCTTCTGTATCCCAAGCTCTTCCCCAGTGTCCCAAAAGAATCGGATCACACGTGGGCTTGAAGGATGAGTGCAGGGTTTTACTGAGAGGTGGAGGTGGCTCTTAGCGAAATGGATGGGGAGCCAGAAGGGGGGATGGAGTGGGAAGGTGGTCTTCCCCTGGAGTCGGGGTGCCTAGCAACCAGACTCTTCTTTGACTGCCCCTGGCCGAACTCCCCTTGGCGTCCAGACGTCCCTCCTCTTCTCTCTCTGCTGCATCGTTCTGCCGTCACTGGTCTGCTGGTCTGCTTGCCTCCTCCTCTCTTTGCTTGGGGTTCTCTTCTGGAGCTTGGGGTTCAGGGTTTATATGGGGCCAGGGTAGGGCGTGTGGTGGACCAAAAGGCAACTTTTTGGGCGTGAAAACGGAAATGCCTGTCCTCATTAGGGCCTCTGGTCTTCATGCTTGAGGGTGGGGCCTTTGCCAGGGAACCGCCCTCTTCTACCCAGTATTTCCCTGTCTCCTGTCCGTATCAGTGTGCCCTCTCATCTTCCAAACTGTGAGTAATAAACCCTTTTCAAGGGCTGTCTCCATGTTTGTTATCTTAACCATACCAGATTAAAACAAATTCCAAGTACATTTCAACACAGGAGCCACATCGATTTGAGTTCCAACTGGGCTCTGTCATTTACCCATCACGTGACCTTTGGAATATTACTTATCCTCAGCTGGCTCCAGTGTCCTTATCTGCAAAAGATTCCTATATTGTAGGACTGCTCTAAGGACTGATGATAATACACATAAAGTGAGCAGGCACTGAGGAAATAGTAGCTGTGTGGAAAGGAGGTGAGAAAAATCAATGGATAAAATCCCCTTTAAGGCTCAGAAATGAACAAGTATAACACATGGATAGATAGCCTCTCAGATGTATATATCCTTCCTAATGTTCAATTACTAGCAGCAACACATCAGGAGATAGTTCATGTATTGCTATTTTTGTTCCTCAACTGAAAAATGTATCCCCCAACAAATTAAATGATGGCTGCTGTTCCTGTTAAGGAAATAAAGCCTGATAATTACTCTTTTAAACAAGAGAATTAAAGGAAGCATAGTTTATCACTTTGCCTCTGCTCAAGTGTCACTTTGAGATGCTACACCTACCTTCACTAATTACCCGATAAGGAAACTTATCAAGAACCACAGCAGAGAGACAAGAGGTTGGAATTTGAAACCATTCTGGCCTTAAGACAAATACTGGCCCTGTGACCTTCGGCAAATCACTTAATAGCTTCAAACTTCAGTTTCCTTATCTGTAAAAGGAGATAAGAACACCTACCTAAGGAAGATGTTTAAAAAGATAAGATACAATGTAAGTAATGTATCTCATTAGTGAAAGGCCTGGGATTTGAACTCCTCCAGTCTGAAGGACCTGCCAATAAGTAACAGAGCCCACCACAATCCCCAGATCTGAGCTTTCACTATTTATTTTAATAGCTCTTCTCTCCCTCTCCTCCCTTCCCTCTTCCCTCCTCCCTCCTCCTTCCAATGGATGGATGAAAACATTTTTCAGAATTTGAATCATTTCCTTCTTTCTCATTAAAATTATGGCCCACATGGGATTTTACTGCTTGAAACAGAGGACCCTCTACATCCAAATAATGACCAGATGCACTCATGTCTAGCATAAAGACGGCTTCAGCTGTCATCCCGGCCAGTTAGCAGCTTGGGCCGTTGTTGCTGGATTCCGTTACCTCGGATAAATCATTGTACCTGTGAGTCCTGCAGGGAGAGCAGTAAATGCCCAGGCAAGTCCCTTCCTGGGGTGGGGCTCGGTCCATCTGGAAGCCTTCCTCTTGTCCTGCAAGCTGCCCGTTCTCGCAAGCACTCCTTCTGGAAGTCTTCCCAATGAATCTACTGCTCTGGGATTTCTGCTTCTCTGGGCACTGACTGCCCTTATGGTCAGGCCTGCGTGCTTTAGCGTCATGTGGCCAAGTTGGGTTTCCCATACAGTATTTTCATGGCTGCATCCAGTTGACCAGTCCAGAACCTCCGGCATGGGTTCTTGGTCTTGCTTCATGAGGGTTTGCACAGGGCTAGGCACCTGAGAAATGCTCAAGAAACGTCTGTTGATTCATTCATTGATCCAGTGAATGTCCAAGGTAGTCCTGAATGTTCTTAATTGAAATAATTGGGTGGGTGTAGAGCAGACTATTAACAGACTTACCTTGCTTAGTGACTTTTCAATGAACTAATTTTCACAGCTCTAGAATAGTTGTACAAATTTTTAGAATAATGGCCCTCCCCTTTTTTTCCAGAATAATGACTTCTCACTCCCAAACACACTAAATCGTATGCTAAATCATAATATTGAAATCATAGTTTCAATATTACAGTTTCAGGCAAAGAGGCATTCACCAGTTTCCCTGACACGACAGTTTCTGTTCAAAGAATCTCGAATGGAACAATTTTGAGTTACAGATCAAGTGTGGACAAACATTTTATTTTGTATGCCACGTAGATGGGGTGAAGAGGTAGCATTTTTTTTTTTTTTTTTTTGTCAGAGTCTTACTCCAGGCTGGAGTGCAGTGGCGTAATCTCAGCTCACTGCAACTTCTGCCTCCCAGGTTCAAGGGATTCTCCTGCCTCAGCCTCCCGAGTAGCTGGGACTACAGGCGCGCACCACCACACCTGGCTAATGTTTGTATTTTTAGTAGAGGTTTCACCCTGGTCAAGGGATTCTCCTGCCTCAGCCTCCCAAGTAGCTGGAACTACAGGCGCGCACCACCACACCTGGCTAATGTTTGTATTTTTAGTAGAGGTTTCACCCTGGTCTTGATCTCCTGACCTCATGATCCACCCACCCTGGCCTCCCAAAGTGCTGGGATTACAGGTGTGAGCTGCCGCTCCCGGCTAGAGGTAGCATCTTTTACTACTCTTTAGTGCAGAGGTTGCTAAACTTTTCCTGTCAAGAGCCAGAGAGTAAATATTCTAAGCTTCAAAGGCCAAAATGTCTCTGTTGCAAAACTACTTAACTTTGCTCTTGCAGCATGAAAGCAACTATGCACAATCTACAAACAAATAGGTGTGGCCTTGTTCCAATGAAACTTTATTTACAGGCCGGGCATGATGGTTCACACCTGTAATCCCAGCACTTTGAGAGGTCGAGGCAGGTGGATCACTTGAGCCCAGGAGTTCGAGACCAGCTTGGGGAACATGGCAAAAACCCATCTTTACTAAAAATACAAGAATTAGCTGGGAGTGGTGGCGCACCACCTGTAGTCCCAGCTATTCAAGAGGATGCGGCAGGAGAAACGCTTGAACCCAGGAGGTGGAGGTTGCAGTGAGCCAAGATTGCGCCACTGCACTCCAGCCTGGGCAACAGAGCGAGACTGTCTCAAAAAAAAAAAAAGGTGAAAAATAAAAAAAGCTTTATTTACAAAAACAGGCAGTGGGCCAAATTTGGCCCATGTACTCTTGTTTGCAGACCCCCGCTTTAGTCCTGTGAGCACCTATTATTTCCCTGTGCTTTGAACTTCTTTATTTTGCCCTAAAGGGTTTTCTTTTCTTTTCTTTTCTTTTCTTTTCTTTTCTTTTCTTTTCTTTTCTTTTCCATGCTACTTTAAGTGTGGTTTATTTTGAGGGCAAGATAATCATCATCTCCTAAAAGGTTGAAAAATTAATGCAGACAATGGCACAGAATGAACAATGTACCTTGTAATGAGTGATTCTCCCACATCCTCTCCTCTGTCAGTCCCGCCACTCTCAAGTTTTCCTTTATTCCTTTGGTGAATAAAAGAAACCTTCATTACATTACATTACACAAACTATGTTTATTTTCAATATTTTGACAGTTCTACATTACTCTTACAGACTTGTTTTCATTGTTCAAGTAATACATTTTAAATTACTTATTTTAATTTTTAATTTTTGTGGGTACATATTAGGTGTATATATTTGTGGGTACATGAGGTGTTTCGATACAGTCATGCAATGTGAAATAATCACATCGTAGTGAATGTGGTATCCATCCCCTCAAGCATTTATCCAATGGCAGTCTTTCAGTTATTTTTAAATTTACAATTAAGTTAAATGAATACATTTTTCTATCTGTGTTTGCATATCTTAGTTTGGGATAGAATGCATCATAATTTTCCTATTACAATTAATGAAAGTATTTTTTTGGTTTAATGGCTTTTCACTCAGCAGTTGACCGTTCAGGAATGAATTCCTGTCGGTAAGTGATGGGCAGGTATAACTTCAAGGAATCCTCAAATTGCCCTCACCTCTGGGGGAATTGCAAGTTCAAGGCAGGTGAAGGCTACTCCAGCTAGGAACTCACGGCCACTATTCAATGTCAGTGGGGACACTGAAAGTTGTGAGGACATTGGGAGGAGGAAGGAAAGAGGAAAGAAGTGAGTCCTGGTGTCGTGCTTGGGTGACTGTCCTCTCGCTGTGCACAGGAAGCTTTGTCAAGCAGCAGACATGCCGTGTATGGCAATGATCCCATCCCCCATCTATCCGTTTGTGATTTTCCCATGCCACCTGAGGCCATTCCTTGGTCTCAGTGTCCTTATTTGTAAAAACAGAGTTAAAATACCTTTGCTATCAAGTATGTAGATTTACCATGAGGTTAAAGCGAATGTGCTATGCCTATATGAAGTATCATTTTTAGCTGAGCATTGAGAAGGAATAATTAGGGCCTTGAAAGATGACACCCTTCCTCCCCCGGCAGACATTAGCATGTGAGGTTCCTGAAGCTGAAGCTGGTTGTTTGTTGTTTGTTGTTGTTGTTGTTGTTTTGAGATGAGGTCTCGCTCCGTTGCCCAGGCTGGAGTGCAATGGCGCGATCTCGGCTCACTGCAACCTCCGCCTCCCGGGTTCCAGCGATTCTCCTGCCTCAGCCTCCCAAGTAGCTGGCATTACAGGCATCTGCCACCACGTCCGGCTAATTTTTGTACTTTTAGTAGAGTCGGGGTTTCACCATGTTGGCCAGGCTGATCTCGAACTCCTGACCTCAGGTGATCCACCCACCTTGGCCTTTTGGTTTTTTTGAGACACAGTTTCATTCTGTCACCCAGGCTGGAGTGCAGTGGCTCAATCTCAGCTCACTGCAACCTCCACTTCCCGGGTCCAAGCGATTTTTGTGCCTCAGCTTCCCCGAGTAGCTGGGATTACAGTCACGCACCACCACGCCTGGCTAATTTTTGTATTTTTAGTGGAGACAGGGTTTCGCCACATTGGCCAGGCTGATCTCGAACTCCTGACTTAGAGTGATCTGCCCACCTCAGCCTCCCAAAGTGTTGGGATTACAGGTGTGAGCCACCACTTCTGGCCCTGAAGTTGGTTTTTTGTTTTGTTTTGTTTTTGTTTTTTTCGAGACAGTCTTGCTTTGCCGCCCAGACTGGAGTTCAGTGGCATGATCTTAGCTCGCTGCAACCCGCCTCCTGGGTTCAAGCAATTCTCCTGCCTCAGTCTCCTGAGTAGCTGGGATTACAGGCGTCTGCTACCACGCCTGGCTATTTTTTGTATTTTTAGTACAGACAGGGTTTCACCATGTTGGCCAGGCTGGTCTCGAACTCCTGACCTCGTGATCCACCCGCCTTGGCCTCCCAAAGTACTGGGATTACAGGCGTGAGCCACTGCGCCCGGCTGAAGCTGGTTTTTAAGAGTAAGTGGCTAGGGCTAACTTGTATGATTTTTATTGCTCTTATTTCTCCTTTTCACTGTGAAGGGCCAGGAAATGTCGATGTTGGAGCTGCAACATTGAACATGGTTCCTGACTTTGTGGAACTCATGGTCTAAGATGTGTTCTAGAGTCAAGTCCAAAAACTCTTGGGAGAATCCCATACTAGGGGCCAAAGGCCTGCTAGGGTGTGTTATGGAATAACAGCAACAAAATCACGTCAGCAGCCAATGAGCACAGGATAACTACAACACACCATGATGTCATAACTTGGACAAAGGCTTATGACCCCCTGACTTTGGTGCAACATGAAATGAGCAGAAAGTAACGTATGTTATGGAATAAGCCCCAAAACTTGAGAGAATCCCATGCTAAGGGCTTAAGCCCTGACCAAGACAAGCCAGACAGGACCATGAATGTGTGGCCATGTTATACTGAGCTCATCAGCATGTTATGCTGAGCTCCTGTGTCACCTCTAAAGCCATGTGCACAAGTTTTGCATTGAGATAATTGCTCTACTCGTTTCTAGATATAGTTGAATTCTCTACCCCCACTCCCACTGCCCTATGACCTCCAGCAAAACAAAAGCAGGTAGGTAGTAATTGTGTTGTGAATTAACGATATCTATATCTTTGGATAATAAAATCTGTATCATTTCAGTGGTAGCACTGGAATATCAGTTGCCCTTCCCCATGAAGGAAGCACATTGTTATCGTTTAAATCATTATCATAATCAAAAAAATCAAAGACCCAGTCATTCATCAGTCTTTCCAGTGAAGTCAACTGCCTTTGTTTTTTGTTTGTTTATTTTTGAGACAGGGTCTCTCTCTCTGTCACCCAGGCTACAGTGCAGTGGCGCCATCTGGCTCACTGCAACCTCCACCTCCCAGGCTCAAGTGATTCTCCCACCTCTGCTTCCTGAGTAGCTGGGACTACAGGTGCTCACCAACATGCCCGGCTAATTTTTGTGTTTTTAGTACAAACAAGGTTTCGCCTTGTTGGCCAGGCTGGTCTCGAACTCCTGGCCTCAAGCGATCCCCCTGCCTCAGCCTCCCAAAGTGCTGGGATTACAGGCGTGGGCCACTACGCCCGGCCTGAAACCAATTGCCTTTGAATTCATCCTGGGGAATCTGCTGAAGTGGACACTTTATGTAAACACAAAAACATCCTAATGAATGGCTGCCTCAGTAGGAGTGGCAGACAAAACACATGGTGCACTTTTCATCAAAAACACACAAGGAAAAAATTTTTCTTCATATCTTTTGTAGTTGCTAATAAACTTAATTCACGCACTTGTTTTTTTTTGTGGGTTTTTTTTTTTTTTTTTTTTTGGTACAATTCTTAGTACCACAAAGAGGAAGTGCTTTTTCTCCTTCCTTTAAGAAAAAGTTCCAGTTCAAACCATCAGTCTCTGTAGGTTGTCTTAATTGCTACTTTGCACTGCACTGGACTATGACTGATTTTTGGCACATGCTATCATACACAAAGTTCCTAAAATAAAATGCTCCAGGATATCCTAGGAACTCTTAGAAGGCTTTAAAAAGGGACTCACACACTGAAAGAATATCTTTGATGAAGACAATTCAGGCAAGCAGAATGATTGCAACAGAATTACATGATTAATTGAGATCTTGAAGTGGGTCCGGTGAATCCTGGCCACCTAACTTATCATGATTTGGGGGAGTTTCACGAGAATCCAGTTTTGATAGAACAATTGTTTTTTTCCTCCCCAAGTGACTATACATTTAAATAGCTAAAACATCTGTTCAGCAACATAGTAAAACATGTATACTCGGAACGCTTGAGAGAAGAGCCTGCCAAACAATCGGTTGAGAGGGACTTTGCTGAGGGAGAGCACCAAGATAAAGCAACACTGTTTGTTTTGTCTAGTCAGGGGGAAAGCCAAGGCAACCAATATTTTGGTTTTTATAATTTTCATTTGTGAAGAATTATTTGAGAAAGGGTGGCGAGGGGAGATTTCCTGATGGGAGTT
The DNA here is from genome assembly GCF_028885625.2 of Pongo pygmaeus. NCBI lineage: Eukaryota > Metazoa > Chordata > Mammalia > Primates > Hominidae > Pongo > Pongo pygmaeus. The sequence goes on from NC_072396.2 coordinate 22,566,805, forward strand.
TCTTAAGCTGTCCATTAGTAGAAGAGCAAGAGAGCCTTGGATGTCAACGCCTCACTCTTGAGACCAGCCACCAAACCACAAAAAGTGACTTTCTTCTCGTGTGCTCGCTACGGCCCTTCTGATGGAAGCAGAAACAGGGAGCAGCGTGGAGACTGGAAAGAAGGCCAGCAGAGGCACTCGAATTGCCCTGGTTGTGTTTGTCGGTGGCACCCTAGTTCTGGGCACGATCCTCTTTCTAGGTAAGTGGAGTGCAGGAGGCCGGGGGAACTGGATGTGTGTCGAGAAGTTTCCTTGTGCTTTATTGTAGCAAAACTTGTCATAACACAGGTATAGGGCTGTTTGCCTGCATTCGTAGGTGCTGCATCTTTAGTTTCTATCAAATATGCAAATGATAAAGAAGGCTTTTTTAAGGAGCCTAAATAAATAAATACACCCAAGTACCAAATGTATAGTCCAGAAGGCAAAGTGGGTGTAAGTGGCTTCGAGTGGCTGGCTGATTCTGTTGCATTGGGTGGAAAAATTTTTATGTGGTACATTTAGCAAAATAAGTGTTTGTGAATTCATAGTCACATAGTTTCATTTATATTTTGAGGAAAGACTTTACATTGTGATGAAAACCATGCTGGAGTGTCTTTCCATTTGACTTTTATTAGTGTTTGCTTGAACGAATCATGAAATTTAATTCACAAAACACAAATCAGTCCTTTAAAGTGTGCTTTTAATGATATTCTTCGATTCCTTTCTTATCCAGTGACTCTGGTGAGATGCAATTTGATTTACAAATTAATATGAAGGAAAACAGAGGTTTTTCCCCCAAGATTTGAAAGATATTGTGATTCAGTTATTTTAATGACTCTTGGTGAGAATGATGTACCCAGAGAGTATATAGGATGATAGAAGTGTATTCCTATGAAAAAGAATCAAGTATCTTGGAAAGGAGTGAGGGATTTTCTAAAATTCTAGGCTTTCTGAACCCTTGACTATTACCATTTTAATTTTTCTCATACAACCCGTAATACTTCATTAGCTTGAACGTTACGTAGGAACGAGGAGATTCTAGGTGCAGTTTGAAATGTAGCAAACCTGCAGGAGGCCATGTTTATTTTGGCAGGGGTAAACCAGTAATTAAACTTTAAAAGAGTTAGGGTTGTGTGGTTGAAAACTGCTAAAATGAGCAAACCATCTTTCCATGTTTTCTGTGGCTGAAGATTTAGGAAATTAGATGGGTTTATTGCTTTCTGATAAAGCGAAATCTCCTACTCCTGCAACTGAATCTGTGGCTCTTGAAAACTCTTGTGAGATTTCTCAGCACTTAGGGTTTAGACAAGTGTCCTCTGCTGAAATTCAAAACGAGAGGAAAAATTCTATGGGCATGCCAAAAGACTACATGCTATGTGGAACGTGACTGCAAGGTTAGGTTTTGCAAATGCTCCCAAACTTAAAAATCCCAATAATTATTGTTTATGTAAAAATGTGTACTCTTTTTAATGATATTGCCACTGCACGAAACTTTTACAAAACTCTACTTTTATGATTACATCCTGAGGCCGTGGCATATCCGTTGAAAGATTCTCCATGGCAGCAAATCTTCGTTCTTTCAGAGAAAATTATTCTTAGGAAATAGTGCCGATGTTTTTAGAGCAAAGTAAAATTCATCAAGCCAGACACTACTATTATGGATAAGGAGGTCTGCATAAAATATGAAAGAGAACTTTCCAGCGTGCCCAATAACCTGGCTCTCACCTTGACTCTCTAGGAGGAGCTCAAATGATGTTAGAGAATAAGGGCAAACTAAGGCTGTGGACTCTATAACTTTGCTTCTCAAAATGGGTTCTGTGGACCAGCAGCATTAGCATCACTGGGGAGCTTGAGCTCCACCCCAGACCCGCTGATTCACAATCTGCATTTTCATAAGACCCCCAGGGGACTGTTTGCAGATGCAGGTTTGAGAAGCATTGCTTCAGGTGACCACATCTATTTGGATGTATACATTCAGGGACACTTCTTTTTGTCAAATATTTCTGCACTATTTTAGAATCACCCCCTTACCCCCTCTCCCCGTCCCTCTCCTCAACTCTGCCACCCACCTCCACTCTGCACCCAGGCAAAGTGCTTGTCTGAAAAGCTCCAGGGACCTGCCCAGCAATGCTCTTCATGACAATATCCTAGTTAGAGTCGTCTTCTCTTCAAGGGGCTTCCTGGTTGACTTTGTGGTATATTTCTCTGCCTGTCCACATTCACTTACATGCCTGCAATTTCTAGCATCCCCTCTTACCTCATCTTTGTATCTGAGGCTCTGGGATAATATCTCCTCGAAACCTTAGTGCTTCTACAGTAAGAGTGATCGCCAGTGGCCTTGCAGTGGCTTCAGAGAAGCTACAGAGCACCAGAATGGAAAACATATATGCCTGTAACCAGTTTATTTATTTTCAAGTGTCCTTTCTTCTTCTCCTTCCCCTGTCTTTCCTCCCCACAATCTGTTTCTCAGATGCACTGGCCGGCAAACTTTTTCTGCCAAGAGCCAGATAGTAAATATTTTTGGCTCTGTGGGCCATACGGCCTCTTGCAACTACTCAATTCTGTTGTTGTTGCACAGAAGCATCCATAGACAATATGTACACAAATGGGCATGGCTGTGTGCCAAGAAAATCTGATTTCTAGACACTGAAATTGGAATTTTATATACTTTTCATATGTCATGAAATATTATTTTTCTTTTTATTTTTCCCAACCATGAAAAAAATGTAAAAGCCATTCATTGCTCATGGGCTGTACAGAAACAGGCAATGGATTTGACCTACAGGCCATAGTTTGCTGACCCCTGCTTTCTGGCCATTCTTATGCTCTCGATCTGTGGATGACTCCACTGCATCCTAAGGGCATTTCCTCTGGTTATAGAGAAATCTACAATGAGAAACCAAACTGCTATTTACATGTATTTTTTAAAGCTCCTAACCATTCAAAAGTAACATCTTAATTTTTATATTAAAAATATTTTCTTTATTGTCTCTATTTCATTCACTTACACCTTCACATTATCTGGGCTTATTGATCCTCATTTATTTGGAGGATTTTAAAATAACCCCATCCATGGAGATAATGCTCTTCCTTGAGGGGTTGGGTCTGTCAGTGTCCCAATTAATTAATTATATATATATACACACACACACACACACACATATATGTACATATATATATACATATATGTATATATACACATATATGTACATATATATATACATATATGTATATATATACATATATGTATATATATATATATTTTTTTTTGAGACGGAGTCTCACTCTGTCACCCAGGCTGGAGTGCAGTGGTGCGATCTTGGCTCACTACAACCTCCGCCTCCTAGGTTCAAGCAATTATCCTGCCTCAGCCTCCTGAGTAGCTGGGATTACAGGCACGCACCACCACGCTCAGCTAATTTTTGTATTTTTAGTAGAGATGGGGTTTCACCATGTTGGCCAGGCTGGTCTCGAACTCCTGACCTCAGGTAATCCGCCCACCTTGGCCACCCAAAGTGCTGGGATTACAGGCCTGAGCCACCGCGCCTGGCCTAATTAGTTATATTTAAAACCTTCCTTCTACTCATCGTTAGATAAAGATACCTGATTTTACTTCTTCTTCCTTTGAGGTTTTGGGTCAAGAATTATTTCTCATGAAAGGAATAAGTCTTTAACGATTTTATTAGCTCTTTTGTTTTTTAAAATAAGGCTAGGATCAAGAAGGTATTGTCCAGAATTACAAAAATATTATTTACAATAAAGCTTATTTTTGCATTATGTAAAAGAACACATGCTCACTAAAGAACATTAGGTCAACATATAAAAATTGACTGATGGGGAAAATTCCCCCTGAGGTTCTACCACCCAGGCATATTGGAATATTGCACACTAATCTTTATGCTGCCCATATATATTTTTTTACCTAACTTTTTTTTTTTTTTTTTGCTTTATACAGAAATCAAAACACACCTTTTTGCTAAGAAACTTATTTTCTTAAAAACAGGACTGAGATGGGCCAGGCACGGTGGCTCACACCTGTAATCCCAGCACTTTGGGAGGCCGAGGTGGGCGGATCACAAGGTTGGGAGATCAAGACCATCTTGGCTAACACGGTGAAACCCCGTCTCCACTAAAAAATACAAAAAAATTAGCCGGGCGTGGTGGTGGGCGCCTGTAGTCCCAGCTACTCGGGAGGCTGAGGCAGGAGAATGGCGTGAACCCGGGAGGCAGAGCTTGCAGTGAGCCAAGATCACGCCACTGCACTCCAGCCTGGGCGACAGAGCGAGACTCTTGTCTCAAAAAAAAAAAAAAGGACTGAGATGTTCCATCGGCAGTTTTCTTGAATCTCTAATGTAACACAATGCAAAGAGGCTGTTTGGAGGATGGCAGCAGAGAAAAGAACAAAGGAAAAGCAGGCTCCATTTAGAGAGTGGGTTAATAAATAATAAAAACTCGCCACACTGGCTAGTAATCTATAGGTCTTCCATCTCTGGCAGAAATATAGGTACTGCCGAGCTTTCTGCCACAGAGGGCCTTGGTCCCCATTCACCTCCCACCATCCCTCTCCCCATGGCCACATCTCCAAATGATTCATTGTTTCTGCTCACAGAGCACAGCAAGAATGAATTCCCCAGAATTTCCTCAGCTACTACAAATATTTTTGAAATCTTAAACTCACATCTGCTAATGCCCAGGTGCTACCTGGGGTTGACAAATTGGGCACCCTTCTGTACTTCTGCAGACACCTATTTAGATAATGTTGCCAGCCAGATGGGGACATTAAGCCATTGGTGAAAAGCTATTTCAATTTTAGACTTTTTTTTTTTTTTTGGAGTGGGGGAAGGGAGGAAATAGCTGGAAGCTTGATCCCCAAAGTTGCAAATGTCTGGTAGCTAAGCTGGGCCTGGTGGGTGGAGAGTTTGTGGGGTTCAGGGCAGGCGGACAATGACTTTTGCTATCAATAGGTGATTGAGATATGTTCAGTATATTCTTTACCCCTACCCCTTTTTTGGTCCGTATGTGTATGGATGGTTTAGATAAGATCCAGAACTCTAAAAGCCAAACATGCTAGCTTTCTATTTCCATTCTGATTGGCTCCAAATGACATAGTTTAAAAGTTTCAATTTTCCCATCTTGAACATGGGCATGGAGTTATAACCAATAGAGTGAAAGTATGAGACTTAAACCACTGATAATTGGAGGTTGAAGCGACTTTAGAGAGTGTCTCGCCCAGTGGTGCTCATATTTGAGCATGTATCGGAATCACCTGGGGGGCTTGTTAAACCGCAGATGGCTGGGCCCCACCCCCAGGGTTTCTGAGTCAAGATATGGAGTGGCTTTCTAACAAGCTTCCAGGTGCAGCAGCAGCAGCAGCTGCTGCTCTAGAGACCACACTCTTAGGAGCTCTGGTCTAGTTATACTTACTTATCTTACATACGAGAGAACTGAGTTTCAAAGCAACCAAGAGTCCTACCAAGGTTATTTAGCTAGCAACTAGAGTCTGATTTCGTGACATTGAACCAACTGGGTTTTGGAATACCGTGTCAACACTGAGAAGGATGAACTGATATCAAATATCTTGCGTATGTTTCCGAGGGTGGTTTACCGGATGGTGGTCTGCTACAAGTCAGCCATTTATTTTGGTCTGTTTTTTCAGTGAGTCAAGGTCTCTTAAGTCTCCAAGCTAAACAGGAGTACTGCCTGAAGCCAGAATGCATCGAAGCGGGTAAGTCACAGTTTTCCATCCTGTGTCAAGTTATAATTATGGTACCTTGGGAAGTGGAAGAGAAGACAGGTGGTATTTTTAGTATTCTGTTTGCTTGAGGTTTACCAAGTACGAAATGCAATTTTGAAGAAATTTTAAGTTTATTTTCAAGTTTTGGTGTGAAACAGTGGAGCTTAGGTTTCCTGTTTTCTTTTTCCTTGCAAAAACTGTGGTATTCTAAGCGTTGTTACAAGGAAATCAGGAAGGGGCTTGGAAAGCTGAATGGCCTCTCTTAAGACCCACAAGCAGAGAACATTGGTCTTCCTATGGCTCCGCTGGCTGTGGATTCCTCTTTACCTTAAGCAGTTGCGTATTTTCTGGTCTGTGGGTCTGACTCGCCTGCCTCTAAGCAAGGCTCCTTTGTAAATAAATCCATGCTTCCATTGTCAGTGGGAGTCCCTTTTTTCTTTTTTTAAAATTGAGACGGAGTCTTGCTCTGTTGCCCAGGCTGGCGCGATCTCAGCTCACTGCATCCTCCACCTCCTGGGCTCAAGTGATTCTCCTGCCTCAGCCTCCCTAGTGGCTGGGATTACAGGTGCCCACCACCACGCCTGGCTAATCTTTGTATTTGGAGTAGAGACTGAGTTTCACCATGTTGGCCACGCTGGTCTCGAACTCCTGACCTCAAGTGATCCACCCGCCTTGGCCTCCCAAAGTGCTGGGATTACAGGCGAGAGCCACTGTGCCTGGCTGGGAATCTCTTTTTTCTGTCACACGTTGCAAGTCAAACTTCTCTTGAGGTGACCAGGCTGTGTATCAGTGGGTATCCCAGGGTGAAGATGAGTGCTTAAAGTGGCTGCAGTTTTGCCACAGTGTTTTATCCCATCGAGTTCACGGCTGGAGTAACCCCAAAAGCAGCGACAGGGAAGTTCCCATGAGGGAGTATCCCATCCCGAGATGGGGCCAGTTGGGATTCTAAAGAAAGAAGCACTAAATAAATGCCAGAGCGGCCGGTCAGTCCAAAGCATTTATTAGTGCAACTTATGTTGAAAGTGCTGCAGTGTATCCTCAAGACAGTGAGAGAAAAGGGGTGTTCTACTTAGGGCATTAGGGTGTGGAGACTATATGCGGGTTTAAGGAATTTGGCTCAGAGCCGGTACTAGTTTCTTTCAGTGTTTTGTGCATCAACCTAGATACCTTCATCAGTGCCTGGGAATGTTCAAGGGTCCAGTTTGGATCTAAGCCTGCTGGGAAAAACCTGCAGCTGGAATTAGCCGGGCATGGTGGCTCATGCCTGTAATCTCAGTTACTCGGGAGGTTGAGGCATGAGAATTGCTTGAGCCCAGGAGGCAGAGGCTGCAGTGAGCTGAGATCGCACCATTGCACTCCAGCCTGGGTGACAGAGGGAACTTCTGTCTCAAAAAAAAACAAAACAAACCTGCAGCTGGCTGGGTCACAGAGCGGTCAGGGTATTCTGTAGTTTTTGGTTAGGACACTGAAAGCGGCAGTGGGGAGGTGAGGGGAAACCTGGGGGTCCCACACACAGCTATTAGGTTTCCCTCCTAAATCAGTGTTAGGGCCTAGATTTCAGGGAGCCAGATTCTAGCCCTCACCCTCATTCTTTAAGTGGGCGGGGACACTTTTTTCCTTTTTCCAAAAGGAAAGTCATCAAACAAGCATGTGGCCCTTTCACTTTCCTCTTGGCCTTAAGAGGTTAATGAACAAATTCACCAAATATTTGTTGCACATGAGGTACTGAGTTGGGTTTTGGAAATAGAGCGGTGAACCAGGTATGGGAAGAAAGACAATAAGGCAATTAATACAATGAGAAAATTATGAAACTGGGTGTGGTGACACGTGCCTTTAGTTCTAGCCACATGGGAGGCTGAGGCTTGAGCCCTGGAGTTGGAGGCTAGCCTGGGCAAATTAGTGAGACCCCATCTCTAAAAGAAAGAAAGAGGAATATCAGTCAGTGGAACATGTTATAGAGAAAATTTAAAAAAAAAATAGAACAATGTGATAGCAAGTGACAGGACGGCTAGATTGAAAAGCCAGAGGACATGACCTTGAAGGTGGCCTTTGAATGATGAGGAGGGAACTGCTGTGTGAAGACTGAGGCAAGGGCTTTCCAGGTGGGGGGAACAGATGGCGCAAAGGGTGCGTAGAAGCATGAACTTGGTGGACTTGAGGAATGGGAGGAGCTTGCTAGGTGAGGTGCAAGTGATGAAGAGTCAATGGGGGGCCCAAGTGCCAGTGAGTTTGGGCTTTCCTTAAGTGCGCTCAAAAGCCTCTGGAGGCTTTTATGAAAGAGAGTACATCTTAGGAGCATTTCAAAAGATGTCTTGGTGGAGGGCTCCATTAGAGGGGGTCTTTCTTGATGGAGAAGAGACCATAGGGAGCAAGAATAGAAGAAGGTGGCTCAGGTGGGTTTATTTCCGTACGCCAGGTGACAGACGATGCTGTCTTGAATTCAAGAGATGGAAAGGGATAATGGGGGAAGGTTTAGGAGGTAGAGGGCCTATTGAAGGATTCGATGCGGGCTGTGAACAAAAGCAGACAATTGTGGGTGATGCTTAGATTTTTGGTGATGGTTGGGCAGTGGTGTTTACTGAGATGGGAAATAGGTGAAAGCTTGTAAATTCTGAGACCTTATACAAAGTTAGTGGCTTAGATAATTATGTTAGTAGAGTTCTTTTTTTGTTCCATTCTTAAGTGATCAATATATATATGTATATTTTAACCAGGCTGTGTGTTGAGTGACTTACAGGCACCATCTCATAAAATCTTCATAAGACCCCTATGAAGTCAGTGCTATCACCAGCCTCACTGACAGATGAGGATATAGAGGCTTCTGGAGGCTAAATAACTGCCCAGGGTCTCATCCTGAGTTAGTAGCAGAGCTGGACTTCGTGTCCATGTCTGGCTCCTTTCCGTCTTTTCCTTGGTGATATGGGGCCATGCCAGGCAACTCTTTTTGGCCCTGGAACGAACTGAGAACTCCCAGGCCCTTTCCTGCTCCAGGCTTGAGTAGTTGACCTGGGGTTTTCTCCAGTGGTGAGAGATTGTCATGGAGTGGGGTGAGAGAGCAGGCGGAACTATCAGGACAGGTTTTAGAGTTTATGTCACCTGGTGCTTTGGCTGTGGTGGGGTTCTTGCAGTTGTGTGAAATGGGAATTTTTGAGCTCATAAATTTTCAACTTGAGTTTAGAACACTTTTTTTGTATGGAAGGCCACTTATTTCATGAGTTTTAGTTCTGTATTATGAATCATAATAATGCAAGACTAAAACTTACAGACTGACATTCAAAGATGTTGCCTTCTGCCAGCTAGTGTGTTTTGCCTTGCTGTCCTGTTTTTAATTTTCACATTGGCGAATGGCTTTCTAATGTTGAGAAAAAATACTGATTTTGCTGTTTCTGGAGTGAAAGGCTCACCAAAGACCCAGTTCTCTTTAGTGTAACGTGAGCCTCAGTGTGCCCAGGGGTCTGCAGAACAGCTGTGAGTACACATGACAGGAGAATTGCGGCCAAGCCAGGGCCTTAAACAAGAGGCTGTGCGTGCGTGGGCGTGCATGCTGAAAGTTCAGAAGACTAGAGTGTTTGATCGCCTTCTGGACCATTTCTGAGCAGGTGCCAACCACTTCTGCGATGCCTCCTCTCCATAACTCTCCTCTTCTCTGTGTCCTCTTATTTTAATCCCTCTTTCAAAATAAGAGCTGTACAAAGAATGCAAAGAAACAAGGAAAGAGCATGCATGCTCATGATCACAGATAAGGACAGACAGGCTGACTGGGTTTGAAGCATGATTTAGCTATTTACAAGCCACATGATCCTGGGCTAAATATATAGCCACCCTGAGCCTCAGTCTCACCATGTGTGAAATGGGAATAACAGGTTTTACTTATACTAGTTGTGAGAATAAAAGAAAATAATAATGAGCTGGGCACGGTGGCTCTTGCCTGCCACCCCAGCACTTTGGGACGCCGAGGCGGACAGATCACTTCAGGCCAGGAGTTCAAGACCAGTCTGGCCAACATGGTGAAACCCCATGTCTACTAAAAATACAAAAATTAGCCAGGTGTGATGGCGCAAGCCTGTAATCCCAGCTACCTGGGAGGCCGAGGCAGGACAATCACTTGAACCTGGGAGGTGGAGGTTGCAGTGAGCCGAGATTGCAGGTTGAATCTGCACTTCAACCCCAAGGGGGAGGTTGCAGTTCAGCCTGGGCAACATAGTGAGACTCCGTCTCAAAAAAAAAAAAAAAATTAAAAAAAGAAAAAGAAAATAATAATGGTAGTAGCAGTAATTTAGGTTCACAATGCTGATTCTTAACCCCAAACCCGGAAAACGTTGTAACTCTCAGTTGACAAGATGGGGGCCTGATCGCAATTCCTTTGATGGCAAAATTGGATCTTAACTCATGTGAGGCTGCTTCAGATTTCATTCATCCTACTTATAAGAATATGCATATGTTTCCTTATAGAAATATTAATGCACTTGCTTCAGGCCTGCCACTCCAGCCATTGCTGAAGTATTACATGATCTGTGGTTATATGCAATGTATTTATTTTCTAAACTCTGAAAAATCTATGAGCTCTGAAACATATCTAGCCTCAAGAGTTTCAGATAAGTGATTGTGGAATTACAGTTCCCAGATTTAGCTAACTACATACATACATACATACAGGATGCTTAGTGAAATTTGATTGCAGATATACAATGACTACTTTTTTTGGTGTATGTCCCATGGAATATTTGGTACCTACTTATTCTAAAAGGTGGTTGTTTATCAGAAATTCAAACTTCACCGGGCATCCTGCATTTATACGGTAATGTGCCCAACACTATTCTAAGCACTTTACATATATTTAATTTGCATAATGATTCTATGGGGTGCTATTATTATCCCCATTTTCAGGTGAGGAAACCAAGACACAGGTTAAATCACCTGCCTAAGGTGTCTTAGCTACTGCGTGGTGTTTCTCTCATTCAAACACAAGTGGTCTGACTAGAGTTTGTGACGATACCATATTGCTTAAAAAGGGCTTAGTATACTATGCAGCCATAAAAAATGATGAGTTCATGTCCTTTGTAGGGACATGGATGAAATTGGAAATCATCATTCTCAGTAAACTATCGCAAGAACAAAAAACCAAACACCGCATATTCTCACTCATAGGTGGGAACTGAACAATGAGAACACATGGACACAGGAAGGGGAACATCACACTCTGGGGACTGTTGTGGGGTGGGGGGAGGGGGGAGGGATAGCATTAGGAGATATACCTAATGCTAGATGACGAGTTAGTGGGTGCAGCGTACCAGCATGGCACATGTATACATATGTAACTAACCTGCACATTGCGCACATGTACCTTAAAACCTAAAGTATAATAATAATAAATAAATAAATAAAATAAAAAGGGCTTAGTGTAGGTCCTGGCAAAAAGGAAATACTCAATATTGGTGATTTTATTATTGTTTATTATTATTATTACTACTCTGTCTCTTCATCCTTGACTAACTCTAAAAACAGAGGCTGGTATTTAGGGAGGATGCCTCCACCTCTACCACATAAACACCAGCTGGAGACTGTGTGACAATTAACCTTATATATAATGACTTGGAAGAGTACACAGCCTGAGCTTTCACAGATTTCCTTCATCATCATATTTCTTTTATTAAAACAAGACTCTGGGTTTTCTCCATGGAGCTGAGTAGGGGGAAAGGCGTTTCAGTGTCTTGACAACTATGGTCCCTTGCAATTTGAAGTCACAGTTCCCCTGCAGAAACTGTAGCCCTGTGCCCCGCTGTGAATTGTGAATGATGAATTGGGAGGCTGAAACTAGAGTTTTCTCACTCAGCAGGCTTCTTTCCAAATTCAATGTGAGTGATGTATTTCCCAACTTGTATCAGGGACAAGGTCAGAGCTGACCTTGCAGTTTTTCTAGGTATCTGCAAGAATACTGGCGAGATGGAGAGGATACATTTGAGGGTTGGGGGCAGGGAAAGTTTGAGAAGGAGGCTGGAAAACAGTGTACTCATGTGGGTAAAAATGCGTGTGAGGGCTCCCCTGTGTGACTGTAAATGTTATGTGGGACTGAGACGTGTGATCCATGTCTCTGAGATGTCACAGAGCAGAGTCATTCTGTGGCTGCATATAAATACCAACCAAAAGAAAGATTTTGTTATGTCCTAGCACATTTGCGCATTAAATATTAATGATAAAATAGTGGCAGTAAGTGGCCGGGCAGGGTGGCTCATGTCTGTAATCCCAGCACTTCGGGAGGCCGAGGTGGGTGGATCATGAGATCAGGAGATCGAGACCATCCTGGCTAATGCAGTGAAACCTGTCTCTACTAAAAATACAAAAAAAAAATTAGCCGGGCGTGGTGGCGGGTGCCTGTAGTCCCAGCTACTTGGGAGGCAGAGGCAGGAGAATGGCGTGAACTTGGGAGGCAGAGCTTGCAGTGAGCTGAGATCATGCCACTGCACTCCAGCCTGGGCGACAGAGCAAGACTCTGTCTCAAAATAAATAAATAAATAAAAAATAAAAAATAAAAAAGTAGCAATAATTAAAAATGTAATTAGAGACAACTGATGCTAGTTCTGAAGCACAAAAATGTTAAGCCAATTTGAAATTTATCAAACTTCTAAGTCTTTATTTATTTTTTATTTTTATTTTTTTAAGAGACGGGGTTTTGCCACGTTGCCCAGGCTGGTCTCGAACTCCTAGGCTCAAGTGATCTGCCCACCTCAGACTCCCAAAATGCTGGGATTACAGGCATGAGCCACAGTGTTTGGCCTCTAAACTAATTTTTTGCTAGTGTTTTTTTTTTGTGTGTGTGTGTGTGTCGTTGGGGGAGGTTTGAAAATGGTGGGGATTTTGAGGTCCTGTAGAAATTAGGATGTTTTTATATTATTCACTTCATTGAAGACAAAAGGCTGTTTGAAATTTTTGTAGAAAGTCTAGGCTGGAGAAATATCTAACCTTATTTTTAAACCTGGAGGAACCACACATGTAACCAAACTGTAAGATATGTATCTAAAATTACACAGATTGTACTTTTTTGGGGCAGTTCATTCATATTTAGCTGAAATCTCTTTGGGTTTTCATTACTTCGGACAAAAATATATTCTGGCATTATTTAAAGTATGAAAATTGCCCAGAATGTCATCTTTCCAATGTCATTAAAATATTGGCTCGTTTTTAAAAAATCAATTGGTACATTCTTTGTGCTAGAATGGTAGCCAGCAATTGTATGGCAGCTGGAAGAGCGTTGGAGTTCAATATTGGGAATTCTGGAAACGTCTCATTTTGTAATGAAGGGTTTTCTTTTAAAGTTCATGGTTACGTATTTATGCACACATCTCCTACCTATGGGTTATCTTCTATATGTAATTGTGTATGGGCTTATGAAAGAGGAAAAAAATGGTAGATGATTCTATTGTGTCTTTCTGTTAACTTATACACATACTCAGTTCTACTGCTAGACCTGGGTCCCTCATTTAGAACACCCTACTTTGGCCCTCCTCTGGCCATGCCTCTCCTTCAATCAAGGCGTCTGTGGAGCCAAGTAGGCAGCCCTCTCCTTCTACACCCCAGAATTCCCTGCCTGATGGCCCCAAGCTCCCTTCCAGGATCTCTGTGAGTCTCTTCTGGGGCTTTATTTCTCTGAGAGTTACACTGAATATCAAGGAGCTCAAGAATTTGAAAGTATTTTGTAAATATAACTTTTAAATATTTAGATAGATGACATACGGACTTCTGTTTCCATTAGCCTTCACTGTGAGGCAAACCACCCAAACCATAGAGGCCTGGAACAAAAATGATTGGATATTTCTCATGATTTTGTGGGTTTGGTGGATGGTTTCTCTGCTGATTTTTGCCTAGGCTCATTTGTGCCACTGCATTCAGCTAGACGGGTGCCTGGACTGGAAGGCGAATGATGGCCTCAGTCAATGTCTGGCAGTTGTGTTGGCTTGGTTTTTCTCTATGTGGCCTCTTGTCCTCCAGGAGGCTGCTTCAAAGGGCAGCTAAAGGGCTCCATTCAAAGGGAGTTAATATGGAAGGTGCAAGGGCTCTTAAGGCTTAGCTTTGAAACTCACAGAAAGTTACTTCTGCCAATTCTGTTGGTCAAAGCAAGTGACAAGGTCAGTCCAAATTCAAGGCAGGGGAAATAGACTCTACCACTTGATGGGAAGAGCAGCAAGGTCACTTTGCAGAAGGACAAGCAGGATAGAAGAAATAGTCACAGTTATCTTTGCAAACAATTGACCACACACTCTATTTGTATTCTTGTCCCATACCCCACAGATGTTAGGGATGGCCCTGCAAAAACCAGTGATGATAATACCACCAAACTTTTATCCATTCACTTTTTTTTTTTTTGAGAGACAGTTTCACTCTGTCACCCCAGGCTGGACTGCAGTGGTGTGATCTCAGCTCACTGCAACCTCTGCCTCCTAGGTTTAAATAATTCTCCTGCCTCAGCCTCTGAGTAGCTGGGATTACAGGAATGCACCACCATATCTGGCTAATTTTTGTATTTTTAGTAGAGATGGGGTTTCACCATGTTGGCCAGACTGGTCTCGAACTCCTTACCTGAGGTGGTCCACCTGCCTCGGCCTCTCAAAGTGCTGGGATTACAGGCATGAGCCATTGCACCCGGCCTATCCATTCACTTTGAATGTAGTCATTTCATATAGTGAGGTAGATTCAGAGAGTTTATTTAAGGGGAAATATAAATGCCAAGGCTTGGAAACTGGTTGATATGAAATTATTGTTTAATTTGGAAAAGAACAGTATACAACATTCAGTGCTTATCATTAATCCTATGATTTTCTTTCTAAATAGCTGCTGCCATCTTAAGTAAAGTAAATCTGTCTGTGGATCCTTGTGATAATTTCTTCCGGTTTGCTTGTGATGGCTGGATAAGCAATAATCCAATTCCCGAAGATATGCCAAGCTATGGGGTTTATCCTTGGCTGAGACATAATGTTGACCTCAAGTTGAAGGGTAAGTTTCTACTGGGGTTTGGTGATACACTTTACAGAGAGCAATATTTGACAGGAAAAACATAATTTGGGATTTGAAGCATGACTTCTCACTTTTTAACTACCATGCTAAATTCATTTCCAAGAATTTTTAAAATGAGAGGTTGAAAGGAAAGTTTGCAGAATTCTGGACTCCCAGATCTCAACATAAGACTCATGTAGGTTGTTATGTTTATGTTTGGTAATAGTAAATTCTACTGCCAAAGGATAAAGAGCATTTGATTGAGATTGGAAGCAAAGGAATAGTTAATGAAAATTATATCAATAGACTCATTTGTTGTATTCAGAGTAAACTTCATTTCTTGCTCATTGTGTCCTGGATTTTCGTGGCTTACAAAATGTACTTAACACCTCATCATCTTTTGACATCACTTTTGAGAACTCTGGATGACCTTGTGGTTGTCATATTGTTCTTGTTAACTTCTAAGTTGGCTCTAGGGAGATTGACTTTTCTCCCATGGCCACTCTAGCAATGACAAGCTCACACACACATACTCACACGTGGATGCATACAAACATACATATGTTCTCAAATACATCCCCCTGCCCCCCACCAAAGTTGGAAATGTCTATTATTGGAGGATATTCTGTTAGCATTGGATCTCATTTTTATGCTAAGCTATTGGAGAAGGCCACTTCAGGAGGGAAGTAGGAAGATTTCAAAGCCAGATAAGGTAATTGTTTTGAGAAGGCAAAAATAGTATGGTTTTTTTTGGCTCTTTTTGACAACTGTGAGTTACACCATGTAACTTGCATTCAGTAACACCTACAAAGAACTCCTGATAAGTTATAAAAATCATTTTCCCTTCCCATTTACATTTTCCCAAGATTTTAAATACATGAAAAATAAATATGTATCATTTTACAATAAGTAAAACTCTTGGCAAAATAAATAATTAGATACCTATTGTCAATTGTAAGGAAAAATGTGCTTAAATTTCTCAACTAGATATAAATCACATGGACTTATATTTTCTATTAGGAGACCCAAATTTAGTCTTGGTAAATTATAAATGGGAATTTACAAGGGTGTCAGGGTTTTCTCCTAACCCAAAAGGAAAATTCTCATACTATAAAATCATAAATAAGACCTTGAGGAGTGAGTTTACTAATACTTATTTCCCTGTAGAATGTTAATTCATGTTGGTCTTTGATTGACCATTCTTGTCCATTTCCTATTTCCCTTCTCTGGCTTTTCTTAATAGACAGATGTGTACACACACGTGCACACACACACACGCGCACAGTCATGCATACAGAAACATTACTGAAAGATAAGAAAACTACAAGATTTCCAGACATATGCTCCTTTTGCATTAGTTATAACCCAAAGATTTCTATCTTCAGGACATGAAGTGGTTAATGATAACTTAACTTTCCAGGGGTGTGTGGAATTTTAACATAAAAGTTAAAATCAGTATCAATATGCTTTGTTTGAGGACGGTACCATCTACAGGCTCCTTCAAAATCAATAGAAATGCAAGTAAATTGTTAAGCACAGGGTTTTTGTATTTGCTAGCTTCCTTTTAAAAATCAAAAATTTTATTTCCCAGCTCCATTGAAGAAATAAAAAAAGAGCAAAAATTAGAAGAAAGGTCACTCATAAATCCGTCACAAGAAATAACTGCTAATAAAACAACTGGGGCTATTTCTTTCCAGGTTTTGTTGCATGTGTGGGTCCATATGCATAACTTCATATGCACACCTATGTATTTTAAAAATTAGCTGATATTATACATACTACTCTGTAACTTAATTTTAAAAATTAGTTGGTATTATACATACTACTCTGTAACTTAAAGCTATGCATTCCTCATAGACATAGATTATGTCAGTAGATAACTTTTCTTTTCTTTCCTTTTCTCTTTTCTTTTCTTTCCTCTTGTCACCCAGGCTGGAGTGCAATGGCACGATCTCGGCTCACTGCAACCTCCGCCTCCTGGGTTCAAATGAGTGATTCTCCTGCCTCAGTCTCCCGAGTAGCTGGAATTACAGGCACTTGCCACCACGCCTGGCTAATTTTTGTATTTTTTAGTAGAAGATGGGGTTTCACCATGTTGATCAGGCTAGTCTCGAACTCCTGACCTCAAGTGATTGTCCTGCCTCAGCCTCCCAAAGTGCTGGGGTTACAGGCGTGAGCCACCACGCCTGGCCAACTTTTTGTATTATAAATAACACTGTAATAAACATCCTTGTGTACACGTCTTTATGTCCTTATCTAAATGTAACCTTAGGATAAATTTCCAGAAATGGAATTATTGGGTTGAAAGAGTACTCTAAATTTCATTTTTGATGCATATAGCCAAATTGCCTTTAAGAAAGTTTATTTCAGCTGGGTACAGTGGCTCATGCCTGTAATCCCAGCACTTTGGGAGGCCGAGGCAGGTAGATTATCTGAGGTCAGGAGTTCAAGACCAGCCAAACATAGCGAAACCCCGGCTCTACTAAAAATAAAAAAATTAACCAGGCGTGGTGGTGCCTGTAATCCCAGCTACTCAGAAGGCTGAGGCAGGTGAATCACTTGAACCAGGAGGCAGAGATTGCAGTGAGCCAAGATCATGCCATTGCACTCCAGCCTGGGCAACAAGAATGAAACTCTGTCTCAAAAAAAAAAAAAAAAAAAAAAAGTTTGTTTCTAGGTCTTTATATTTTTTTGATGTTTTAAAGGATAACTTTTTCCCATCAACTGCTTTCTGTGGTATAAAGTAGAAGTCATCAAACCATGGCCAGTAGGCAAAATCCATTCCACTGCCTGGAAGTTTTATTGGAACACAGCCACACCCATTCGCTTATGCATTATCAATGGCTGCTTTTGCACTCCAATGGTACAGTCGAATAGTTGCAATGGAAACTGGATGGCCCAAAAAGCCTAAAATATTTACTCTTTGACCTTTATAGACAGTTTGCCAATCCCTGATGCCTAGTATAAAGTAAAGCTTTGAATGTATGTATTGGGTTCAATTAGAACTGTCTTATTAGTTGATAGCTCCTTGGTAGCTTCTTTGAATTTTTTAGATAGTTAATAAAGTTAAGAAATACCAGAATAGGCTGAGCATGGTGGCTAACGCCTGTAATCCCAACACTTTGGGAGAACAAGACGGGTGGATCACCTTCAGGTCAGAATTTGAGACCAGCCTGGCCAATGTGGTAGAACCTCGTCTCTACCAAAAATACAAAAAAATTAGCCACGCATGGTGGTTCACACCTGTAATCCCAGCTACTCAGGAGGCTGAGGCAGGAGAATTGCTTGAACCCAGGAGGCGGAGGTTGCAGTGAGCTGAGATTTCACCACTGCACTCCAGTCTGGGTGACAGAGTGAGACTTCATCTCAGGAAAAAAAAAAAAAAGAAAACCAGAACGGTGTTGAATAATAGCAATGATAATGGGTGTAATTTTCTTATTCCTTGCTTGGGTGGTAATGCCTCCAGTATTTTCCCTGAAAACATAAACTTTTTTTGTTTGTTTCTTTTAGATAGTTATTCTTTTTTGTGTTCTGTTATTCCTAGTTTGCAAAAAGCTGCTGCCCAAGAAAAATGCCTCTTTGCCATTTATCAAGAGACTCAGATGGAGTATCTCTTTTAACTTGTCTTGATTTACCCATGCTGAACTAAACTTATAATTTTGAAATAAATCCTGCCTATTAATGGTTTGTATTTTTTAAGACATTACCAGAATTGAAGAAGCTAGCATTTTGTTTCATACATTTGTCTCTATATTTATGATTCATATTGGTTTGTGATTGTTTTGTGTGCTAGGTTTGTCAAATTCTGTTGTTAAGATTGTGCTGGCCTTGTCAAACAAAGTGGGAGGCTTCCTATATATGTTTCTATGCTCTGGGAAAGACATAATTCAATAAATCCCAAGTTACTCTATGACAAGCACTGTAAAGGCCAAATTCACAAACTGACTGTAGGGTTCTTGCTTCATATGTCAAGAAGGAGAGCAAATGGTGGAAAAGGATCTCTTAAAATTAGTATCTTTTAACAAAAATAGGTAAAATATAAAATAGCTGGACGCAGTGGCTCTTGCCTGTAATCCCACCACTTTGGGAGGCTGAGGCAGGTGGATCGCTTGAGGTCAGGAGTTCAAGACCAGCCTGGCCAATGTGGCGAAACCCTGTTTTTACTAAAAATACAAAAATTAGCTGGGTGTGGTGGCAGGTGCCTGTAATCCCAGCTACTTAGGAGGCTGAGGCAGGAGAATCGCTTGAACCCAAGAGGCGGAGGTTGCATTGAGCCAAGATCGTGCCAGTGCACTCCAGTCTGAGTGACAGAGTAAAATTCTATCTCAAAAAAACCAAAAAACAACCACATAAAATATCCATTAGATTTAAAAACTTTTTATTTTGAGATAATTCAAACTTTGAGAAGTTGAACAGATAGCACAAGGAACTTCTATGTACCCTTTACCCAGATTCCCTGATTATTACCATTTACTACATTTGTTCTATTATATATATACTTTCATTGTCCATCTGTAAATGTATATATAGTGTATCATCGTCTACATATATACTTATATACTTTTATACACATGGGCAGATAGTATATGATAAAATAATATATCTATAAATGTATAGATAAATATCAATATAGATACAGATATATAGATTTTTTTCTGAACTCTGCAAGTATGTTACAGATGATTAGATATTCTTAAAGTGTATAGAGGTTTTCAAATGTCAAATGTGCTAAAAATCTTATTTCTTTTCCTGAAACACTGAATCTTTAAATTCTATCTATATCTTTTAACATATTCTATATCTATCTATTTATGTGTCTGTCAGTCTATCTACCTAGTCATCCAACTATCTATTCATTTATCATTCTATCCAGGTAATACAGGCTCATCATAGACCAACCACAAATAAACAGCAAAAGAAGCATACTTCACCACCCAGCAATAACAACTTTTTAAATGCAAATATAGGTATAAAATTATACATATCTTCTAAGGGATCATATAATACATTCTATTTAATTAATTAATTTACTTATTTATTTATGACAGAGCCTTGCTCTGTTACCCAAGCTGGAAGTGCAGTAGCACGATTTCAGCTCACTGCAACCTCTGCCTTTTGGGTTCAAGTGGTTCTCATGCCTCAGCCTCCCAAGTAGCTGGGATTACATGCATGCACCACCATACCCAGATCATTTTTATATTTTTAATAGAGACAGGGTTTCGCCATGTTTGCCAGGCTAGTCTCAAATTCCTGGTCACAGGTGATCCGCCTGCCTCAGCCTCCCCAAGTGCTGGGATTACAGGCGTGAGCACTGTACCCAGCCGGATATACTATAATTTACTTAATCAATGCCTGTGTTATTTAGGTTATTTTTTATGTTTTCTTCATTGTAAGCCACTTGGAGCATGAGTTTAGAAACATCAAGAGCTGGATTTGAATCCTGATTCCCTTTCATTTACCCTCTATATCACTTTGGGCCAATTACTGATCTCACCTAGTTCAGTTTTCTTATCTTTAAAATGGAGATAAGAATACACATATCAGAGTATGCAAAGGCATACAGAGTGGTGTAATAGACCTTGGACTCAAAAGGGGGAGGGTGGGAGAAGGGTGAGGAATAAAAGAGCTACAGGTTGCCTACAAAATACACTACTTGGTGACAGGTACACTAAAATCTCAGACCTCACCATTATCCAGTTAACCTACATAACCAAAAACTACTTGTACCCTAAAAGCTATTGAAATAAAAAATATATATATATTTTGAAAAAAGGGGAAAAAAGGAATACCCGTATCATAGGGATTTTGTGAAGATTAAAGGAGATGATTTATATAAATTACCCAGTCCAGTTCCTGGCACATAGCAGACCTTCCGTAAATATTTGTCCTTTGTTCCTCGCTTTGTTTCAAAGATAGTTCTAAGATTCATGAAGTAATGTCTATCAAATGCTTTAAGTTTTATTCTGGTCTTATCCTTTGTGTAAATATCATGTGCTTTCAAAAATATTGAATACTGTCAAGATATTTTTCCTCACTCTTGATAAAAAGAGAGAACATCCCAAAATAAAACCCAATACTACCAATCAAAAGAATACCATTTTCTTAAGGCTGATAGAAAACACACAGATACAGCTGTCCAATTTGTGAAATAAAATGGACTTGACAGACCTGGCTGATGAAAAATTGTCCTCTACTGAAGTGAGCAACCTGGCTTTGTGAATTTTTTTCTTTGAATGGCATATAAGACTCAGATTCCTACTTGGGAAATAAAATTACTTCTTATTCTCTCCAAGAAATGAGATTTTTTAAAAAGCCAAATATAATCATATGTTTGTCTTAAGATCCACATTCTGTAAACCCCCCAAATTTGTCTTCATGTGACCGTGAAGAAGACACAGCATGCATTGCTTATGAATGAGCAGACGGAAATTTAGCAAATGAGCACTTATGAAACATGAGGCAATGAATGAGATAGAACACTTATGTCACATAGAAGACAGATGACTCAAGGTACGGCCAGATCATCTCTATTACGGAATAGCTATCTTTGCCAATATTTTGTGAAGAAATGCAATATATTATTTTCAAGCACAGCTTCAGCAGAACAATAAGGTGAAGTAGGGACTCTGCATTAATGAACAGATAGAGATGATTGTGATTCATAGACCATTTATTTGTAAATACCTTCTGGCTGAGGTTCAAATAGTTCTCGTAATTAAATACCCCCCCAATAATCTTTTTTTCTGTAAATGATCCTAGCCAAATCATCTTTTGCAGACAATGGAAATCTGAAAACTTCAGTTCCTATTAAGTCATTTAGTAATTAGGAAGTTCAGATTATTGAAAACAGTGAATTGTCATTTTCCTCATGTTGTATATATAGTAGAGCTTTGACTTCATAAAGTTCTTAATTTTTTAAAAAATTATTTTATTATTATTATTTTTTGAGATGGAGTTTCACTCTCGTTGCCCAGGCTGGAGTACAGTGGCACCATCTCACCTCACTGCAACCTCCACTTCCCAAGTTCAGGTGATTCTCCTGCCTTGGCCTCCCTAGTAGCTGGGATTACAGGCACCTGCCACCATGCCCAGCTAATTTTTGTATTTTTAGTAGAGACAGAGTTTCCTCATGTCCGCCAGGCTGGTCTTGAACTCCTGACCTCAGGTGATCCGCCCACCTCAGCCTCCCAAAGTGCTGGGATTACAGGTGTGAGCCACTGCACCCGGCCACTTCATGAAGTTCTTTGAAACAAGTAATATCAGACTGGTAAATGTGGGGATGCAGTGGGGAAGTGCTAAGGACCAAGCATCCATTGTGGTGGGCTTTTTATTACTAGTGAAAACTCAGCTTCTGTAATTTTGTGTGAGTCTCCTATGTAAACTGGGTGCACCCCCTCAGAGAAGATTCCCATTTTTCTCAGATCATGCTGGCTCTTTTTCATGTGGCCACATAGGAAGCAACAAATTGCCAAGTTACAAATATATCACTACAGTCCTATATGTGCAAAGGGGTGCTGCATGAAGATTTGGGCCTGTATCGAAGACTTTTGGAATGTGAGATTGAGTAATTTTACTTGAAAAGTTTGTTGTTGTTCATGGTTTTCCTGCTCTGATATACCATTTGAGTATTGGTAGGTGTGCGTGGTGCATGGAGTGTGGGGAGAAGGTAAGAAGTTGTCAGATTAGGGCCGGGCGTGGTGACTCACGCCTGTAGTGGTAGGGCCGGGCGTGGTGACTCACGCCAGCACTTTGGGAAGCCGAGGCGGGTGGGTCACTTGAGGTCAGGAGTCCGAGACCAGCCTGGCCAACATGGTGAAACCCCGTCTCTACTAAAAACACAAAAAATTAGCTGTGCATGGTGGCGGGCGCCTGTAATCCCAGCTACCCCAGAGGCTGAGGCAGGAGAATTGCATGAACCTGGGAGGCAGAGGTTGCAGTGAGCCAAGATAGCACCACTGCACTCCAGTCCGGGCAACAGAGCGAGACTCCAGCTCAAAAAAAAAAAAAAAAAAAAAAACCAGACCTAGTGCTAGATATGAAATATTCCCAACACAAAATAATGATAAATGTTTGAAGCAATGGATATCCCAGTTACTCAGATTTGATCATTACACATTGTATTCTTGTATCAGATAATCACATGTACCCCATAAATATGTAAACTATAATGTATTCATAATCATTGAAAATTGGAAAACTGGACAAATGTAGAAATGTTTTTTTTTTTTTCTGAAGGCTCTGTGGAAGATGTGAATGTATTTCTAGGATATGTTCTCTTTCTAAATAGCTGAATGAACTAAAGAGGCCATCAGAGTGACTACTGTGTGTAAAAGCTTGTGTTTTGGTAGTTCTGACCGTCAGCCTGTCAGGTTTTCTTTTTTTTTTTTTTGAGGTGGAGTCTCGCTCTGTCACCCAGGCTAGAGTGCACTGGCACTATCTCGGCTCACTGCAACCTCTGCCTCCGGGGTTCAAGCAATTCTCCTGCCTCAGCCTCCTGAGTAGCTGGGATTACAGGCACGTGCCACATGCCCAGCTAATTTTTGTATTTTTAGTAGAGATGGTGTTCTGCTGTGTTGGCCAGGCTGGTCTTAAACTCCGATCTCAGTTGATCCACCTGCCTCTGCCTCCCAAAGTGCTGGGATTACAGGTGTGAGCCACCGCTCCCGGCCAGGTTTTCTTCTTATGTGTGCTTTTCCACCCTCAGTGCATGTCCTTGTCTTACTTTTTGACTCTTGTCTGCTCTAAGCCTTCCATTTTAAGATCTGATCTCTTCCCCTATTGCTTTAATGTAGCTCCTCTGTCATTAGTGGTTTCTACTACAAATAAGTTGGATATGCTTGGTAAGAACCAGCTCTGTTCATTACATTCATTCCAAGTTGTATGATATTCAGCTGGGGGGAAGTTCACCACTTCAAATAGATTGAAATGCACAGCATTTTGATTGTACTACTCTGTGAAAATAGTCTTATTTACCGAGCATTTACTTTTATTCCTGGCACTAATTGCTTTCAATCATAAGTAACAGGCACCCCAACTCAAACTGGCTTAAACAATAAAATATGCTGATTCATGTAACCAAAAAGCCTCGTAATTATGTAGATTTCAGGTAAGGGCTGATCCAGCAGCTGAACCATGTCATTAAGGATCACATTTTTTTTCTTTCTCTCTCTACTCTGACATCCACCATGTCATATTTCCTTCTAAGTCTGTTTGGCCATGAGATTGTTGCTAATAACCAGAATTTATACTTCCTCATTCATATCTAGCAAGAGGCATTGTGTTAGACACAAGGGATACAGATGTACAAAGATGAATAAGGTCCCCTAGGCTGGGCGGGGTGGCTCATGCCTGTAATGCTAGCACTTTGGGAGCCTGAGGTGGGTGGATCACCTGAGGTCAGGAGCTCAAGGTCAGCCTGGACAATATGGTGAAACTCTGTCTCTACTAAAAATACAAAAGTTAGTCGGGTGTGGTGGCGGGAGCCTGTAATCCCAGCTACTCGGAGGTTGCAGTGAGCCGAAATCGCTCCACTGCACTCCAGCCTGCGTGACAGAGCGAGACTCTGTCTCAAAATAATAATAATAACAATATCCCCTAGACTATCCTCATGGAAATTACAATCTGCACCTTATGAGTGTTCCCATAGGTACTGTAATCAATACTCTAGAACTGTCCTGCTCAGCATGGTAGCCACTAACCACTGTGGCTTTTGAGTACCTGAAAATATGGCTAGGTGGAATTGAGGTGTGATGTAAGTGTAAAATATACACCAAATTTTAAATACTTCATTTTTAAAAATGAAAGCACTCTCATTAATTGATAGTTTCATTTATAATCAGTAATTGCATGTAGAAATAATATTTTGAGTTATATTAAGGCAAATAGGATATACCATTAAACATCTCACCTGTTTGTTTTTACTTATTTAAATTTAGCTACAAGAAAATTAAAAATTACATATGTGGTTTGGGTAATATTTCTACCAGACAGCATTGCTCTAGAGCCCTGAACAGGCTATTAGCAAGGTGAACTATCTGGGAATAACTCAAATGGATTTCAGTGCTAGAGAAAGCTCAGAGAACACCTTTATTTAAAATAGTCCTCTGGCTGGGTGCGGTGGCTCACGGCTGTAATCCTAGCACTTTGAGAGGTCAAGGTGGGCAGATCACTTGAAGCCAGGAGTTTGAGACCAGCCTGGCCAACAGAATAAAAAACAGCAACAAAAATTAGCCAGACCTGGTGGCATGTATCTGTAGTCCCAGCTACTCAGGAGCTGAGGGGGGAGGATCACTTGAGCCGGGGAGGTCAAGGTTGCAGTGAGCCAAGATTGCACAACTGCACTTCATCCAGGGCAACAGAGTGAGACTCGATCTCGAAAAAAAAAAAAAAAAAAAAAAAAGTCCCCTACCCAATCTCCAATCCCTTTGTATTTGTGTCCTTTGTGGTCCTTATAACCATCTGAAATGAACTCATTTGTGTACATGCTTGCCGCTCTTCTCACTTACACCCATCCCCGCTCCTGTAGATGTTAAACTCCATGAGAACCAGCCCCTTGTCCATTTTGGGTGTCACTGTGACCACAGCACCAAGCATAGTGCCTGCCATAGGAGGTGCTCAGTAAATACTTCCTAAAGAAAGGAGAAAAAGAATGTGCCCTCTGTGGTTGGCTGAATACAGTTGTGTGGGCAGCTGACTGGGTAGGGAGGAGTGGCTTTTTCTTCTCCCTTTCACTCCATCTCCTCTTGTGCCCACAGTCCCAGAAGACTCTTGAGATGCAACTGGGGCTTGCCCCTGAAAGGAGGGGAAGCAAAATCATCAGTCGTGGGCCTCAGGAAGGCAGGACAGGGACGTGGGCAATGAGACAGGCCTGGGCCCTTCTAAGACTCCCTGTTGGTGGGATCTGATGCAAGTTACAGACAAGAAAAATAACTTGCAGGTGGTTCAAGTTTGGGTTCTGAAAAAAGAAAAAAAAAAGGGATTCTGCCACTTATCAGCTGTGTGGCCATGGGCAAACTACTTCTTTCTGAGCCTCAGTTTCTTATCTGGTAATACTGTTGGACAAATCCAATGAGATGCGTAGAAAGTCTTCTACACATGGTTCAATAAATGGAATCTGTTACTACTGTTAATTTCACAAGGGTTAAATTAATGTTTTAAAAGCACTTGGCACATAGTAGATGCTTAAGAAATGTTCTCCAGCCAAATAAAAATAACTTATAAGAAGACCTTGACATCACTATTAAAATAAAATATTGTGATGTAGTTTTTTTTCTCAAACTCCCCACATGCCTGTAAATAAGGAAGCTGATTCTGAAAGAGGCAAGGCTGGAGATAAAAAAACAGCAGATGAGGACATTTGTACATATTCCCAACTTTCATTGCCAGACCTTGGTCATGACCCTAAACTCTGGACGGTTTTGATAATCTAATTGTCAGATAACACATTTATTGGAGGCCATGTGATTTTTAAATCACTCCTACAGGAAGAGAAAGAAGAGGAAAAGGGAATTGGTAAAAATAAGAATAAGTATCCTCTTACGCCGCTCTAGAGCTTCTCTGGATGCCACTTAAAAAATTTCTACCAATTTCCCTTTTTTTTTGGAGACGGAGTCTTACTCTGTCGCCGAGGCTGGAGTGCAACAGCACGATCTCGGCTCACTGCAACCTCCGCCTCCCCAATTCAAATGATTCTCCTGCCTCAGCCTCCCGAGTAGCTGGGATTACAGGCGCCTGCCACCACGCCTGGCTAATTTTTATATTTTTAGTAGAGACAGGGTTTCAACATGTTGGCCAGGCTGGTCTTGAACACCTGACCCCAGGTGTTCCACCCGCCTCGGTTTCCCAAAGTGTTGGGATTACAGGTGTGAGCCATAGTGCACAGCCCCAATTTCCCTTTGTTCTCTCTTCTCTCTCATCCCTGGGGGATCCTTAACTTGAGTCCACAGTCTTCCCACAAGAGGGCTGTCAATACAATTCAGGTACTTGGATGGGAAAAAATTGCACCTTTATTTTCACTAACCTCTCACAGAATTTTAGCATTTTCTTTAATTATGAATGTAGGCAACAAACCCTGGTACTATTAGCAGTGCCTGTGACTTTGTTACCAACCGCAATCATGGTTATTTTTCTACCTTATTGCGGATGTTGCAGGTATCTTGAAATGTTATGTACATGTATCACTACTTCAAAATTATAGTAGTTGTCAGACTCAAAGTTAGGGCTTGGTATTTAATGAATTAATCAAATGGCACATATATATTAATTTCACACAGTAAAAAAAGTTTTGCTAAATGTGTTTTGAAATACCTGCTTTTCTTTGTAAGCCTATGTTTCTTATTTTATGCACTTATAAACATTATTCTCAGAATGGTCCATCGGTTTCAACAGACTGCCCAAGAGATGTAGGCAGAAAAAACCATTAACAACCCCAGTGTATGTAAGGATTGCTGGAGCAAGATTCAAGAAGGCAGTTTTATTTAGCTCCAGCTTCTTGATCCATCTTAATTCAGGTGCTTGGAGTGGCGTTGACTATTACGTGGCCTCATGGGTCCACTCATGCCCAAATCTTTGAGTACTTCACTGTCTAGACTCCCTGGGTAATGAGCATGTTACTGACAGTTAATATGTGTTTATGAGGATATTAGATGAAACTGGAGCTTGTGCCAGTACCAACCCTTGAACTGATTAAATGCAGGCTTTATGATTGTCTATGCCATGGAACCTGTATATTTTCAGGTGAAATTACTAAGGCTTGCCATGTGCTTATCATGAAAGCAGGGCATTAAAGGTCAATTCTGGGCCTGGCAGTGTACATCTGTAGTCCCAGCTACTCAGGAAGTTGGAGATGGAGGAATGCTTGAGCCCAGGAATTCAAGGCTGTAGTAAGCTAAGATTGTGCCACTGCACTCCAGCCTGGGTGACAGAGCAAAGCCCTGTCTCAAAAAAAAAAAAAAAAAAAAGTCAATTCTTATTTGAAGTGATATAGCTTTTGTGAACAGTGCAAACGATTGGAAATAGTAATACACCAAGTAGAGTGTTTATTCATGAGTAGATACTACATGGTGTACAAAAGAGCTAGCTTGTTATTCAACGTTGAAGACAGGGGCTGTTGATTGAACTTAGAAGGGTGGGGAGTAAGGGAGTAGGGGAACTGCAAACCTGGAGGTGCTGGGAGCTAAGTCCTAAGGGTCAGACCCAATATATATAGCTTGGCTTTGTTGGAAGGAAGGAATGAACAGGGCCCTTGGTGAGAGATGACAGGAGATAAAAGATGTTGAAATCCATTGGCGAGATTTTTGACTTGCAGCAGGGAATGCAAAGGTTTCTGAGAAGTGGAGCAACAGCCTGCAAAATGCTATGCATGGGGATATTGGCTGAAAAAAATGAATGGGAAAGCAGACAAGGGGGCATTTTTGTAGCATAAATATTGCCACACATTATGAAAAGTTTCCTGTGAGTTAGCTTGAATGTTGTAGGAGGAAAGAAACATTTCACTTTAGAAGATTGTGGACTAAATTTAGGTTCCTTTGACTAACTATAAGTTCCTCAGCATGACTAATGACACAGGATATGTGCATCCTGAGAAAGACGTATACACCCACAATGACACTTTTCCACCTGCCCACACCCAGGTCCTGTTTTACAAGGTTGGTATGTTTAAGTGTATTTTACTTTGCAGTTGTTCAGAAGGATTGCATGTTTTTGAAAGACTACTTCCTGAAAGAGGATGACTGTTTGGAAAGGAAAGAAAAATCCTAGCTGGCTTTGGTGGTAACAGTTGGGAGGCATACCCACGTGAGCTTTGGTGGTAACAATTCCTGAAGCTTCTCCAAGGGTCCACGTGTTCCTGCTGTTGGTTGCCAGAAGCCAGAATAATAATGGAGCTGAGAATATGGGATTTTTGTGAGGACTTCCAGGGGCATTCAGATTTCACAGCAGAAGCAGATGACTCAGATGTCCTGCGCCTTAGAGAGATGCGTGAATCCCTTACCTTTACCATGCTCTGAATTGGTCAACGGCAGAATGGAAGCCCTATAAAAATTTAAAAGTTGGTTGCATGCTAATATTCATAGTGGAACTGAGTTGAAAATTTTATCCTTGTATTTCCAGACTCTCTGATTAGATTGTTTTAGCTATGCTCTCACCCCCAATTCTGAGAACTTTTCAACTGTGACTGAGGTGTGGATGGGTCAAGCATCTTTACAATGTGACAAAAATCCCCATTTCTCCTCTGATTTACTACTAATGGGGAGATATTTCAATTCATTACTGTGAAGTGAGCCTTTAATAGATTAAAAAAGTTGTAAGAATATATCACATAGGGCAGGACCTAACAGGGCTGGGCACTTTATTGAGGTGACCTTATTTGATAATATCATTAGTTATCGTTTATTGGACTCCGAACTGAGCTCCCAACACGTAAGATGTAAGATTTATCTGCATTTTACAGATGAGAAGACAGAGGCACCAAGCAGTATAATTAGCCCAAGGTCACACGGCTGATACGCAATGGAGCCAGGATTAGATTTGGGCCATTTGACCTTTACTGCCTGGTAAAAGCCCTGAAAACTAGGAAGGTGATATTATCCCTGTTTTACAGTTCGGCAAACTGTGGCTTAGAGAGGTGTATTAGTCTGTTTTCACACTGCTGTAAAGAAATACCTGTGACTGGGTAACTTATAAAGGAAAGAGGTTTAATTGACTCACAGTTCTGCATGGCTAGGGAGGCCTCAGGAAACTGAAAATCATGGCGGAAGGGGAAGGAGGCATGTCTTACGTGGCAGCAGGTGAGAGAGAGTGAGCAAGAGCAGGGAAAATTGCCTTATAAAACCATCAAATCTCTTGAGAACTCATTCACTATCACGAGAACGGCATGGGGGAAAAAATGCCCCCACGATCTAATCACCTCCCGTGAGGTTCTTCCCTCAACACGTGGGGATTATGGGGATTACAATTTGAGATGAGATTTGGGTAGAGACAGAGCCAAACCATAACAACAGGTTAAGTAATTTACCCATATTCACACAATTACAGACCTATAAAGATAACTTCCAGAGTGGTATTGTCCAATAGAAATATAATGTGAGTCACAAATGCAAGTCACATGTGATTTTATGTTTTCTAGGAGCCACACTTTAAAAAGTAAAAATGACAGCAGTTGGAATGATATATTTTATCTACCCCAATATATCCAAAATACTATCATTTCTACATGTAATCAATGTAGAAAACTTATCCATGAGGCATTTTCTCTTCTTTCTTTCTTACTAAGTCTTTCAAATGTGGTGCATATCTTAAACTTGCAACACTTCTCCATTTGGACCAGCCACATTGCAATACCCAGTAGCCTCGTGGGACTACTGAAAAGAACAATTCTAGAGTGGTGGTTCTCAACCCTGGCTGTGCAGTGGAATTACTAGGGAGCTTATAAAACACAGATGCCTGAGGCCCATTCTCAGAGATTCTCATGGAATTGATCTGGGGTGCTGCTTGGGTGTTAGGATTTTTGTTTGTTTGTTTGTTTGTTTGTTTCTTGAGACAGAGTCTTGCTCTGTTGCCCAGGCTGTAGTGCAGTGGTGTGATCTTGGCTCACTGCAACCTCTGCCTCCCAGGTTCAAGCGATTCTCGTCCCTCAACCTCCCGAGTAGCTGGGATTACAGGTGTGTGCCACCATGCCTGGCTAATTTTTGTATTTTTAGTAAAGACGGGATTTCACCATGTTGGACAGGCTGGTCTCGAACCCCTGACCTCAAGTGATCCGCCTACCTTGGCATCCTAAAGTGCTGGGATTACAGGCATGAGCCACTGCACCTGGCTAGATGTGAGGATTTTTAACCACCTCCCTCCCGACCAGGCAGTGCCCAAACTAATTGAGTAGAAAACTGTAGCCTTTGTACATTAGAGAAGTTTCTGTGAGTTTTCTGAGATGAGAACCATTCAAAATGACTGCTCTGGCAGTATGCTTTGCTAGTTGACATTAATGAATGCCAAGCAATGCCCTAGCTACTTTATTAATTTCTCTCCATTTACATTTCCCGACATGTTGACCAAGTCTCCAGAATAATATAAGAAAAGAAAAGAGATTTTCTTTCTCTTGCTGATTTACACATTGGTCTGGATACATACCAGTGAAAGTAAATTCAGACATAAAATTCTACTCTTTTAATTGAGGTCAAAGGTGTTGGTGTCAGCCTGGAATCTCTGAGCTTTGGAGAAGAGGAAGTTGGGGTTTGAAAGCTGCAGGTGGCTGCCAGAATGAGACAAGTCTAGTGGGGAATGCGTGGGAGGTGCTGGGTGAAGAAAGGAGGCAATTGTGGTTCGCCTGAGGTCTGAAGGCTACACAGCCCGCTGTGTCTCAGGACGTTCACAAAGCTGCCCTCGCCAGAAGCCTTGCGTCCACCTTCCCACTGGACCAAACTTTTGATTCTGCCCCTGAACCCTGGATATGAAACCCAATACTGAAGAATTAAAATGTCTCATCTCATCCGGAGGTTCAGTTGTCCTTAAAATGCTTTTGGAGTCATTTGGAATAATTTCTATATTGGCTTCTTTCATTTAAATCCAAATATAGCTTCAATATTTCTGACATATTTATTACTTTCCAGAATGGAAATACTAGTTCTTCTGAAGTGGTAGCTATTTAGTTATATTCAATTTTGTTAGTTATGTTTATTTGACTTCAAATTAAGCCAGAGAATATGCAAACACTGCAGAGTCTTCCACAGCCTTACCAAAATGAATACCATATTTCATCAAATCAAAAATATTGTCAACTGTAAGACGCACAATTGTTTCACATGAGCTAAGAAAGAGTAAGCTATTACATGATGCTTTTTTATCACCTGGAATTTTATTTTGTGTTCATTGAAGTTCTTTTAGCCTGACTTAGACATAACTTTTAAAAACTATTTTAACTTTTATTATAGGTTTAGGGGTACATGTGCAGGTTTGTTATATGGGTAAACTTGTGACTTGGGGTTTGGTGTACAGATTATTTAGTCACTAGACACTAAGCATAGTACCCGATGGTTGTTTTTTTTTTCTGAACCTCTCCCTCCTCCCACCGTCCACCCTCAAGTAGGCCCCAGTATCTGTTGTTCCCCTCTTTCTGTCCATGTGTTCTCATTATTTAGCTCGCATTTATAAGTGAGAACATGCAGTATTTGGTTTTCTGTTCCTGCATTAGTTTGCTGAGAATAATGGCCTCCAGCTCCATCTATGTTCCTGCAAAGGATGATCTCATTCTTTTTTATGGCTGCATAGTATTCCGTGGTATGTGTACCACATTTTCTTTATGTAGTTCCAGAAAGTTCTCAGGCGATGCCCATGCTGCTGGTTTGGGGACCACACATTCAATAGCTAGGCTTTAGTGTGTCTAAGGACATAGTATGTCAGTGAAGAAATTCAGTACCTCTCCAGGGTACATGGATGTTTTAATTTTTCTTCCATTTGTATTATTATTTTGATGAAAACGTATATATTGCAAATTTCTTTGCCTTGCATTGGGTAAATATGAAGGAAGAAAGCAGGAATTTTGTATGTCTGATCTTATGGTACAGGGAGAGAGATTTTTTCCCCTTAATTTGTTTTATGAAAGATTTGTTCATTTCCTTTTCCTTTGCTTTCTTTCTCAAACTTGGGAAACTTGAATTTATTAGGAAATCTGCATGTAATTGCAGATTAATAACCTACCCATTAATACCACATTAGTTCATCATGATTAATAGCATCTATGTGAATACTTAATGAATTTGTAACGATGGACTATTTGCTTTAAAGCATCAAGAGAACATTCCATGTAAAAAGGCACTACCCATAACAGGAAAATTAATTATATGCTGGTTGGATAATAGCTTGTCACAAAGAAGATATGTTTGTTTGGAAAGCCTCATTGGTATTGATATTTGCAGTGAGAGGTACTTTTTTAAAAAACATTCATGAACCTTTTAATTTGTAAAATGAGAACGAAATTTTATTTTCATGAACA
The DNA here is from genome assembly GCF_028885625.2 of Pongo pygmaeus. Taxonomy (NCBI): domain Eukaryota; kingdom Metazoa; phylum Chordata; class Mammalia; order Primates; family Hominidae; genus Pongo; species Pongo pygmaeus. The sequence goes on from NC_072396.2 coordinate 22,599,531, forward strand.
GTTAAAATAGGTGTAGGGACTGATATTTATGAAAGAGAGCAGCACAAACACAAATATGTACTAATATACTCATAAGTTTGCCTATGTCACTAGGCAGAAAGACTTCCTATAGTGGCCATTTAGATTACGTTCCGAATGGAACTGCTTCTACTACCTACTGGTCTATTGTAAATTCCCAAGTTCACTTCTTCAAGGCCCAAGCATTTCTTTTTTTCTTTCTTTCTTTTTTTTTTTTTCTTTTGAGATGGAGTCTTGCTCTATCACCAGGCTGGAGTCCTGTGGCACAATCTCGGCTCACTGCAAGCTCCGACTCCCTGGTTCAAGCGATTCTCCTGCCTCAGGCTCCCAAGTAGCTGGGATTACAGGCACGTGCCACCATGCCCAGATAATTTTTGTATTTTTAGTAGAGACGGGGTTTCACTACGTTGGCCAGGATGGTCTCGAACTCCTGACCTCGTGATCCGCCTGCCTCGGCCTCCCAAAGTGCTGGGATTACAGGGGTGAGCCACCGCGCCTGGCCGGCCCAAACATTTCTTGATACTCATTTTATTTCTTTAGAGAATCATTTGTTTTCTCTACTGTCTTCACTCTAATTCTGTGATGTCAGCAGTCATCATTGTTGATTTCTGTCTTTGCCCTATATCTGAGGAAGTGAAGGTCAAGAAGATTACGTGACTTGCCCAAACCAATCCAGCCATATAATTTGTTCCCCACAGATTATGGGTCTCTCATTTCAAATGTCTCCAGTTTTAACCCCAGTGGAAAGAGTTGCAAGCGCAGAGACTCTGTCTAGCTGGTGCCTTTGAGGAAACCCAAGAAGCCCAGTGTGATTGGAGCTCTGAGTTGGAAGGGAAGAGCCATAAATGACAACATTGAGGAGAAAGGCGGGGGCCAGAGCATACAGGCTTTGTAGGCCTTGTAAAGATTTTAGACTCTATCCTAGGGCAACGGGAAGGCGTTTGTAAATGTCATGTTGAGGGATGCAATGAGTGATATGTTTTGCCAGAGAGTGCTGCTCTCTGTGGACAGTGGCTTGGAGGAGGTAGCTGACATATGGCGACCAATTCATGTTTTATGGGCCCCATCGTGCTGATCTATTTTCTAGTTTGGTATCCAAACGAAGGTGGAGTTTGACTTCCTTGTTACAGAAAATACCAAGGCATGATTGTTTATCCTTTTCTCTATTTTCTCCTTAGGTCAACATGAAAGATCGTTGCTTCTTCTTTGTTGCCCTTGATTTCTTTGAACTTAGGAAGGTATTTCGTCAAGCAACCCCACTCATGGGGCAAAATCCGCCAGGGAAGTCATGGCAGCTACTGGTGGGCATGGTAGTTAGTACTCGTTCTACCAGCACTTTTGCCCCTTTGGGTTCACTGCTTGTGCCAAAGGTGCTGTTGCTTCCAACCTTTTGGGGGAGAGGATTCTGGATAGAGAAGGAAAGAAAGCCTTACCCCTAATCACTCACTGTCGGAAACCCAGTTCTGGAGGAGCAGTCTCCCTCGACCACACTTTGTGGTTTGAACAGCCAGGAATAGAACCCCTCCTTCTCTCACCTCCTCATAGAAGGTGGGAGTGAAAACAGGGGTTAGTTGGGAAGTGGCTTTTTAAACCTATGTTTACAGTGTTTTGATGCCACTTTCATAGACGAGGGAGGAATTGTCTGAAGCTCAGATTTTTTAGGATTTCAGGGATGTGATGTTTATCTCTCTCTTCCTCTCTTGAGGATGTGGTATAAACTGGAATTGAAAATAGATACCCGGCTGGGCGTGGTGGCTCATGCATGTAATCCCAACACGTTGGGAGGTTGAGGTGGGTGGATCGCTTGAGCCCAGGAGTTCAAGACCAGCCTGGGCAGTATGGCGAAACCTCATCTCTACTAAAAATAAAAATTAACCAGGCACTGAGGCACATGCCTGTGGTTCCAGCTACTCAGAAGGCTAAGGCAGGAGAATCGCTTGAGCCCAAGAGGCGGACGTTGCAGTGAGCCAAGATCGTGCCATTGCACACCAGCCCAGGCAACAGAGTAAGGCCCTGTCTCGAAAAAAAGAAAAAGAAAAAAAAAAAAAGAAGTACCCTGTATGGTATTCTTTCTTTCACTTTGAGAGTCTTTCTGGCATAGTGCTAATATTTTTTCCGCTCTTGAATCTGTGAATCAACCCTCACATCAAATCCCTATTGCATTTTATGTTTAAGAAGGGAACTTTTTAAAGCTGAGGTTGGCAGAACTGAGAAACTTAGACCTAAATGGGCCTATGCAAGGAGAGTGTTTCCAAAACAAAACAAAGTGTTTAGTGTCCTCCTTGAAGAATGTTGACACCGAGTTAAAATGGAGCTGCAGAGTGAGGAAATCAGTAAAGACAGGACAAAAGTTCCTTTTTTGATTTGAGGTAGGGTAGGAAAGGCAGAGGTGGGAATCTGGGCTGGTGATGTTTCCTGGGATTGCAGGCATCAAGAAAGACCAGTGAGTGCTGTTGGTTTAAAGTAGTTGTTCTCAAAGTGTATTCCCCTGACCTACAGCATCAACATTACCTGGCAATTTGTTAGTAATGCGAAATCCTGGGTCCCACCCCAGACCTTCTGAATTAGACACTGAAGTTAAAACACAGCCATTTGTGTTTTAACAAGCTCCCATTTTTTTTTTTTTTTAATTTTTGAGATGGAGTTTCACTCTTGTCACCTAGGCTGGAGTGCAATGGCACGGTCTTGGCTCACTGCAACCTCCACCTTCCGGGTTCAAGCGATTCTCCTGACTCAGCCTCCCAAGTAGCTAGGATTACAGGCACCCACCACCACGCTCAGCTAATTTTTTTTGTAATTTTAGTAGAGATGGGGTTTTACCATGTTGGCCAGGCTGGTCTCGAACTCCTGACCTCAGGTGATCCGCCTGCCTCTGCCTCCCACAGTACCGAGATTACAGGCATGAGCCACCATGCCTGGCCTAACAAGCTCTCTTTATTATTCCAATGTACACTCAAGTTTAGAAACCACTGGCTTAGACTAGAGCAAAATGTGAGGTCAAGCCTTGAGGACCAGCCAACTTTGTTCTGTTCTAACCTCACCAGGCCTCCTACCTCTGGTTAGGTGCCTCAGGAGTCTGTGTCCCTGGTCAAAAATAGGGTGACAGGGCAAAGGGAGTAGATGGCTCATCACAAAGTCATTCCACCACTGCAAAAAGAAGTTATGATGTAACCAGGGAAGGTCTTTCCTTCAGTTATGGTGGAGAGATCTGTCGGGGAATTCCACGAGGGCGTAGCTGCCTCTCGTTTAGCCACTGGGGGCCCATTCTCTCACAGGAAAGCAACTTGCAGAATTTTTCTGGGTATCTGATGGTTGAATTAACAGGAGTCAGGGACTTGAGTCCAAATCCTAGCTCTAACCTTTACTAACTGAGTCTCCTTGGACAAGTTCTTATAGTTTTCTTGCCTGTACAATGGAGTTATGATATATGTTTCTTAGGATTGCTGGGCAGGTTAATTGAGGTTATGTATTAATACAATACACCTGGCACAGAGCAGGTACTTAAAAAATGAACACTGTCATTACTGGTCCTTGGATGTCTTAGGATTGTTCAGGAAGGACCATTGCAGGGAGTATATAAACACACACGGCTTTTTCCTTGTAATGTTAAGATGGATAAAATAGGAGGCAGAGGCCAGGTGTGGTGGCTCACGTCTGTAACCCCAGCACTTTGGGAGGCCGAGGCAGGCAGATCACTTGAGGCCAGGAGTTTGAGACCAGCCTGGCCAATGTGGTAAAACCCCGACTCTACTAAAAACACACAAAAAAATTAGCTGGGCGTGGTGGCACGTGCCTGTAATCCCAGCTATCTATGAGGTTGAGGCAAAGAATCGCTTGAACCCAGGAGGCAGAGGTTGCAGTGAGCTGAGATCATGCCACTGCACTCCAGCCTGGGTGACAGAGTGAGACTCTGTCTTAAATAGGAGGGAGAAAAAATATAAATAATTAGAGTTAGTAGTAAAAGTGCAATACGAAAAAACTGAGGATAGATTTATTTTAAACCTCAAGTTTGGCACAGACCTTACATGGAATTATCTGCTAAGATATAAAATATCTAAATGGGAAAGCTATTTATATTGAGTTAAAACATCAGATTGGCAGATTCATTGTAATGCTATGCTATCAAAGAATAATGCTAAAATGGAAATTATTTTGAAGTATAACCTTAATAATAAGTATAATTCTTATAAATTCACTTATAAGTGAACATAATAAAAGAGTTACCTTCTGCTAGAGTTTTGTAGTATCTGGCAATTTTATATAATTAATTTCATTATGGACGAAGAGGTCTTTTGTGTTAACAGGGACATTTTTGTGTTATTTGGTAACCCATGATTTAGATTGATTTAGAGGATTTTAATCCCCTTAAAATCATCTCTGCACCTTTTCCTTAAGCTGATGCTAACCAACAATTATCATTTATAAGATCATAAAAAATGAACAGAGAAAATAATTCTGACAGCTTCTATCCCTATATTTAGGTGGGAGTTTTCTAGAGGAATGAGAAAGATCAGCTCCTATTGGCTTTTCAGTATGTCAAACAGATTCAGTTAATCCCATGCTTGACTGGCCGTGGGGCTGAGGAACTGCCAAGCTGAGTGTCACACAATTTGTGTGAAAATATATGAGAGTTACAGGATCCACGGACCATGACTTAGTTAACTTGAATTTTATTTTTTAATGAGAATAACAATAAGCTTTGCAAGCTGATTTAGAGTCTGCAGGTTTAACTGCATAAGAGTTTAATACCTTTAATACCCATGCAGTGTGAGTTAGAAAAATGAAAATTTTCAGTATAGTAAATAAACTGAGGAGCCTGGAAACCAAATTGAAATCTGCAGCCTAGAAAATCAACAAGGGCTAAAAATAGTAGGATTAGAGGCAACCTTCAACCATAGACCATCCAAAGGTAGTTTTTAAGTACCACCAAAGGAGAAGGCAGGCCATTCTATAATAAGTTTTAAAAAAATGTAGGTCTAGAGAACATTCTGTTCATTATGTAGATGTGGAAGCTTAAAGTATAGATTTGGTTTTCCAGAGTTTTAATTTTTCATGTCCTTTCTTTCACCAGAATCAGAGGGCACTCCCTCTGATTTCCAAAAGAGAAATGTTACCACAATCTGCATGAAATTGAGAATTTACCTTGGTGACACTGATGTGAAGATTTTAGAATGCAATTGCTGGCCAGGTGTAGTGGCTCATGCCTGTAATCCCAGCACTATGGGAGGCTGAGTTGGGAGGATCACTTGAGACCAGGAATTCAAGACCAGCCTGGGCAATATAGCGAGACCCCATTTCTACAAAAATAAAAATAAAACAATTAGCCATGGCGTGGTGGTGTGCACCTGTAGTCCTAGCTACTTGGGAGGCTGAGGTGAGAAGATGGCTTGGGTCCAGGAGGTTGAGGCTTCAGTGAGCTATGATTATGCCTCTGTTCTCCAGTCTGGGTGACAGCACAAGACCCTGTCTCTAAAAGTACCCGTTAAGCAAATCAAGCAAGTGGCTCCAGGATTCACTGGTCTCTTAGCAAACAGCCAGAGGACCCCTTTTAGAATAGGCACACGGAAATATTGCAGGGTCAGGAGAAAGAACCCAAAGGAGGGTGTTTTTTAAGTGTTCCTGTGCTCCTGAGCCACTTCATTCAAATGTCAGCTCAACATCAAGGTTCTTGGTAGGTTTTTGCTCGTAGGCCTAAAACTTTGCATATGTGGAGTTTTTGAAAAATGTATTAGGTGGATATGTCTTAGATACTGTAGAAACTTTAAATGATTGGCCTGAGCTGCAGATGGCTGTTATGAACTCTTGACTAAGCATGGTACTGTAAAATCCTCAAGGGCCTCATCCTTCCTTTGGAATTTCCTTTTTGTATTCTAGAGCACTCAATAAATGTCCTGTCTGAGCAGCAGAATTGAATTGAGTGAGGATTGATAGTCCTCTCTCAGCTTCCGAGCATAACTAAATATTTTTTTTCTCCCCAGTGTAGAAGAGCAGGGCTTTGGGAATGGATGATAAAGCTGAGACAGTTGATGAAAATAAAACTTAGGTACTCTTAAAACTGGCGTTCATGAAAACAGATGAATGAAGTCTTGGATTTCATTGTATGATACAGGGACTGAGATGTGAAAAAAAGAGATGGTGGTGTTAGTATGATCAGGGCATTGCTGATTGTAAAAAGAAATAATAAAAGTAGTCAGTCCAGCTTCTCATAGTTCTTTTTCAATTGGATGAAAGTCTCTCTCAGACTTTCCTTGTCAGGAATTCAACTCAGCGAACATTCACTAAGCACCAGCCATGCCAAGCTCTGGGTCCTGGGTGTTCAAAGATGAATATGACCCAGCCCCTGCCCAAAAGAGTATTCAATCTAATGGAGCATAGCCATTGTTAATGCCAATGTTTTATACCAAAAGTATTTCTTGGTGATATTATTTGAGGCCCAATGACCAAAAATATCTTTATTATTAAAATTCTCACATGTTTCATCCCCTTTGAGGTTAGGCTTGGATTACAAAGGCATGGTTGTCCACACCATGGTCAAAAACAAATTTTAGATGGACTGTAGATCTAAATGTGAAACAATAAAGATTTTAGAAGAAAATGTAAACTGTCACCGGGCGCGGTGGCTCATGCCTGTAATCCGAGCACTTTGGGAGGCCGAGGCGGGTGGATCACCTGAGGTCAGGAGCTCGAGACCAGCCTGACCAACATGGTGAAACCCCGTCTCTACTAAAAATAGAGGCTGGGCGCAGTGGCTCATGCCTGTAATCTCAGCACTTTGGGAGGCTGAGGCGGGTGGATCACCTGAAGTCAGGAGTTTGAGACCAGCCTGGCTAACATGGTGAAACCCCACCTCTACTAATAATACAAAAAGTTAGCTGGGCATGGTGGCGCATGCCTGTAGTCTCAGCTACTTGTGAGGCTGAGGCAGGAGAATCGCTGGAACCCGGGAGGCGGAGGTTGCAGTGAGCCGAGATCCTGCCACTGCACTCCGGCCTGGCGACAGAGCAAGACTCCATCTCAAAAGAAACAAACACACAAAAACGAAAAACAAAAAATAGCTGGGCATGATGACATGTGTCTGTAATCCCAGCTACTTGAGAGGCTGAGGTAGGAGAATCGCGTGAACCTGGGCGGTGGAGATTGCAGTGAGCCGAGATCGAGCCACTGTACTCCCGCCTGGGCGATAGAGCAAGACTCCATCTCAAAAAAAAAAAAAGAAAAAAAGAAAAGAAAAGAAAAGAAAATGTAGAGTATCTTCATGAGTTTGGGATAGGCAGGGATTTCTTGAACAGGACACTAAATATGGTAACCATGGAGGAGAAAGATGGAGAAGCTGAACTAAAATAATTTCAGTTTATTACAAGATACCATTAAAAATGAAGTCTATGTAATGGGATATTTTATCATATATTCAAAAAGGACTTGTATGTAGAATATAGAAAGCACTTCTACAAATCAATAACAAAAAGGTAGATTACTCTATAAATATGTGATATAGACTTGAATAAGTATTTTACCATAGAGGATGTTAATTTTCTTGCTTGGGGTTAATGATTGGAAGGGAGCACAAGGGGCTTCTGGGGTTCCAGTAATAATGCTGCTTACTTGAGCCTGTTAACTTTGTGAACATTCTTCACATTATGATCTGTGTACTTTTCTGTATGTTGTATTATTTGTGTACTTTTCTGTACTTTCATTGGAGAAGTTTACATAAAAAAAGAAAATGCTTTGTTGTCCAGGATGAAGAATGTGAGCAGAATATTTTTGGAGGTTAACACTGATTGCAAAATATGTCTCCCTATTTAGAATTGCCTCTACTATAGAAGCAGAGGAAATGTTGAGAGCATGGGGCTTTGCAAGGTGGCTAGAGCAGGTGCAGTTTGTGAAATAGCCCTACACACAGCCTGGCAGTGTTTTAGGTTAGCATAAGTCCTTTGGCCAACAATATCCTGAGAAGCAAGCAGGAGAGCAAACACAGTTATGGAGGAAGCACTAGAAACAAGCTTGATTACTTGACAGTTTTGTATAGGGCGAATTCTGCCTGTAATCCTGTTTAAGTCACCACTTACTGATATCCGTTATCATGTGCCCAGGCACCGAGATGGGGGCTTTCTGTGCATTAAAAATGTTAAATCCTCAGCACAATCCTGGGAAGCATGTACTATTATTATTTGACTTTACAGATAAAGAAACTGGGGCTTAGAGGGATTAAATAACTCGCTTGAATCCCAGCTAGCAAGTTGCAGCAAGCTGCAACTGGAACCCATGTCTGTGTGATTCCAAAGCACCCCCTTCCCACATGTCTATTATGTTGCCTTTAAAAAAAAGTTATTTGATGGAGCATAGTGAGAAGAAAAATACTTAATATATACTTAGGGTTCAAATTTGATGATCAGAAGAACTTCTCAAACCAATTTTAAAGTCTGAGGTTTGCTGTGCTATAGTTTTTTTTGTTTGTTTGTTTTTTTGTTTTTTGTTTTTTTTTGAAACACAGTCTCACTTTGTCACCCAGGCTGGAGCGCAGTGGCGAGATCTTGGCTCACTGCAACCTCTGCCTCCTGGGTTCAAGCGATTCTCCTGCCTCAGCCTCCCGAGTAGCTGGGACTACAGGTGTGTGCCACCATACCCTGCTAATTTTTGTATTATTAGTAGAGGTGCGGTTTCACCATATTGGCCAGGCAGGTCTCAAACTCCTGACCTTGTGATCTGCCCGCCTCGGCCTCCCAAAGTGCTGGGATTACAGGCATGAGCCACCGCGCCCGGCCTGCAGTTTTATGAACTTTGCAGTTGTAAGGTGGTAAGAAATACCTGGGTGGGGTGGGGGTGGGGATTGAGAAATCCTCCAAGAAACAACACAGGCTATGATTGGAATGCCCCTGTATGGGTGACCCATGAGCCTTTCTCAATGCTTTGGGGACATTTTAATAACCTGAGTAATTACCTGTGGTAGGCAGGCTTTGTTTTCTACTCATTAATAACTCTCCAGGCTACATTTTATTCTTCTTACTGCTAATTCACATGCAGAGATACATAAAATGGATGCTGTCAACTGATTGCCACATTACTGTCTGCATATCAATGCTGTCCTGTCTGCTTGGGCTCGGTGAGAAGGAAAGAAGAGAAGGAAAAGGGTATGGCAAGGAACTTGTGATAGCCGAATCTGTTTTAAAAGCCAAATTCTGGTACAGAAACCAGAATTTTGACATATACAAATTATTGATATTCACAGTTAGTGCACGGTTCGTGTTTTGGGATTGCCCTATTTAGCATATGCTGGTCCTCTTTTTCCCTCCTTGTGATAGATAGCATGCCTTGGAAGCAGACACAGGTAAATATTTAATGCTTTTAGTTCTTTTTGCTCTTGTGGCTTGTTTGGCCCTTAGGGCATTCATGTTTTTTAGCCTGTGGAGTGTTTATAGTATCAGAACATCATCACAACCCTAAATGGAATTTGGATTATTTACTTCTAAATATGTTTCCCAAATAATCTAATGACTGTGTAAGCAATATAGTGGAAGGGTCCAGGAGCCGATTTGAATGGAAATATATGTGGATATGGCTTTAGATCTTTCTGTTTATTGAAAAAAAAATCTCCTTTAAGAAATCCTTGGGGACCTGGCGCGGTGGCTCATGCCTGTGATCCCAGCACTTTGGGAGGCCAAGGCAGGTGGATCACCTGAGGTCAGGCATTTGAGACCAGCCTGGCTGACATGGTGAAACTCCATCTCTACTAAAAATACAAAAAATTAGCCGAGTGTGGTGGCGGGCGCCTGTAATCCCAGCTACTCGGGCGGCTGAGACAGGAGAATTGCTTGAACATGGGAGGCAGAGGCTGCAGTGAGCTGAGATCCTGCCACTGCACTCCAGCCTGGGTGACAGAGTGATACTCTGTCTCAAAAAAAAAAAAAAAAAAAAAAAAAAAATCCTTGGGGCTAGTTATCTTGATTTTATTATTATGATGATACACAAGAAAGAAAACACCAAACAAGCTGAAATAATTGAAAATACTCACATCCAACCCAATTTAATTTATTTCACTGGAATCTATCTAGTTATATGGGCTTGTTTTAGGTACAGGTGCTTATTTTTAAAAAACTAGACAGGAGCTCTGGGTTGCTTTTTTTTTTTTTTTTAACTGTAGAACTTCTGGTTTAGAAGTAAGATTCCTCTTCAGGAGATATACAATTATTTATTAACTTAATTAGTGCCATACATTTTGTCTTGAAGCTATTCAGAGTATTATAGGAACTTCTGTTGTACTGTGATTATGACGGCTGCTAGGCTGTTTCCCAAATGCCTTGACAAGGCAGTTTGACATAGTTTGGTGAAGGCAGTGCCCTGGTGCTGCCGTCACCATAGGGATTTTTCATCTTGGCTTCATGTTGGTAGATTGATATTCTCAAGTATGTTCAAGGTTCTCTTTTTCGGGAGAGGGTTGTTTTCATTGAGTCCTGGCTTTCCTCTTTCCTTATTTAATGAAATAGTGACAACTATCATTTTCTATCTTCAAACATTATTATTAGTGATTTTATAAATAGAAAATTATTTTCCAGGTGGGCCTATGTCTGTGCTGGCAACCATTGTATACACACGGACTCTTTTAGATGTCTAGGACTTTGCATGTGTAAATGGGCAAGTTTTCAGGCAATTCGGGTAGGTTTTCCAATCTCGTCTCTCCATTTCCTGTCTAAAGAACTTCTCCCATGTCCACAGCATGTTTATTCAACAATGGATAAAACTTCTAATGGGAAATTTCTTCCGGGTGACCTCCCTGAGAGGCTGGGCTGTGGAGAAATCTTAAGAAACACAACCCTGATGAAATTGGCTCCGTTGAGAATATTACTTGGTCCAGGAACAAGGGACAGAATTCAGTTATTTTTGATTCTTGAATAAATGAATTCTGTTTCCTTTTGTGTAGGTGGCAGAAGAAATTAACCCCTGTAGAACATCCATTCTCAGTTGGAAATTAAACTTTTGGTTTCTTTTGAGTTAGGAGTGCCCTGGATAAGAGAATGTAAAATTGTTTTTATCTGAACCTCATGCAACTTGGAATCTGTTCTGTTGTCTGCGTATCTTTGATAGATTTGTCTTTTCCAGGGTTGTCTGTCTTTATATTTAATTTTCTGGAGGTTGGAATTGTGATTATCAAATGACTTCCAACTTGGCACCACATGTGGGTGGATACTAATGAATCCTTTCTTAACCTTCCCAGAACTGTTGGAGAAATCAATCAGCAGGAGGCGGGACACCGAAGCCATACAGAAAGCCAAAATCCTTTATTCATCCTGCATGAATGAGAGTGAGTGATGAAGAAAACTAAATAAAATATTTACCATCCCTATCCTTTAGAGTTCTATTAATGTTTTAATATATTGTTTGAGGAAGAAGAGAACTACTAAGAATTCTATTAATGTTTAAAGGTGTTAAAGGAATGATGGTCAAAGACTGGATTTTGACTAGTCCCATCTTAGTTAATGTTGTTACTGGCTTGGTGGAGAAAATCTTATTTATATGAGTTGGATTCTTTGGGTATCATTTACTCCCTGAGAAACTTAGACAAAGTCAGCAGGGCAAACTCCACTGTATCTGGTACAGAATCCAGAAGCCAGGCCAAGTCTGGCTTGAGAAAGAGACTGGGAGGGAGTGCACCTACTGGAGCCTAGAGAAATCCAGATTCCCAGGCATGCCAGGTTCCTGTGTCAGCCTAACAGCCATCTTTGTTGGGTCCTTAGCCCTGTGTCGATATCTTGGGTCTGATTGGCATCAGAACAGATACTGGCCACTTGACCTGGTCTGCCTTCTCAAGGCCACCGCAGGAAGAAGCCAGTGCCTGTGGGAAGTGTGTCAGCTGGTCTAGGATTTGGGGTATCATGTGGTGAGCTAGAAAAGAGCAATAAAAGACAGGAATCTGAAGCATCACTTCTTCTTCACTGGGTAGTGATTGGCTTTATTGAGGCATTCCTTTAGTTAGGGTTGTACCTTAGTCCCACCAAGTATTATTCATTGGCTGTGTTCCATGTAGAGAATCCATGTTTATTGTAGTGAATATCCAGCAGTTTCCCTGGTCAGCTCTCCTGGCAAGAACACTAGGTGTTGACGGTCACATTGAAGCGTGGATCGTAGGTAGTTCTGTCTCTGTGATTATGCTCATCCCACCCCACCTCTTTTACCTACTCCCTAACAGCTGAAATTTTAAGTTGGAGCCTTATGGGAATTTTGTCTTGAGAAGATGCACTTGAATTCTAGTGTGCTGATCCAGTTTGCAATTCTAACTTTCTCTTCATATCTGCTCCCTTTCAGAAGCGATTGAAAAAGCAGATGCCAAGCCACTGCTACACATCCTACGGCATTCACCTTTCCGCTGGCCCGTGCTTGAATCTAATATTGGCCCTGAAGGGGTTTGGTCAGAGAGAAAGTTCAGCCTTCTGCAGACACTTGCAACGTTTCGTGGTCAATACAGCAATTCTGTGTTCATTCGTTTGTACGTGTCCCCTGATGACAAAGCATCCAATGAACATATCTTGAAGGTATAATGAGGACTCATTCATCTTCTTTGCTCAGTCCTAGATTAGCCTTTTGGGGTGCCATCCTGGGGTAAGAGACTCATGCTGCCTTAGTGAAATAATAACGTAAAACACTTTTATTGAATAGTAGAATCTGGAATATTCCCTTCTCCCGGCTTTGCAGAATGTAGACCATTACCACACAAGTTTTGTAAGCCTTTTGGAAAACTAGTGAATTAGTTTCAAGTGATCTGTGATCTGGCCCTCATATGCCTACTCAGAGCAAGCCTAGGGTTCCTAAATTCCAGTGGGAAGGGGACTGCAGGTCTCCTGTTGTTAGCAGAGATTTTCTGAGCCCTGCTCTTGTCCTTGCCTCCTGATTCCCTTGATAGAGGAGAAAACACGTGCCATGATTTTTTATTCCTCTTTCACTAACATTTTCTTGTGCACATACCTAAATTTTAGTTATCAACTTCACTCTGAATCTCTCCTCCCTCCTTTCCAAAGATACAGCAAAACTTGTTCTGTTCCAAGTGCTTGGTTGCGTTTTCTGCTGGAAGACTAACCATGTCTTCCATAAAGCAATGGGCCACATGGACATACACTGAGGCAGATCACATTGGTAAAATCAGGAGGCTGTCAGAAAACTACCAACAGCTAAAGACTCACCAATGAAAGAGCTATGCAAGAATTCAAATAACATTTGTCAAATAGTTTTGTGCTTTGATCCTGCTGGGTTTTGTTTTGTTTTGCTTCCACAGTTACTTTGACTGATAATGAAAATGTTATTGCATGACTGATTTTCTCCCCAATTCTGTCCTTAGTCAAATCAGAAAATGTTAATGAAATATTGATATTCAAATTATAGACATGTATTGCCCTCACCTCATGCATTTTAACCTTCTAAAATCCAAATCTTAAAGTTCATCGTTTGATTGAAGCTGGTCATCGTTTGATCAGAGATTGGCACATTTTTTGGGTAAAGGGCCAGATGATACATATTTTAGGGTTTGCAGGCCATCTGGTCTCTGTTGCAACTACTTAATTCTGCCATTGTGTCTGGGAAAGCAACTGTAGACAACAAAGGTATGGCTGTATGGCGGGCTGGCCCAGTGGCTGTAGTTTTCTCACCTCTAGGTTAGACAATGGAATTCTCAGTAAAAATCTTTGGTCATTGAAAGGACTCCCCTCTACTCAGGAGGAAATTCTGAGTTCCAGAGACAACTGTGTTTCTATGTTTGGTGATGAAATGAGCCATCTTCTAATGCTATCAGGATAAGATGTGCTATGTAAGACACAATGATGATGATGACCCAACTGATCTCTGTACTGTGTTGATATATCACTCATTTTTTGAAACTAGGTTTTAAGACTATCATTATCAATTCCAGAACTATTATGATGTTCTTTCAAACACCTTAAGTGGTGTTTTGAAGTAAGCTGAAGGCTGTTTTCCAAACTTAAGTTTAAGTTTATACATTCTGTTGAGTGATAGAAGATCTTGATTCACACACAGATGAATAATTGCAAACGGTAGCCATTTTATTATCTTTCTCACCTATTTCTGGGTCTACTCAGTTGAATTTATTTCTTTAAACTTTTTATTATTAAAATGTAAAAAATTAAAGAATAGAATAATAAACTCCCATGTATCCATCAACCCAGCTTCAACAGCTCTCAACCTTCTGCTGTTATGTTTCTTTCTGCGGTTCTGTTTTAATCTAGACCCCTCCTTTTTTTGGGAGGTGGCTAGATAGAACGTTTTATAGCAAATTAAAAATATATCATTGCATAGTAAATACTTCAGTGCTGAGCTAGTGGAAAGGTCTATTATCACAACCAAAAAGATAATCATAATTCCATAATTAACATCTAATAACTAGTTAATTTTCAATTTTTCTGATTGTCTTAAACATGTTCTTAAAAAAAAAAAAAGTTGGTCTTTGATTCAATCTCCAAATAAGAATCACAGGTGAACTTAGTTGACATGTCTGTTTTACTCCACAAGGGATCCCCCTATTTTTGTTTTTTAAACCACATTTATTTGTTGAAGAAACTGGAGTATTTGTCCTGTAAACTGTCTTACATTCTGAATTTGACTGTTTTCAGGGTAATCTAATAGCTGACGAAAGTTCTTGTTTATAGGAGAATCACAGCTTAAAAATGCAGAAGAAATAATAGGAAGCTATCTATTTAAAAAAAAAAAATCCCTAAGGAAAGGATGGATCTAGGCAATTATCATCAATGGCTGCTAAAACCATTAGGTAAATGGTTGATTGGGAAATTCATGATAGAGAGATCAGACCAATATCACCTGAACCCTAATATCAATGATAGCATTGCTAAAAGTGGGGCAACTAGATACTGTGTGCCTCCTGGTATCAGTAGGAAGTGCACACTATCACCAGTGATGTTGTCGTGCCCCCACAATTGAGCCTCTAGTTTTAATAGGAGCTTACAGAAAACATGGGGAATAGAGAAACATGGTAACCAATTTTTAATAGCTTGCCTTGTATACTTAACATTCAATTAAACTGATCCTAGAAACACTAAAATGTCAATGATAAAATACTTTCCAAATGTAAGGAGGCACCCATGTACTTATCATTGCTCTCTTTTGTCAAGATGGCAGCTTGTTCCAAACTGGTGTTTGAACATTGTTTGGCATTTGAGTGCGGCAAACGTTTGCTTAAGTTCTGTTCCTGTTTGTACCATTTTCCATGACTGAATATTCACACATCTGAACTAATTGCCTTCCCTCAGATATGGTATAATTATAGTCTTCCTGATGATGCATTTACAAGAGTTCGAGCATGTATCTGGAGGTGGTAGGAGAAGCTTTATTCTGAGAGCTGCATGAAACCCAATGAACCTGATAACAAAAATTAGTGTACTGGTGGCTGCCAAAGTTGTAGAATTTGCAAGTGTTGCTTTTTTATTCATTTAAAAATAGTTAAAACTATAAAAGACAAAATCTAATTGGATGAACATTTGGAGCCCCCCCCCCGCCCTTATAGGTTTTGTGGAACATAGTTTGAAAACTACTGGTATAGTTTAAAAAAAAAAAAAAAAAAAGAATAGGCTTTGGTATTTAAAAGATTGAGGTTTGCAGTTTAGCTTTGTGATTTACTCACTGAATATCCTTGTACAAATTACTTCACCTCCCTGATTTCACTTTTCCCATGTGTACGGAAGGGCGAATTGGAATTTACTTTTAATCGTCATTGACGTTCAAATGAATTGACTTTTGTGACAATTTTCACGGTAGATACTGGTCCACAGTAGCACATGACACAAGGTTCCGAACCTACTCTTCAAGCATGACCCAACAACTGGTCAGGACCATTTGGAGAATGTTTTTCTTTGGCATGTGGTACCCGATATGCCTCTCAGAGCTCAAACTCAGTTGTGCAAGGAATAGGCATTTTGTTTACTCGACCTAATATTTGACTTTTAGCTCCCACCCAACCTTTTGGTGGGAAACTGAACCTTAGTCTAGGCATTTACCTCCCCTCTTGGTGGCCCCATTTCTCAGTCTTTTCCTAGGGCATTGGGAAACTCCAATAACGAGTTATCTGGTTTCTGAGAAGAAACCCACTATGGAACCATGTAGCCCCTTCAAGTGTGCCCCTCTGATGCTGAGGTCCTGCGACTCCCATTCCTTCTCAGATCCTGCCGTGTTTCGGAGTGATCAGTTCCTCTGCTCATGAGAATTCTTGACTTCTTTTGCTGCTTGAAAGATCCTCTTTCTGCTCTGGGAGAAATCCCTCTTACCTGAAACTCTCTTCCCTCAATGTCCTTAGGCTTCCTTTTCCATCAAATTCAATTTTCCTCGGTGTGCTTAGCTTTTCTAATCCCACAAACCGACAGGAATAAGAGAAGGGCCTTTTGGGCAGGCACAGCACTGTGGGCATCCTTTTGGGTGAGCAGATGGTGCCTTTGGGTGAAGAGAGAAGCACTCTTTCTAAGGGGTAGATATCTCCCCATGCCAAAGACATGCAGTTTGGCCAGCAGGGATCGCTCCAATCTACACAGCGTACTTCTGCAAAGCTCCCCTGTGGCGAAATGACACAGGGTTTGCGACAGGCTTAAATGAGATAAAGGAATTCCAAAAATAAAGAAAACAACAGAAGTTAGTGACCAAAAACATTCTCTTGCTACACATGTTTGGATTTATTCTATGTCAGGAGATAGTATGAGGATTTAAGGGACAATAAAAGACGTGAGTATATGTGATCCTGAAAGAGTATTTGGAAGGCCAAGGTTGTCCCAGTATGTATTACTAGTTAATGAAGACAACAACTTAAAGTCATCATCTCTCAACAGCCTGCATTTTTCTGGCTCTCAGCAAAACTCATAAAAAATGGCAAGGAGAAACTCTAAGAAAATTTGAAAAGTTTCATTCTCTTTCCTTTTCCTTTTTTTCTCAGGAACTGACAGAACATAGAATTTTATTTTATTATTGTCATTTTTTATTGATATGTAACTACACATTTTCATGGTACGTGTGATAATCTGATACATTCATATAATCAAATCATGGTAACTGGGATATATCCAATAATGGGATTGCTGGGTCAAATGGTAGTTCTGTTATAAGTTTTTTCAGAAATCACCAAACTGCTTTCCACAGTGGCTGGACTAATTTACATTCCCACCAGCAGTGTATAAGCATTCCTTTTTCCCTACATCCATGCCAACATCTATTATTTATTGACTTTTTAATAATAACCATTCTGACTGGTGTGAGATGGTATCTCATTGTGACTTTGATTCACATTTCTCTACCGATTAGTGATGGTGAGCTTTTTTTCATATGCTTGTTGGTCACATGTATGTCTTCTTTTGAAAAGTGTCTGTTCATGTCCTTTGTCTACTTTTTAATGGGGTGGTTTGGTTTTTGCTTATAAATTTGTTTATGTTCCTTGTAAATTCTGGATATTAGACCTTTGTCGGATGCATAGTTTCCAAATACTTTCTGCCATTCTGTGGGTTGTCTGTTTATTCTGTTGATAGCTTCTTTTGCTGTGCAGAAGCTCTTTGGTTTAATTAAGTCCCGTTTGTCATTTTTTGTTTTTGTTGCAATTGTTTTTGGCATCTTCGTCATGAAATCTTGCCCAAAGTAATTTACAGATTCAATGCTATTTCTGTCAAACTACCAATGACATTGTTCACAGAATTAGAAAAAGACTATTCTAAAATTCATACGGAATCAAAACAGAGCCCAAATAGCCAAAGCAATCCTAAGCAAAAAGAACAAAGCTGGAGGCATCACATTACCCGATTTCAAACTATAGTATAAGGCTGTAGTAACCAAAACAGTGTGGCTGGTACAACTACAGATACATAGATCAATGGAAACAGCCCAGAAATAAAGCTGCACACCAACAACCATCTGATTTTTGATAAAGTCTACAAAAACAAGCAATGGATAAAGGACTATGGTACCGGGATAACTGGCTAGCCATATGCAGAAGATTGAAACTGGACCCCTCCCTTTTATCATATACAAAAATCAACTCAAGATGGATTAAAGATGTAAATGTAAACCCTAAAACTGTGAAAACCCTTGAAGAAAACCTAGGAAATACCATTCCAGACATAGGCCCTGTACTATATTTTGAAGTCAGGTAATGTGATTCTCCAGCTTTGTTATTTTTGCCCAGGATCGCTTTGGCTATTTGGGGTCTTTTGTGGTTCCATATAAAATTTAGGATTTGTTTCTTCTATTTTGTGAGGAATGTCAATGGTACTTTGATAGAGGTTGTGTTGAATCTGTAAATTGCTTTCAGTGGTATTGTCATTTTAACAGTATTCTACTAATTCATAAGCATGGAATATCCTTCCATTTTTTTCTGTCCTTTTCAACTTCTTTCATCAACATTTTATAGTTTTCTTTACATGAATCTTTTATTTCATGGGTTAAATTGATTCCTAGGTGTTTTATATTGTAAATGATATTGTTTATTGATTTCTTTTTCAGATTATTTGCTTTTGGTGTATATAAATGCTGTTGATTTTGTATACTCCAAATTTACTACATTTGTTGATCAGTTCTAATAGTTTTTTGGTAGAGCCTTTAGGTTTATCCAAATATAAGATCATGTTATCTGTGTACAAGGCTAATTTGACTTCTTCCTTTCCCATTTGGATGCCCTTTATTTATTTCTCTTGCCTAATTGCTCTGGCCAGGACTTCTAGTATTGTGTTGAATAAAAGTAGACAAAACAGGCATCCTTGTCTTGTTCTACATCTTAAAAGAAAGGCTTTTAATTTTTCACCATTCGGTATGATGTTGGTTATGTGTTTGTCAGATATGGCTTTTACTTTTTGAGGTGTGTTCCTTCTGTACCCAGTTTGTGGAGGGTTTTTGTCATAAAGGGATGTTGAATTTTATTGAATGCTTTTACAGAATGTATTAGAATGATTATGTGATTTTTGTTCTTGGTTCTGTTAATGTGATGTGTTTATATTTATTTACTTGAATTTGGATTTTCCATTTAATTTATTTTTTTGAGATGGGATCTCACTATGCTGCCCAGGCTGGACTTGGGTTCAAGTGATCATCTAGCCTCAGCCTCCTAAGTAGCTGGTACTATAGGTGCATGCCACTGCACCCAGCATATCATGTCTATTGATTTGTGTATGTTGAACCATCCTTGCATCCCTGGATTAATCCCACTCAATCATAGTGAATGATCTTTTTCATGTATTGTTGAATTAGATTAGCTAGTATTTTGTTGATAATTTTTGCATCTATGTTCCTAAATCATATTGGCTGGTAGTTTTCTTTTCTCCTTGTGTCCTTGTGCAGTTTTGGTATCAGGGTATCAGGGTAATGCTGGACTCATAGAATGAGTTTGGAAGTATTCCCGTCTCTTCAGTTTTTTTTGTTTTTTTTTGAAGAGTTTGAATATAATTTGTATTACTTCTTTAAATGTTTTGTAGAATTTGGTAGTGAAGACATCAAGTCCTGGGCTTTTCTTTGATGGGAGACCTTTTATTATGGCTTCAATCTTGTTACTAGGTATTAGTTTGTTGAGGTTTTCTACTTCTTAATGGTTCAATGTTGGTA
Organism: Pongo pygmaeus; assembly: GCF_028885625.2. NCBI lineage: Eukaryota > Metazoa > Chordata > Mammalia > Primates > Hominidae > Pongo > Pongo pygmaeus. The sequence goes on from NC_072396.2 coordinate 22,619,124, forward strand.
GGTTGCATATGTCCAGGAATTTATTCATTTCTTCTAGATGTTCCACTTTGTTGGCATATAGTTGTTCATAATAGTCTTTATAATTCTTTGTATTTCTGTGGTCTCAGTTGTTACGTCTTCTTTTTCATTTCTGATTTTATTTATTTGTGTCTTCTCTCTTTTATTCTTAGTCTAGTTAAAGATTTGTTGATTTTCAAAAAAAAGCCAACTTTTTTCATTAATTTTTTTGTGTGTTTTTATAGTCTACATTTCATTTATTTCTGTTCTAATCTTTATTATCTCTTTCTGTCTACTAATTTGGGGTTTGGTTTGTTCTTATTTTTCTAGTTCCTTGAGTTGTATCATTAGATCGTTTATGAATCGTTATTTGAAGTCTTTCAACCTTTTTGATGTAGGCTTTTATTGCTATAAAATTCCTTTTCAGTACTCCTTTGGCTGTATTTCATAGATTTTAATATGTTGTAATTTCATTTTCATTTGTTTAAAGAAGTTTTTAAATTTCATTTTTATTTTTTTCATTGACCCATTGGTCATTCAGGAGCATATTGTTTAATTTCTGTGTGTTTGGCCAGGCACGGTGGTTCATGCCTGTCATCCCAGCACTTTGGGAGGTCGAGGCAGGTGGATCACCTGAGGTCAGGGGTTTGAGACCAGCCTGACCAACACGGTGAAACTCTGTCTCTACTAAAAATACAAACATTAGCCAGGCATGGTGTCGGGTACCTGTAATCCCAGCTACTCAGGAGGCTGAGGTGGGAGAATTGCTTGAACCTGGGAGGTGGAGGTTGCAGTGAGCCGAGATCATTCCACTGTACTCCAGCCTGGGCAACAAAGTGAGACTCCATCTCAAAAAAAAAAAAAAAAAAAAAAAAAAAAGATTCCATGTGTTGGTGTATTTTCCAAGTTTCCTCTTATTATTGATTTTTAGTTCCATTGTGGTCAGAAAAGATAACTGATATGATTTCTGCTTCTTTGAATTTGTGGAGACTTATTTTGTGGCTTAAAATATGATCTATTCTGGAGAATGTTCCACATGGTGATAAAAAGAATATGTATTCTGCAGCAATTGGGTGAAATGTTCTGTAAATGTCAGTTAGGCCTATTTGGCTTAGTGTCTAGTTTAACGCTGATGTTTCTTTGTTGATTGTCTGGATGATCTGTCCATTAGTGAGAGTGGAGTGTTGAAGTTCCCTATCATTACTGTATTGCAGTCTCCCTCTCCCTTTAGATCTATTAATATTTGCTTTATATACTTAGGTGCTCCAGTGTTGGGTGCATAGGTATTTATAGTTGAGATAGGCAGTATGTTGCTATATCTCCACTAGGTCCTTGCCTTTTTTTCTGGCACTAAATGGCACCTTAAGCCTACGTTTGCTTCGACTCTAGCCCAAGAGCAGAGCACTCCCAGTCCAGATATAGGGGAGGTCCTAAACAGGATATCCTGGCAGTGTGGAAAAGCTGGCTGGCGGTTAGTGTACAGGTGACCTGTGGAATGAACCTCCTATAGCATAATGCTGCTGAACAGCCACTCTGATTTGGTGTCTCCTTTGGCTGAGTTACGGAGCAGAGTTTCCAGGGCTGGGTATGGTAGTCCCACCTCCCCTCTTTGTCTCTTGCTGTCTTCAGGAATATATCTCCCTTCAGGCACTCATGATACCTTCTGTGGGTTAAGGTATGGGCAGGTCTTCTGTCAAAGAACCCAAGATGGTCAGGAAGCTGGTTGTCTACCTTGATCTCACTTTTTCCAGTGTAGAAACTATGAGTCAGGGAAACTTTCTGCAGGCTTGTTGCTGGACAGATTGGTTGGAAGGGCATCATAGAGAAATTTTATTCTCCTTTGTCTGCTTGGAGTTTTTTCACTTCTCTGTGGCCTCAGCAACTGATTCATCCTTATATTTGAGTTCTGGGATATTGCTGGTGAGAATCTTAGTGCTGTATATTTGTTTTTAGTTTCCTGTGTATATGTTGGAGTGGGGAGGGAAGCCAGCTTCTGTCTCCATCACCATTTTGAAACCTGAAGTCCAGACTCCATTTCCTACCTCATAATTTGTAAGCTCTTTCTTCTTGTATTACTACTTTGTCTTCTAACTTGAGGTTTATTATCATTGGAATGCCAGTTGTCATTGGAGAAAACATTTATATTTTCAGTTAAATGTGTTGGATTTCCTAAAAAACATACTTTATTTTCTGCTTACAGTATTTAGATCAGTTGTAAATGCAAGGATTTAAAAAATCTCAAATAACGCAGTGTCCTGATGGCTTCCTGAGAAAGTCTTTTGCCTCAAGAGTTTGTATGTTTCTAATGAGATTTGTTTGACTGACCTTATTCAATTTGTTGGTTGGTGTGTTTAAAATGTTCCCTAGAAACCATAACAATCTGAAAGTTTATAAAAGGTCTGGTAACCTCACTTGAACTATCTAAACTTTTACAACAAGTGGATTTAACTTTATTTCATGAGAGGGAAACTTTGGCTTTCTTGATAATATCTACACAGTTTCCTTTCCTATGATACTCAAGCTCAAAAGATTCTTCAAGTGGTCCAAATTTAATTGAAAGCAAAGTGTCTTAATCATAATATTGTGTTTCATGATTGTGGCTTGCTTAATTTTTGGAAGAAATAGTGGCAGATTGGGAATTGCAGTAGGACGAAGCCAGGAAGGCTTGTGACTTTGTTGTTTCAGGCCAATTAGAGAGGGTTGAACAAAATAATTTGAGGATTTTAGCAGTATACACAGACAAGATGGATGTTTTGAAAGTGCCTTTTTTCCCTTGAAACAAAAGTTATGTTTTTCCTGGAATTTTTCATAATATCACTAATTCTTAATGTGGCCTTTGTAAAATTTGTTGTATGTTAAGGGCAGTTTCATGGAAAACTGTAATCTTATACAAATTTATGTATTTAAGAACAAAATATTTAAGATTATAGTAAGATGAAAAAGAAGCTGGAGGAGATGGATCAAAACAGTTTAAAGTCATATGAACTAATGGTATGGGCATGTAGGATTCAGTTTTTATTCAGATATTACTAATTTTTAATTTGTTATTTAGATTTTGTTTCTTATTATTTTGGCTTAATGTTTAATGTGTGAATTAGAGATTTAATTTGGAAAAATCTACCCTTCTTGAGATTCATTTTATTTATCTTTAGTCAGTTGCTGATATTTAAGAAAGAACAAACCATAGATTTAGAGAAGGTGCTGGAAATTTTTTTAAAGTATCTTAAAATTTACATAAATTCATTTTTTGTGATGTACATGTCTAAGTTTTGACAAATGCATAGAGTCATGTAACCACCACTGTAATCAAGAAATAGAACAGTCCCATCATCCACCCCCAAATACCTCATGTTATCCGTTTGCTAAGTCAAGCCCTCTCCTCGTGCCCAAACCCTGTTAGCCATCACTTTGTTCCCTGTTCCTGTAAGGTTTGGCTTTTTCAGGATGTAAGTAAAATTCACCCATGTTGTATCAGTTCATTCTCTTTTATTGTTGAGTAGTATTCCATTGTATACTACAGTTTATGCTTTCCTGGATTGGAGGACATTTGGGTTGTTTCCAGTTTTGGGTGATATTGAATAAAATTACATACAGGTTTTTGTGTGACTTTAAATTTTTTTCCTGGGTAAATACCTAGAAGTAGGATTGCTGGCTCTTATGTAAATGTATGTTGAACTTTATAAGAAACTGTAAAATTGGTTTCCTTCCAAAGTGGCTGTGCCATTTTGCATTCTTACCAGTAATACATGAGTGATCCAACTTTTCCACATCCCCACCAGCAGTTGTCAGATTTTTTTTTTTCCATTTTAACAGATCTATAGTAGTGTTTCATTGTGGGTTTAATTTACATTTTCCTAATGACTAACGATGTTGGGCATATTTTCGTGTGCTTATTTTCTATCTTCATATGTTCTTTGATGAAGCGTCTGTTAGAATCGCTTGCTCAATTTTAAATTGAGTTGTTTCTTTTCTTATGGTTGAGTTTTGAGGAATCTTTATGTATTCTAGATACACGTCCTTTGTCATATATGTGACTTTCAGATATTTTCCCCATTCTGTGGCTTGTCTTTTTATTCTGTTAAGTTTCTTTCAAGAGCAAATTTGTTCAATGTCAATAAAGTCTAATTTATTTTTTCTTTTAAGGATTGTGATTTTCTTGTCATGTCTAAAAACTCTTTGTCTAACCCCTAGTAACAAAAATTTTTCCCGATATTTTTTCCAGAAGTTTTATAGTTTTAGGTTTTACATTTAGGGCCATGATTCATTTTCAGTAAATTTTTGACTAAGGCGTGAGGTATGGGTAAATGTTTATTTTCTTTTTGCTTATGGATGCCCAGTTTTTCTTTTCTTTGAGACGGAGTCACACTCTGTCACCCAGGCTGGAGTGCAGTGGCACCATCCCAGCTTGCTGCAACCTCCGCCTCCTGGGCTCAAGTGATTCTCCTGCCTCAGCTTCCCAAGTAGCTAGAATTACAGGTGCATGCCACCACGCCTGGCTCATTTTTGTATTTTTAGTAGAGACTGGGTTTCACCATGTTGGCCAGGCTGGCCTTGAATTCCTGACCTCAAGTGATCTGCCTGCCTTGGCCTCCCAAAGTGCTGGGATTACAGGCATGAGCCACCACACAAGGCCTGGATGTCCAGTTTTTCTAACACTCTCTTTGAAAAGACTGTCTTCTTTCTTTTGTTTACCTTTAAGGTGCTGAAAGTTGTCTTTTGTTTTTTTCCTGAGACAGAATTTTGCTCTGTTGCCCAGGCTGGAGTGTAGTGGCGTGATCTCTGCTCACTGCAGCCTCCATCTCCCAGATTCAAGCAATTCTCCTGCCTCAGCCTCCCGAGTAGCTGGGATTACAGCCACACGCTACCATACCTGGCTAATTTTTATATTCTTAGTAGAGACGGGGTTTCACCACGTTGGCCAACCTGGTCTCAAACTCCTGACCTCAAGTGACCCACCTGCCTTGGCCTCCCAAAGTGCTGGGATTACAGGTGTGAGCCACCACACCAGCCTAAGGTGCTGCAAGTTTTAATTCAAGAATTTATACTGTACTTTTCTATGACCATAATTCTGCTTATTTAGTTGTCTGGTTATTATTTGTGTTTTTATCACTTATCCTGAACCTTCCAGAGAGGGTTCTAACATTTGCAAAGGTTTCTCAAAACAAAATTATTATTTGATTCCATTAAAATAAAAAAAGTCAATGCCATATGTTATTTTAGAGATAAGGAGTTGGAAAAGTCTGATTAATCAACTCTACACAGATTGGCATTTTGCAAAATACTGCAATGAGAAAAATACTGGATCTGGTGATAGGAGACAATGATTTTAGTCTGAGCTCTGCCCAATCATGTTACCTTGGGAAAGTCACATCAATTATCTGGCTTTTGTTTCTCCTTCCATTGAATAAGGGAGAATAGCTAATAATCTCTAAGATCTATTCCAACTGAAATAGCCTTGTTGTTATTCAGGGTTGATAGGACCTCAAAAGGTTTAGAAAACATAAATTAGAAAAGCAGGGGCAGGTCTCTGATAGTTTATTATATCTGTCATTGCCAAAGTGCCTATTTGCATGTAATTCTGAGTGTACTGAATTCTTTTTGTAATGGTGACATGAGCTCAAAATATGGCTGGGATGCACACGATTTCATCACTCTTGTTAACATGGTACGTAAGAATTTACAGTGCTAGCAGAATGCTTTCTGTTTTTGTTTTTACAGCTGGACCAAGCAACACTCTCCCTAGCTGTGAGGGAAGACTACCTTGATAACAGTACAGAAGCCAAGTCTGTAAGTTTTACTCATATTCAACTATGTGCCTTACCAGGCTGCCGTCAGGCCCATTAGTTGTTCTAAGGCCGCTGCTTCTTTATTGGAAATGAGCAGTGTGGCTATTCAATGACTATATTCCCAATGCAGGAAGACTTTTATTCAGGCAGATAAATTCCACTCCCTGACTTTCTAGAAGTCTGCTCATCAAGGCTGTACAAGTCTCAGTACTCAATGCCCTTATCTAGCTTGGGAGATAGCACTCCCAAATGAAGTAACAAAGAAATGAGCTTGCAGTCATTCATTCCTTAGAAGTGCAGAGAGCTCACTATCAATTGTAGAAATAAAGCATCGGAAGGGATACCCAGGAGATAAATGGTTCCCAAGTTGTACTGCTTTAGAATCACTTGGGAGGCTTTCATTAAATGTTGCTTCTTGGGTCACAGCCCTGGAGAGTCTGACTTAGAGTTGAGGTAGGGTCTGAGAATCTATATTTTTAACAGGTGTTCCAGGTTAATGGAGGTTTAATAAGAATCAGAAAGGATCAATCATGTTAGACTTCTTGGATTGGCTTAGAAATCTAGCAGTCTCCTGGATATTGGAAAGAGCTGGTTCATTTCTGACACTTTCAATTTATTTTGGAAACTTTATTGAACTTCCAAAGGAGCCTCAGACCTAGGTCCCCTGGGTCTATGCTGATACTAACTTCTATACATAGAAGGCTCTGGAGGGAAGCTAACTAAGATGCTGGGCAGCTTTCTTGCTGAGGACACTCATCAAAGAGGGTTGGCAAGTTTTCCTTCCTAAAAGTGGACAGAATGAACATTTGCCAATGTGGGGGGAGGGTGTACCCCTGGTATTGATGGAGTCTCAGCAACCAGGCTCAAAATCATCTCCCCCTATAACCTATCAGTCAAGTCCTAGTGGATTCTACCTTAAAAATATCTCTTCCAACCACTTGGTCCCTCTTTTCTATCCTGACTGCTATAGGTCAGATTCTTGTTAACTCTTGCCTTGACTACAGCAAGTAGCCTTTTAACTGTTACTGCTTCTCCTTCATTACATTGCCTCCTTAGCACCAGCTGACAAATTCTATTCTCAAAGCACTGCTCCTAGCATGCCTTTGCTCCCAAGACAGGGTCTAAATTCTTTAGAGGGCTTTCAAGGCTGCCTCATGACTTTATCCCAAGTCATCTTTCCTATCTCGTCTGGATTTGTTCTTCCCCCAACAAAAGCAGCTTGCCCACTGTATTAGTCCATTCTCTCTCTCCTAATAAAGACATACCTGAGACTTGGTGATTTATAAAGGAAAGAGGTTTAATGGACTCACCGTTCCACGTGGCTGGGGAGGCCTCACAATCGTGGCAGAAGGTGAATGAGGAGTAAAGTCACGTCTTACATGGTGTCAGGCAAGAGAGCTTGTGCAGGGGGACTCCCATTTATAAAGCCATCAGATCTCATGAGATTTACTCACTACCATGAGAATATGTGGGGGAAACTACCCCCATGATTCAATTATATCCACCTGGCCCTACCCTTGACATGTGGGGATTATTACAATTCAAGGTGAGATTTGGGTGGGGACACAGCCAAACCATATCACCCACCTCACAGGACTCTTCACTGCATCGGAACCAGTCTCCCTCAAATGCTATGTCCCCAGTTTCTCCAGGCTAGATTTTCTCTCCAGATATTCAGTTTCCAAGCATGTAACAGCTTTATTAAGGAAGTTATTTTGATGTCTTTAATGTTACAGTTAATAATTACATGTTTATCTCCCTCTTGGGAACCAGACACCGCATTATTATTTTTTTTCTGTACCACCTTCTCCTAACATATGCACAGACGGCCTACCAAGCCACCTTGTACATTTGAGTAGGTACTCAATAAATATGTTTTTTGGTTTTTCTTTTTAGACAGAATCTCACTGTGTTGCCCCTGCTGAAGTGCGGTGGCATGATCTCGACTCGTTGCAACCTCTGCCTCCTGGATTCAAGTGATTCTCCCACCTCAGCCTCCCGAGTAGCTGGAATTATGGGCATGCACCACCATGCCGGGCTAATTTTTGTATTTTTAGTAGAGACAGGGTTTCACCATGTTGGCCAGGCTGGTCCCAAACTCCTGGCCTCAAGTGATCTGCCCACCTCAGCCTCCCAAAATGTTGGAATTACAAGTGTGAGCCACCACATTTGGCCAATAAATATGTTTTGAATTGAACTAGGAATAGCAGAATATTATTTCTATTTAAGACTTCTTTTCTTTTCTTTTTTTTTTTTTTTCTGATACGGAATTTCCCTCTATTGCCCAGGCTGGAATGCAGTGGCATAATCTCGGCTCACTGCAACCTCCGCCTCCTGAGTTCAAGTGATTCTGCTACCTCAGCCTCCCGAATAGCTGAGACTACAGGCATGCGCCACCACGCCCAGCTAGTTTTTTTGTATTTTTAGTAGAGACAGGGGTTTCACCACCTTGGCCAGGCTGGTCTTGAACTCCTGACCTCGTGATCCACCTGCCTCAGCCTCCCAAAGTGCTGTGATTTCAGGCATGAGCCACCACGCCCAGCCTATTTAAGACTATTTTCAAAGCTTGCTTACTGATTCAACAAAGATTTATTAAAGGCCTGCTATATGCTAAGTACTGTATAGGTCCTAAGGTCACACACATAGTAAGAATAGCTTACAGAGTCAAGGTATAAGTTAGTAAATCTTATTCCCAATGCATGAGAAGGAGGTCATTTAATACCTTATGCGTTGAGATCTCACAAATATATCTGAAATGAGAGGTGGGCCTAAGGCAGTTCTTTAATTCCCATTAAGTAAGGTCACCCCTGCCCCACCCAATGACATATGATTATCCCCAAAATGGGTTTATGAGTATGTAAGAAAGAAATTCTATATTTGCTGTTTGTTAGGTTTCATATCATCATTCCTCTCTTTTCTCCTTTTTTTCCTGAGCTAGGGAGCAGGACTTTGTGAAAACTGTAAAAAACTGAAAAGACACAGGGCTGCTGTCACTGGTCTTTTATTTCTTAGTGTGAAGGTGGGTAAATTGAGTTGCAAGAGAATAAATCACAACTCCCACCATTCTTTATGGATCAGGCCTCCTGCTTTTAGAAACAGTTCTTTCCCATTGTTTTATTAAAGCCTGACTTGTCTGGAAAGAGGAAGTCTGACCTTTAACTTTCTATTCTTGTCTCATTTGGAGTTATTTCATGTATCCATAATATCGACGATTGCCAGAAAACTAGTTCTCTTGTTGCTTGATGGCTGGACATCTCTGTCTGTCATGGAAACAGTACTCAAGTAGCCATCACTCTTTTTTCTCCCAAAGTGTTATGTGGGTGGCTGATATTGCATAATGCCTGCACCATACCTTGAGTACAGAGTGAAAATAAAAGACATTTATTTCCACCTGCTATTTTCTGCTCTTCCATGTCTCTGAAACATATTTCCTAATAAGCTGTTGTCATGGTCACTTTGATCTTTATTTCTTACAGTATCGGGATGCCCTTTACAAGTTCATGGTGGATACTGCCGTGCTTTTAGGAGCTAACAGTTCCAGAGCGGAGCATGACATGAAGTCAGTGCTCAGATTGGAAATTAAGATAGCTGAGGTAAGTCTTCACTGAACATCTCTTTCTTTCCTTTACTTTCTTTTCTTTTCCTTTTATTAAAGGCAGTATATCCTGAATGAAAATATAAATTGCAAACAAATAATAGCATTTTGTGTCATTGCCCTTTGGGCCCAAGGTAGAACTAATAGCATCCCCTCTAGGAAGTAACAAGAAGGACTGTGGCAGAAAAGCTCCTCATTCCTTCCACCTCCTGGTTTAAGCTCATTCAGTGTCCATACGTTGCTCAGCTGTGGCCAAAGAATAGCAGCAGAGAGACCTTCTCACCGTTTTTCCTGGAGAAACTCATGTTTGGCTTAAATAGGAGATAGATGTTTAATAAATCCTTAGTAATCTGGCCTGAATGGAAGGTTGCTTTTAATCTAGCCCATGTTTTATGCTATCCCCACTTAGAGTCATTCTGGCTTAAGTTCTAGGCTCAGGGAAGTCTGTCCACCAATACTGGATATAAAAGTTGGTATAGAAATAGGTAGGACATGCTGGTAAGCATTTTTAAACGAACCTTCTGGTATTACTTTGTACCTGCCCCTGTTTTTCATTATTTTCTTGCCCTACTTTAATGAATATCATTGTGTCATATACGTGACACAGAACTACATGTCTATGTAAATTACCTTAACTTCTTGTTGGCTCATTGTAGAGACAAAAAGATGTAAAAACAAACTTGTGGGCAAAATAATGAGAACTCCTAAATGGTTAGCTTTGTTTATGGAGTAACTTTTTTCTAGAAGAAAGAAAGTGTAAAAATCTCTCTATATGTTCCTAGGCCAAGAGGGAATCAATGTGGTAAAATCTGCTTCTGGGGAAACCCTGTAGTGAAAAAAATGTTACTTTTTACCAGGAAACTTTTGCATATGTGTTGGGAATCTTTTACAAGAGAAGTTGGTAAAAATCTCGAGATGAATAAGAGTCCAAATGTTGATTGGTTTTGTTTGGCGAGGTGGTGGTGGTGTGTTGAGGTATGGAGTAGGGATGAAGGATAAGGGTAAGGAGGAGTTGGTCTCTCTCTCGGCCGTGATGATGTTCGTGTATAGCTCTCTCCAAACTCCTACTTGCAGTGCAAAAAGTTCATTCCTGCATGTCACCTTTGAAGACTGTGAAGACTGCCGCAGATGTTTCAAAGTCCAGGACTGTGCCTCTGAGCCATGTCTAGAGTCTGTCTGAATTCTCTTTCCAGGCACATAGGAGGCCCAGGGCTCTCATTTGGACTAAAACTCTGAAACAGCAGGGAAGGCCTTGCCCTGAGCCAGGGATTTGGACCAAAAAGGGAACTAAAAACAGCTGGGCTGAGGCAAGACTGGGAATTGTCAAAAGGCTAAATGAAGTGACAAATCTATTGTGTGGAGAGGAGTGGCTGGCAGAGAGCTGAAAACAGCTCTGAGGCCAAAGGGCTCCAACTTGGGGCTGTGAGACTCCGAGGGCGGAGGAGGGGTTGGTGGAAGAGGAGTGTGGATATCCTCTGAGGCAATGATTCACACAGAGCCAGGAGGCTGTTTGTAAGTTACGTGTGGTCTCTCCTGTGGAGGGTGAAGAAAGGGAAGCTAAGGACACTGAAGCATTTAGCAAAGAGGGGCCAGACGTCTGCCAGTCAGCCCTCTGTAATTTTTACCTTGAAAAATCACTGCTAGTAATGCTCACCTCCATATCTTACACTACGCGTCACTAGGTACTTTTAAAATTAGTGGGATACATAGTCCTATGGAAACTTCTGAAGCTGGGAAGACAAGACAGTCCAGCCCAGCACAAATACGTCCTTGTAATTACAACCAGGGAAGCATATACTTAACCAATCCAGCTAGAGAGATGTGTGCACAAGGAGAGGTCTTATTGATGGAGTAGCCCTTGTGATTGGAACCAAGTGGAGTGTAATTGGAAAGGCTTGCTAGATGCAGTGAGTCTTGGGCAGTCCTGAGTCATAGTTGAAACCATGGAGGTGGTGATGGTGGATAGGAGATGCAAGAGTAGGACAGTCATGTGTGCAGTGGGAAAGAGGCAAGTTTAATGCAAGGGAATTAGATGATGGAAGGCCCGAAGGCAAAGTCATGACATGATTGAGGGGTGGATATGTGAGCTACTGCTGGTCAATGGAAGTGATTAGGATGATCCTTGAGGAAGATAATCATTGCTGCTGTTCTTAGGTTAAACATAGTGGAGGCTAGAAGCTCAGATTTGGTGTTGGCCAAATGGCCAAGAGCATGAGTATTAGGAATTGAAAGAGTATAGAGTCAGGGCTAGAGAGAGGCAAGTTTTGAAATGTGTGTCCAGGCGGTGACTGAATCCATACCCCCAGCAATGAGGCTAGGGAAATCTCAAGGCCAAAGAAACAAGAGGGGAAATGAGGGAATGAGCTGTTGACAAAATGATCACGGGAAACAGTGGCATCCAGATAGTCTTGTGTTCATCAGTGAAAATTTGCCCCTAGAGGTGAAGGGATGGTCTATGGTTCATGGAATATTGAAATCATTATCTGGAGACCACAGGTGACAACGGGATGTTTACCTCAACGTCCAACTTAAGTTTGATTGTCAAAATTGAGCCATCAATAGATTTTGCCCATCCACATTATAGATTGGGAGGGAGATTTTGGGTAGTTCTTTTTGTACTGGGGACAATATTTCACACAGAGGAGGATATGAAAGTTTATTTTCTTAATCCTGCCTAAAGTGATGTCTTTTTTTCTCTTCCCCCAAGTTGGGCACCACACCAAAGCCTTGAACAACTTTATAATACTATGCAGATGTTTTGGCACGTGTAGGAAGGAATCATACCGTAAGAAATGGTTCACTTGAAAAAAAATAACAAAAATCTCTTTCCAATAGATAATGATTCCACATGAAAACCGAACCAGTGAGGCCATGTACAACAAAATGAACATTTCTGAACTGAGTGCTGTGATTCCCCAGGTTGGTGAAAACTATCCAGAAAACTTTCTCTCAACTCGTCATTTTAGAAGGGATTGGATTTCGTCTGTGTGTAAATTTCTGTCTTGTAAAACCTGCTCTGAGTCTTGGTTATCATCATCTTTGTCAACAATCACATAAAATATCCCTTGTCTGTGTATTGGGATGCCTTCTGTTACAGGGAACAAAACATCTTTCCAACAGTGGCTTAGAAACTTAAAGCCTATTTTCTCACATGACAAAAGTCTAGACATAGGTAATTGTTGGCATTGGCTCAGCTGTTTAACAATGTTGTCAAAGGCCCAAGTTCTTTCTATCTATCCTGCTGTGTTTAGTGTGTTGGCTTTTTGACTTCATGTTGATGACTCATGGTTGCAAGGTATCCATCACAGCTCCATATATCACATCTGCTGTCAGAGCAGGAAGAAGGTGAAAGGGCCAGTGATGTGTCTAACTCTTTTGCTAGGAAAAATAAACAAGCCTTTCCAGAACATCTCCAGATGTCTTCACTTTATTTCCTATTGAGTAGGATTGGGTCACGTGGCCACTCCTAACCACAGGGGAGGTTAGGCAGGTGAGTAACTGGTTTTCCATTTCAACAGTGAACACAGGCAAGGGAGAAAAGGTTGGGAAAAGACTTTTAGAGTAGCCAATCTAAAAAACACCATATGGTGTTTTAGGTAAGATAGGGATGCTCTGAAGAATGGAGGCATGTTACTTTCTGTGTTTTTGTTTGTTTTTTTGAGACACAGTCTTGCTGTGTCACCCAGGCTGGAGTGCAGTGGCATGATCTTGGCTCATTGCAACCTCTGCCTCCCGGGTTCAAGTGATTCTCCTGCCTTAGCCTCCTGAGTAGCTGGGATTACAGGTGCCTACCACCACACCTAGCTAATATTTGTATTTTTAATAGAGACGAGATTGGCCAGGCTAGTCTCAAACTCCTGATCTCAAATGATCCACCTGCCTCGGCCTCCCAAAGTGCTGGGATTACAGGCGTGAGCTACCATGCCTGTCTGCATTTACTTTCTGTTGCTGCTTATTTCCTCTTGTGTTTAAAAAAAAAAAAAAAAAAAAAAGGGCTGTGTCACAGAGACGAATTATGTAGTAGGGCATCTGTTTCTGTGTGTATGTGAGAGTGAGGGAGAGTACAGGACAGAGAAAGAGAAAATGTACAGTATAGAGGAAGAATTTAGAAGGAGGAAGAGAAATGCAGGAGAGGAGGGAAGAGTATGGCAGAAAGAAAGAGAGTATAGAATAGAGGAAGAGTACAGGACGGGGAGAGAGCAGAACGGGGAGAGAAAGACAGAGGGGAGAGTTCAGGAAGCAGGAAGAGTACTGGAGGGGGCCAAGGGAGTGAGGGTGCATATTACTGTGTTAGTGTGTGTGTGGGTGTTGTCCAGATGTAGATGGTACAGAACACATGCTCCATTTGTGATTAAGACAATAGGTCAGGCCGAGCACGGTGGCTCACACCTGTAATCCCAGCACATTGGGAGGCCAAGGTGGGTGGATCACTTGAAGTCAGGAGTTCGAGACCAGCCTGGCCAACGTGATGAAATTCCACCTCTACTAAAAATACAAAAAAAAAAAATTAGCCGAGTATGGTGGCAGGTGCCTGTAATCCCAGCTACTCAGGAGGCTGAGACAGGAGAATTGCTTGAACCCAGGAGGCAGAGGTTGCAGTGAGCCGAGATCATGCCACTGCACTCCAGCCTGGGTGATAGAGCGAGACTGTCTCAAAAAAAAAAAAAAAAAAAAAAAAAAAACAGTAGGTCTGGATGACAATGATCAGGAGTTTATTTTCTAGACTTGACTAGCTGCATCTTGAATTATTAGGTGTGAAATCAAAAGAAATGAATGATGCTCAATCTACTCTATCTGTCTTTCTTACTTGCTACCTAACAGAGATTCTCTCATTCTGTTTTGCTCTCTCTCCCCTCAGTTCGACTGGCTGGGCTACATCAAGAAGGTCATTGACACCAGACTCTACCCCCATCTGAAAGACATCAGCCCCTCCGAGAATGTGGTGGTCCGCGTCCCACAGTACTTTAAAGATTTGTTTAGGATATTAGGGTCTGAGAGAAAGAAGTAAGAACTTTCATGTGAATTTTACTGTGACTTTTGTGTTTTCTTTAAATCATAAGGGCTTCCCTTCTCACATCCTTTGAAAACTGTTTTTAAAGAATGTTACATCAAAAGAGTCATAGGGAAAATCCCGGTATCCTTTGTGATGAACTGGCCAAAAGCATTGTCTGGTGTAATTTACTTGCTGCAATGACAACAAATGTTTTTGCCCTTTATTTCTGGTCTTTCTCCATGCTGTTCTCTTCGAGATCCTAAATTGTTTATGAGCTTGGGGAACTAGTTATATAATGATGTTATTTTCTGAAATTTCTATGTGAACATCTTTTTTTCCCCAGTTCATTCTCAATCTTTTGCTGCTTTTTTTTTTTTTTTTTTTTTTTTTTTTTCCTGGTTCCTTTTTAACCACCAAGTCACTTTCTGGCAATAAACTAAAGTAACTGTATTGAAAAGACACAAGACCACTTTGAGAGCGGTAGAAAAATTGCACTGATAAAACAACTTTAGGAACTGCCAGGTTTTTCTTATTTTAAAGAATGTTTTAGAATTTGTTGCTTTGCTAGTTTCTTGCTACAAAGAAAAATCTTCAAATTTTCCAGGAAGGAGAATTTTACAGGTTCATTAAGGCATTCAGCTTTGACTACAGAAAATGAATCACAGAGCTTACAAAATGAATCAACGAGTTTACAAAACACTTTACTGAGTTAATTGCTGGGCCATGATTAAAATCATATTTTCTTATTTGGACTCAGACAAGGCTATGTTGCCAGAAATTATGTTTTTTAAAAAAGGCACAATAGTCCTAGGAGTAAAATGTAGCATTTATCCCCTATGGAGACACTTAGACACCTGAGAGGAGCTGCTGCTCTTTTTAAGATACTTTCTGATGATAAAAGTAATCTGTGTTCATTGAGGAAAACATACAGAAAAAGGAGAGAAGAAACAATTAATTTACTTAAAATTCTATCATTTAGAGATAAGCCAGGTTTCTTCGAAAATTTTCTAAATGAAAATTGAATCTAGAGGTACATAATTATATTACGGGGTAGAACCTTGCTCCATGGACCAGGAATGTCAGCAGCATCACCTCGGGTGCTTGTTAAAAATGCAGATTCCAAGGCCCTCCTCCATTGAGTCTGATACAGTAGAGCTGGAGGGGAGGCGAAGTAATCTTTATTTTAAACAAGTACCTCAGGAAAATCTTATGATTAGCTTTTCTTAGGGGAGTGGAAGGGGATCACTCTATTAGAAAATTTCTTTGTAAGTACTTCCTAGCTCTCAAATACTATAAAATATGACCCAAACGATTTTCTACTCATATGCCATTGAGTTACGGAGCACATTTTAAATTTTGGTGGTAATTTCCATTGAAAGGTGGAGTTTGGCCTGCTTTAGATTCATCCTTCACCTCGTGAGTCAGTTTCTTCTAGTATCTGTGTTAAAAGAGTAGGTACTTCTGAACACTGATGAATTTTACTTCCAAAAAAGCCTAATTTACAATCAGGGGATAGATTGGGATTTGGTTTACTGTATTAGAAAAAGCATCTCTATCGTGATGATTTTACTTGGTAATTGCAGGACCTTTCATAACAATGGAAAAGAGCACAATTGGAGGGAGATTTTACTCTGATTCTTGTCAAAATGATAACTTGGACAAATATAAACATAGTGAACAACAGTAGAAAAAACATAGATGGAAAAATCGCCTTAGACGTTATGTACATATACAACTTCATTTAAAAATAAGGACAAAAATTGGCCAGGCGCTGTAGCTCACACCTGTAATCCCAGCACTTTGGGAGGCTGAGGTGGGCAGATCACTTGAGGCCAGGAGTTCAAGACCAACCTGGCCAACATGGTGAAACCCCGTCTCTACTAAAAAAAAAAAATACAAAATTTAGCTGGGCGTGGTGGTTGGCACCTGTAATCCCAGCGACTTGGGAGGCTGAGGCAGGAGAATCGCTTGAACCCAGGAGGTGGAGGTTGCAGTGAGCCAAGTTCGCACCACTATACTCCAGCCTGGGTGACGTAGCGAGACTCTGTCTTAAAAAATAAATAAATAAAAATAAAAATAAAGCCAAAACCCAAATCTCTTTCACACAGTTTACCCCTCAACCACCAGTTTATAAAAAGCAACTTGTATTCTGCATATTCTTGTGAGATTTCAAGACAACGTACACGTCATGAGAAGTCTGACAGCATTTTATTTGCAGACTATGGTCATGTTTTTCCATTGACGATCGTGTTTGATCACCACTCGTGTAGCATTACAAGGCTACTTGAGGAAAAGTCTTCTTGGGTTCCCATAATTGCCATATTGGTCAGGATATGCCAGTTGCTATAACCAGCACCTCTAAACACTCATTGGCTAAATTGTACCCTCTGCTCATGGAACAGTCTGAACATGGGTGTCCCTGTAAGAGATCTTGCTTCTAAATAGTGACTCAGGAACCCAGACTCCTTTCATCTCATGGCTCTGCCCTCCCTTGGATGTTTGGCATCCTCTCTATTCAGCTGGAGGATGGAGAAACAGAGAGGGTGGAGGATTGTTTGTATAGGTTTTGGTGGGAAGTCCTAGAAGTGGGGTATGTCATTTCTACCCATATTCCATAAGCCAGAACTCAGTCTTGTGACTCATCTAGCTGTAGGGGAGACTGGGAAATATAGTTTAGCTATATGCCCAGAAGGAAAAGGAGTTGGAGTTTCCCTAGACATGCCTTTATCAAAGAGCGTATCTCATTTTCTTGAAATGACCATTTTTCTCTCAATGGCAAATACTTCCCTGCTCCCTACCTCTGTGACACTGTGGGCACCTGAAGGCAGGCACTCTTTTTTAAATTTTTAATTCTTGTGGGTACAGGACATATTTTGATACAGGAATGCAATGCATAATAATCACATCAAGGTAAATGGGGTATCTATCCCCTCAAGCATTTGTCCTTTGTGTTACAAGCAATCCAATTATACTGTTTTATTTATTTAAAAATGTACAATTACACTATTTTTGACTATAGTTACCTGTTGTACTAGCAACTACTAGGTTTTATTCATTCTATTTTTTTTGTACCCATTAACCATCCCGCCTTCCCTCCTTCCCCTCTGCTATCCTTCCCACCCTCTAGTAACCACCCTTTTATTCTCTATGAATTCAATTATTTTAATTGTTAGCTCCCGCAGATAAGTGAGAACATGTGAAGTTTGTCTTTCTGTGCTAGGTTATTTCACTTAACATTATGATCTCCAGTTCCACTCATGTTTCTGGAAATGACAGGATCTCATTCTTTTTTATGGCTGAATAGTACTCCGTTGTGTATATGTACCACATTTTTAAAAATCTGTTTATCTGTTGATGGACACTTAGGTTGCTTCTGGCAGGCTCTCTTGTGATTGCTTTTTTAAGTGTTGTGACCTAGCACAGTGCTTCTCATGTAGTAGACACTTTAAAAATTCTAGAAGTTAACCAGATACCCCATCACCACCACAAGGAAGTGACATATGAACGGAACCCCAAAGGATGAAGAGGAATTTTCTAGGTAGGGAAGATTAGAGAAAAGGGGATGGTAAGTATCTTCAGTGGTGGAACCAATGTGAACTTGGGTGTTGTCTGCAAGGCAGGGGGCTAGCGAGCTGAGAGGCCAGCTTGGGCTCAGGATATGTAGAGGAAAAGCATCAGATGAATGTTCTGAGGATCCCCCCACCTCCTACCTTTCCCCTGGAGGCACCATTGAAGAAAAAGCCAGCCAAGCCTTCTCACATTGGGCATCTCTGCTGTGCCTCTGTTTCGAGAATCTGCCTATAAAAATCATATACAGGTAATGGTGATGTTAACCACCATTATGGTTAACATCTTTGATCTTTACAACAATTCTGTGTGTTGTTCCCACTTTACAGATGAGGAAGCTGAGGTTAAGTGACTTGGCCAGGATCACACCTCTAAGAGGAAACAGCTGAGATTCTAAATGGGGGCCACCCTCATTTCTATGTCTTGTCTCTTTTTTTCCATAAATGTCTCGGTGTGAAAAGAGATACTTTTCAGATGCTTACTGCTCATTTTGGAGATGCTAGCATATTGTACCCTCAGCTAGTTAGATATTGCTAGCTTTGGCAATTTTCCTGCAATTTTCAGGAGTTCAAAGCCATCCTGTGTTGGTGTCAGCTGTTCATTTCTTATTTTTTAATTTTAATTTTTATTTCAATAATTTTCGGGGAACAGGTGGTGTTTGGTTGCATGGAAAAATTCTTTCGTGGTGATTTCTGAGATTTTGGTGTACTCATCACCTGAGCAGTGTACATTGTACCCAATGTGTAGTCTTTTATTGCTCACCCCCTCCCACCCTCCCCCTGAGTCCCCAAAGTCCATTATATCGTTCTTATGCCTTTGTATTCTCATAGCTTACCTCCTGCTTGTAAGTGAGAACATACGATATATGTTTTTCCATTCCTGAGTTACTTCACTTAGAATAATCATCTTCAGCTCTATCCAGGCTGCTGCGAATGCCATTATTTCCTTCCTGTTTATGGCTGAGTAGTATTCCGTGGTGTATATATACCACATTTTCTTTATCCATTCGTTGGTTGATGGGCATTTATGTTGGTTCCATATTTTTGCGATTGCAAATTGTGCTGCTATAAACATGCATGAGCTAGTATCTTTTTTGTATAATGACTTCTTTTCCTCTGGGTAGATACCCAGTAGTGGTATTGCTGGATCAAACGGTAGTTCTATTTAGTTCTTTAAGGAATCTCCATACTGTTTTCCATAGTGGTTGTATTAGTTTACATTCCCACCAGCAGTGTAAAAGTGTTCCCTTTTCACCGCATCCATGCCAACATCTGTAATTTTTTTGATTTTTGATTATGGCCATTCTCGCAGGAGTGAGGCGGTATCTCATTGTGGTTTGGCACTTCCCTGATAATTAGTGATGTTGAGCATTTTTCATGTTTGTTGGCCCTTTGTATATCTTCTTTTGAGAATTGTCTATTCATGTCTTTTGCCCACTTTTTGATGGGATTGTTTGTTTTTTTCTTTCAGCTGCTCATTTCTCAATTGCTGCTTCTCCCTTCTTATATTACTCCCACTGCCAGTCTAGGGGATTAGGCCTCTTTCTCTGACTGAGTGGCTGTGGGGACAGTGGCACTGACTCTTTGGTAGGTGGTGCATGGTACAGAATTAGAGCAATGAGATCCTCCAGTAGTGGTGGTGCCAAACCACACCAGCCCTTGCAGTCCAACGGGATGGGTGGCCAGGGAGCGACCGTTGGAGGAATGAGCTGGAGGCTGCCTGTGGGGAACAAGAGCTGGTGTTTGAGGTGGAAAGCGGGGGGGTGGGTAAGGAGATAGTGATGATCCCTCATGTTATGTGCATCTCTTCCTAACTACATGTTCAGTGATCTCATGTTGATAGTTTCAATTCAACTATGGGGGATTTTGACACCGTGGAAATTGGCAAATGTAACAAATCATTTTTTTTTTCTTGACAAGGCAGTTGGTAACATTTACTAGCACATCACTGGGTGAGGGGCACTATAGACTTCTCTCCCTTTCTGTCCCCCTCAACTCTCCTCCTCACTCCTGACATGAGGCTGCCTCAGACACTTCCCATCTACTTTTATCTGAGGAGTAAGAGTGGGAGGAGGACAGGCCAAGGAAGGTTGGCATCAGGAGGAGTTGACATGGTTTCCTCTTCCAGGCCAGGGCTGGCTCCATGGAGATCATCTGCACCAGGACTGTTTTATTTTGTTGTTGTTGTCGTCGTTGTTTTGTTTTTTAGCAGACTGGCATAGAGCAAACCCCTGGAGTTTTGTCAAGGACCCTGTAAGTATTCCTGTCTTTAGTTTTATTTTCATATAAAGCAAGTACAATGTACATTAAAGTAAGATGATTCTTGTTGCATGTTCCCAAAGGATGACCTGGAAAATGTGCTGTTATGTGGACCTCTCCTGGGGGCCAGCTCTTCTGAGAGTGATCTAGGGTCTTGCTAGTCAAAGAATGGCCTACAGATGAGCAGCAGAGACATTACTTGGGAGTTTGTCAGAAATGCAGACTCTCAGGCTCTGCCCCAGACCTACTGAATCAGAGGCTGAAATTGAATAAGATCCCCAGGGGACTCATACATACGTTCAAGTTTAAGAAGCACTGATGTGGGATTTAGGAAGTCCTAGTTGAGCTGTGTGTGTAGAACGATGCGGAGATGGAGTTTTCCTAGACCAGCTGTTTTCAAACCTGACACGCATCAGAATCCCTTGGAGGGCTTGCTAAAATACAGTCTGCTGGCCCCCCACCCCACAGATTCTGATTCAGCAGGTCTGGGGGTAAGGCCTAGGAATTTTCTAACAAGTTCTCAGATAATGCTGAAGCTGCTGGCTCAGGGACACACTTTCGGAATCACTGCCTTACATAAGCCTCTAGGCAGCCTGTAGGAAGATCTCTGGCTTTGAGAACCTTTAAGAAGAGCCTCTGTGGCTCACTTCAGATAGCATGACCAAGACGAGCAAATGCAAGCTTTGGAATCTGAAAACTCAGATGTTAGTCCTAGATTTGACACGTTCTTGGAAGTACCTTGACCTCTTACGTTTGTTTTCTTCATCTGAAAATAAGGATAATAATAATAATCACCTCATAGCACTGTTATAAATATCAAAGAAGGTATTTTATGATCTCTTAAATGTAATACAATTGTAAGCTGCCACTACAAGTTGAGTATCCCTTATCCAAAATACTTGGGATTGGAAGTGTTTCTGATTTTGGATTTATTCAGATTTTGGAATATTTGCATTATATTTACCGATTGAGCATCCCAAATCTAAACATTAAAAAAATCTTCCAAGTCAGAGGCTTTAGGAAATGATTTCATGTTGCTCTCTTTGTGGTGGGTTCTCTTCTGAGATGCTTTGCCTTTCTCTATTTTATTTATTGCCACTTGGGGAAATTACCATATGGCTGAAAATGTGTTTTTTTGGGAGAAAAGGATATTATGTGTTATTTTCAAGGACTGTTGCTGAGTCTGATTTTTGCTTTTTGATATATCTGAGCGTTAGGTGACAGTGATTCAGTCATTATAGTTATATCTGTTCCTGGCGTGGTAATATTAGCACTCCAAAACTGTGCTCCATAGCATTCTGTCAGTGTATTTATAACACACTGAAGAAACTCATCAGTGCCATTGTCTCGCTGTGTGAACTTCTCAGCATTACAGCTTCCAGCTTGCAGGGGTCTGGTTGTTACACTATCACCTTTGTAATGCCTTGTCCAGGAAGTCATCATAATTCTTTTTGTGCCCATAGATTTCTGTGAAGCATCTTTGTTGGAGTGTTTTGGGGTCTCTCTGACTGGCCAGGAAATCTTAGCTAAATTAGAGGCTTTGGCCAGGCGTGGTGGCTCACGCCTGTAATCCCAGCAACTTGGGAGGCCGAGTTGGGCGGATCGCTTGAGTCCAGGAGTTTGAGACCAGCTTGGCAAAATTGTGAAACCCTGTCTCTACCAAAAATACAAAAAAAAAAAAAAAAATGTGCTGAGCACAGTGGCGCATGCCTATAGTCCCAGCTACTTGGGACGCTGAGGCAGGAGGTTACCTTGAGCCCAGGAGATCGAGGCTGCAGTGAGCTGAGATTGTGCCATTACACTCCAGCCTGGATGACAGGAGTGAGTGAAACTCTGTCTCAAAAAAAAAAAAAAAAAAACAACCAAATAGAGGCTTTAATTCATCACTATCTGGCATAGGGAAAAGCATGCAGGCTTTACAGTTAGACACACCTGAGTCTGGTCCGGCCTCCATTGCTTATTACAGTGGTTCTTCAGCTTGGCCTCACATTGGACTTAGCTGAGGAGATTTATAAGCAATATTTATGTTGGGTCCCACTTTAGAGATTGTGACTTAATTGGCCTGGGGTGGCCTAGGCATGTAGACTTTTAACAACTTCCCCAGGTGATTCTACTAGTTCGAGACTCACCGAATATGTGATCGTGAGTTTACTTAATGGTTCTAAGCCTGAAATTTCCTCATATGTAAAATGGGTATAATAACATCTCTCTTACAGCAGCACTGTGAGGATCATAATTAATGTGAGATGCCTAAATGGGATGATCTCAGGCGAACTGGAAGGGCCCCTGCTTCTCAAACCCCAGTATACTTTGCTATACTGCATCTTCCACCACCACCATTGGGCCCCCTAACAACTTCCCCCGTTATTCTGGCTCATCACCACCCTTTGAGGGAATATCTTTTGAACTGATGAAAGGACATCTGCTGGCTGTTGACCTCCTTGTCGTCTCCACCTATGGATCCAGCATGGTTCACATGCCTGGTAAGAGGTATTTTAGAGACAAAGAACATAAAGTCCTTGCACTAGGACCAAGATCGGCCCATTAATGTGCTAGACACCATGACCTGGTCGCTGTCTGCATCTCCCCAGTGTGGCTGGCTTTTCTGCCCACTTCCTTGAGTGATGATCCTGTTCACCATCCTCTCCAACACAACAGCCAATTCTATCATTATTTAGCCTGTCCAGAGTTCACGTTCCTGTTTGTAACACCAAAGCCTTCTAACCTTTCGGCATGCTTCTCTCATGAAGCCTACTCTTAGCCCTCAGTTTGAGATGTACTATCCTTACAGTGAAGTGTCTGGCACAAACTTTTGGGTGCTAGGGTCTACCAAATCATTATTTATGCACTTGCCTCATCTCCCCTGCTCTGCTAAAAGCTTCAGGAAGTCAGGGACTATCCATCTCCCCAGCACAGAGAACTGTTAGTATATATGTGGGTGCTCAGGATGTGTTGATTGAGTGAATGAAAGAAAGATCCCTTATATACTTACAGTGTGTCCCTTCAATTAAACAACCCAATTAAATGAACAAACTGAAATCTGGAGTCCTGTGTTCCCAGCTGGACTTTGAGTTCTCTGACTGTAGGTGCTGGATTCTTACTTCTTTACGTTCCTCATGGCATCTGGCACAATACTTGGCCAACAATAAGTGCTCAGTGAGCACTTCTTGTCCTATTAAGGAGTGGAGATGTGAATGCGAAAGAGCCAAAGGAATGACCCCAAACCACTTAGTGGCCTCAACAGAGATGGGCAAGGGCTGGACTTCGCTGATTAACGCAGTGGTATCTTAGGGGAATGCGCATACCCTAACTAAGATTCATTGGGTTTGAGAAGAACATTTTAGAACTTCTATATCTTTATTTAAATTTAAAAATAATTAGGCTTTATACAGAGTGGTATAATGGACTTTGGAGACTCAGAAGCAGGGAGGGTAGGAAGGGGATGAGGGATAAAAAAACTACAGATTGGATCCAGTGTACATTACTTGGGTGATTGGTGCACTAACGTCTCAGACTTCACCACTATACAATTTATCCATATAACCAAAAACCACTTACATCCCCAAAAGCTATTGAAATAAAAAACTTTATAAAGAAAAATAATTATACTTTATTGAGTTCTATATTGATGGCTATGGACCCTTCATTTGATCTGTATGGAACATGTGAGAGGGGCACTGTCACCCTCACTGGCTTGTTTTCATTCAATATATTAAAAATAATCTCAGCCGATACGGTGGCTCACGCCTGTAATCCCAGCACTTTGGGAGGCTGAGGCGGGAGGATCACCTGAGGTCAGGAGTTTGAGACCAGCCTGACCAACATGGTGAAACCCCATCTGTACTAAAAATATAGAAATTAGCCAGTCGTGGTGGCGGGCATGTGTAATCCCAGCTACTCGGGAGGCTGAGGCAGGAGAATTGCTTGAACCTAGGAGGCAGAGGTTGCAGTGAGTGGAGATCGCGCCATTGCACTCCAGCCTGGGCGACAGAGCGAGACTCCATCTTCAAAAAAAAAAAAAAAAAAAAAATCTTGAGCGGTTTACATATAGCTGTGGATTTATGAATTTTATTATCTAGTTTACTACTTACAAAGTAGATAAGTGGCTTAAAAATTCTTGCAGAGAAACAGGAATTGAAATGATTATTGATGATATAAGCACAAGAGAACAGCTAGAAATTGGCAGAAGTGACCCTTCTCCCATGCTGGTACGCCATGTTGGCTAGCCAGATGACAAAAGAAATACAATGGTGGTCTAACAAGAACAAGGACAATGGCAATCTGACAAAGACATGTCATAAATTTTTGAAATAGTCAAGAAGACTCTAAGAAATGTGGATTGATATTCATTGTCATTGTTGTATTAACCAAATCCTATATGGACACTATGTCTTGAAGAATTAACCCAATGGTGTTTGAAGGATTAATGACTTTTGAAGATTTTTAATTTCATTTTACCTCATCTTTTGAAATTTCTGTTTTTGTATTTGTTAAAAATATTCCTAATATATTAGTCTATTAGTGTATCTCTATAGAAATTAAACATCCATGTATTGGGTGTGTATGCTGAAAAATATTTTACTAGTAGGAGCGCATGTCCACTGTGTCAGAATGTCATACAAATGAGAGTGTAGTTTGTTCTTAATGGGCTTTTATCATCATCATGTCATACTGCTCTCACGTGATTGGCTGACCAGAAAGCCATTTCAGGAATGTGTGTTATTAGTCACCATGGTAATGGCACAGCTGGGAGGGGAATGGATCATTAAAAATCCATCATCACTATTGAGTTAGAAATTAACTCAGATCACACATTCTTCTGAGGTCAGGTCATCTTTTGCTTATAGAAAAAGGCAACCCTTAAAATTTAACAGATTTTTAAAGATATGTATTATAGGCATTACATGAGCTTATGAGGTTGTTCATACATTTGGAAGTGAAAGACAAAACCCTAGAAATTTACTATTTGTCAAGCATTTTGTTATTTATTTGAACCCTGCGACAACCCTGTAAGGTAGGGATCATCCTCATTGTATGACAAATAAAGATAAAATCACAGACCTTAAGTGACTTGTCCAAACTCACATATTTAGTAAGTCTAGAATGTGGGTGCAAAATTAGATAATTGGTATTAGCCAATATTTTGCTGTTAGTTTCCAAAGGTAAAGAATACATAGGCATTGTATCAAGTCACCTAATCCAGTAAGTCCTCACTTAACATCATCGATAGCTTCTTGGAAACTGTGACTTTAAGCAAAATGACAGATAATGAAATCAATTTTACCATAGGCTAATTGATGTAAACAAGAGTTAAGTTCCCACGGCATATTCCTGCTCACAAAAACATCACCAAACTTCTAAATAAAGACCAAAACACTTCTAATATTGAACATTGAATACATGTGAGCTATGCATACATTTAAGAAAGACAAATAAAAGCAAGTAAGATAATTTTTTTTTGATCTTTGGAACCCATTCAATGTTTTTGTAGACATATTCTTTTTTTTATCCTTGTTTTCATTTTTTTTATTATACTTTAAGTTCTAGGGTACATGTGTACAACGTGCAGGTTTGTTACATATGTATACATGTGCCATGTTGGTGTGCTGCACCCATTAACTCAACTCGTCATTTACATTAGGTATATCTCCTAATGCTATCCCTCCCCCCTCCCTCTATGCAGCCATAAAAAATGATGAGTTCATGTCCTTTGTAGGGACATGGATGAAGCTGGAAACCATCATTCTCAGCAAACTATTGCAAGAACAAAAAACCAAACACCGCATGTTCTCACTCATAGGTGGGAATTGAACAATGAGAACACTTGGACACAGGAAGGGGAAAGTAAGATAATTATTAACCCAGTTATTCTAGTTCAGGGTTGCAGGTGCTGGAGCCTATCTAGGCAGCTCAGGGCACCAGGTGGGATCCAGCCCTGGCTAGGACGCCATCCTGTCGCAGGGTGCAGTAGCTCACCATGCTCACTCACACTGGGAATGTGTAGACACGCTGATATAACCTAGCAGGCACATCTTTGGGATGTGGGAGGAAACCACAGTACCCAGAGAAAACCTGTGCGGACTTGGGGAGAATGTGCAAATTCTACACAGACAGTGACCCTGGCCCAGAATTGGTTTTTTCCTTATCAACTGTATAACAAAAGGATGTTGAATGAAATGATGTTATTCGAGGATCTGCTGTAATTTGAAGGTACTCACAATTTCCAGACATGAAAGGCTGTGTAACAGTGGACTTTATACCCTGAGAGTGAAAGCAAAATGTTCACTCTGAGGGCTGGGGCTGGAATCTTTCCTTCATCTATCTCTGTTAGGTGGTGAAAAGCAAGCCAATTTTGGTTGTGCTTATTGACATTGTATCATCTTATGTCATTTCTCAAGTGAAAGTTCTGCATTTTTGTATGAGTAAGAGGTCCCTCGGTGGAGCTTTGCCAACTGTTTTTCTCAAGGTGTTCTGCAGAGCATCAGATATTGACCTAAAATACAATAAATGGGCATCTCTCTCTGTTAACAGGACCATTGCCAACTATTTGGTGTGGAGAATGGTTTATTCCAGAATTCCAAACCTTAGCAGGCGCTTTCAGTATAGATGGCTGGAATTCTCAAGGGTAAGTTTAAGAAGATTGCAGTGTTACATCGCTGGATAACTTTACATGCTGTAATAGTCCATATATTAACTGATCCAGTAAAAATCGTCTTTAGGGATTAGACAGGGGGAGTTTGTAGCCCAAGTTCTATTTGTGTGTGTGTGCCTTATTTATTTTTATTTAGGTATAAATTACATATGATAAGGTACACTCAAGCTTTACTTTGATGGGTTATATAAAGATATTTAGAGAAATACTTGAGGCCACACATTGTTTTCAAACTTCCCCGTCTTATCAGTGTATTCCCATTTTCCCCCAGAGTTTTTAACTGGATCACTGTAATTACAGTTTTAACATTTCTTTGTGACATATTTGTAACTATCTTTTATTTTCAGTATTCTGAATATTTAAAATGTGCATGATAGAGATATTAGATGGTAGAACTTCGTTTTCAATTTGGAAATGGAATTTTGTCTTAAGCTTTGCCTATACCTTCCATCTCTGAATCTATCCTCTGCTATGTCCAAGAAGCTCCAATTTAGTTTTCTTGCTCAACGGTCTGAGATGGTTTTCCTCCACCTGCTCACCTGGCTCTTTATTTATTTATTTTTATTAGAGATGGGGTCTTGCCATGTTGCCCAGGCTTGTCTTGAACTCCAGAGCTCAAGTGATCCTCTCACCTCGGCTTCCCAAAGTGCTGGGATTAAAGGCACGAGCCACTGTGCCGGGCCTCACCTGGCTCTTTAATCTTTGCTTCTCTCCCACCCTTGCTCGCCTCCCAGTTTATACCCATGTTACTCTCATCTTTGTTTTTGAGGATTATGTCTGACTAATTCTCCTACCACTAGAGGCCGTAAGGATTCTGTATCTTTGAAACAGTTTTTATTTTTCTATCAATTTAAAGTTAAGTGAATGGTGAATCTTATAAGCTATGATTTCATTCAAGAGACATTTCAGTTATTAGAGGATCTAGTAAGTATAGAAATTCTTAGTGGGCCATTACTCTGGAAGAATAGTGCAATTATTTTGGATGTGCTTTGACCCTATAAAGTCACTAGCATATAAAGTTACTTTAGGGCTGGGTGCAGTGGCTCAGGCCTGTACTCCCAGCACTTTGGGAGGCCAAGGCAGGCAAATTGAGGTCAGGAGTTTGAGACCAGCCTGGCCAACGTGGTGAAACCTCGTCTCTACAAAAAGTACAAAAAATAGCCGGGCATGGTGGCACACGCCTGTGGTCCCAGCTACTCGGGAGGCTGAGGCAGGAGAATCGCTTGAATCCACGAGGCGGAGGCTACAGTGAACTGAGATGATGGCACTACTGCACTCCAGCCTGGGCAACAGAGCAAGACTCCATCTCAAAAAAAAAAAAAAAAGTCTTTTTACAGAGAACAGCATAAAACAACTATATATATATTTAGGTCATATTGATGGGTTAAGATACAAAACAAGTAGATTGTGTGTGTGTGTGTGTGTGTGTGTGTATTTTTAACTGCTATGAGTCACATAAAAGATGATGCCCAGCTGCTTTCCACCCCTACTGTGAAGAGAATGAGAGAGGTGTAAGAAGCAGTGTGTGAACATTTAAGGTTAGGTATGAGGGGATGTTTCTTGGGCACGAAGTGCTAAATATAATATTGAATTGCCGAAGAAGGTTGTAGGATCTTTTTCTCTAGAGGTTTTAAAAATAGATTCATCCCTTACCTCTGAGAGAGGTTACCAGAAATCAGAGGAAGAATAGATGAAATTAAGCCTTAATCCCATTCCTCAAAGCAACCTGGGTCTAACATTGTGCAAAGGACACTTCTGGCCACCATGCTCAGGGCCTCCCTTCCTCCCTGCCTGCACCCCCAACTTCCAAGGGCAACTTACACTATATTTATTTCTCTGCTTTTATTCCCAAGAGTAAACCTCTGACCCAGGTCCTGCTTGGGAAACTTCTTACTTGTTTGTAAATGTTTGCTTGTAATGGTATAATTGGGACAGATGGGCAAAGCGTTTACATCTGTATTTTGCTAGTTTATCAGTGTGTTTTTTGCTGTGACACAATGTAAGTATGCTCCCTGTGTTGTTCATGGTGGGCTGAGTTCTCCTGGTCTGCCTTGTTGAGTGTGCTACTTGGAGCAAGGAAACCCTCGCTGGGCAGGAACTTTGATCACCCACTGATTCTAGACCTTCTTATTGAAACTTTAGTTCTCAGTAGATATTAAATATTATCTGGACACTTGGATAGCATCCTCTCATGTCCCTGCTGACTGCAGAAAAGTGATACCATTGTCCAGATCCTTTGTTTAATGGGGAAAATTGGGAAGAAAGGATACTCTGGGGACTGTTGTGGGGTGGGGGGAGGGGGAGGGATAGCATTGGGAGATACACCTAATGCTAGATAACGAGTTGGTGGGTGCAGCGCACCAGCATGGCACATGTATACATATGTAACTAACCTGCACATTGTGCACATGTACCCTAAAACTTAAAGTATAATAATAATAAAAAAAAGAAAGGATACATATATTATTTTAACTGTTAAAACACTTTCTTTTCTTCTTCTTTTTTTTTTTTTTTTTTGAGACAGAGTCTTACTCTGTTGCCCAGGCTGGAGTGCAGTGGCCCGATCTCAGCTCACTGCAACCTCCACTTCCTGGGTTCACACAATTCTCCCACCTCAGCCTCCCGAGTAGCTGGGATTACAGGTATGCGCCACCGTGCCTGGCTAATTTTTGTATTTTTAGTAAGCACGGGGTTTCACCATGTTGGCCAGGCTGGTCTCGAACTCCTGACCTCAGGTGATCTGCTCACCTGGGCTTCTTAAAGTGCTAGGATTACAGATGTGAGCCACTGTGCCTGGCCTAAAACATTTTCGTTTAGGTTGAAATATAATGGGGACAAGCAGAGTTTTTTTCTTCAACTATTTTACCTTTGCCTCTACTATCTGATGCATATATATGGGTTAGGGTGTGCAGTGTTTTGTAGACTGTTTTCTTCAGGTTGTTTGAATTGTTTTCAGCCATGGGTTTTATCCAAATGAAGTTTAATCTGGATCAATTATCTCCCACAGGTAATCCAGGGGACCACAACTTTGCTGCCTCAATGGGACAAATGTGTAAACTTTATTGAAAGTGCCCTCCCTTATGTTGTTGGAAAGATGTTTGTAGATGTGTACTTCCAGGAAGATAAGAAGGAGATGGTAAGTGGTACTCCCCAGCTAGCAAAAAATAACGGCAATTTAGCCAGATCTGACAAGGGTATATTCAGCAGGCTAATGTCAGCCTTCCAGGTGGTAGTGGCCTGTGGGTATTGTCTTCAGATTCTTTCAACTTCTAAGTGAAATAGGAAGAAAGGTCATCAAATGAGAGTGAGGATGAGTTAGCAGGTATTGAAGGTCAGAGGAGAGAGAAGGTGTGTAGTTGTCCAGCGGAGTGGGAGAGTGAATAAACTGAGGGAATGTAGTATAGCTGCTTGAAGGCAGGCATGTCCAGATGTAGGTGAGGTTCGAGGTCTTGAATTTAAAGAGGGACTCATCACTGTGGCAACGTGTTCTTCTCCATCTGTTTCAACTGCATTGGAGGAAAGGGTGTATTTTTTTTTCTTTCAGCTTTATTGAGATGCATTTGACTAAAAACAATTGTATATATTCGAAGTATACGGCTGGGCGCAGTGGCTCACACCTGTAATCCTAGCACTTTGAGAGGCTAAGCCGGGCAGATCACTTGAGGTCAGGAGTTTGAGGCCAGCCTGGCCAACATGGTAAAACCCCATCTCTACTAAAAAAAAATACAAAAATTATCTGGGCGTGGTGGCAGGCACCTGTAATCCCAGCTACTTGGGAGGCTGAGGCAGGAGAATCGCTTGAACCCCAGAGGCGGAGGTTGTAGTGAGCCGAGATCGTGCCACTGCCCGTCAGCCAAGGTGACAGAGTGAGACTCTGTCTCAAAACAAACACAAAGTATACAAGATGAAGATTTGACATACATTGTGAAATGGTTGCCACAATCAAATGAACACATCTGTTGTCACAGTTATTTACCATTGTGTGTGTTTTGAGTGGGGGTGGGGGGTGAGGACGCTTAAGATTTACTGTCTTAGCAAATTCAAGTATACAATACATTATTAGTAACTATAGTCACCATGCCATATTTTAGATCCCCAGAACTTATTCATCTTAGAACTAGAAGTTTGTACCCTTTGATCAATATCTCCCCATTTCCCTGCCCCCAGCCCCTGGCAACTACTGTTCTACTCTCTGCTTCTATATTTTAACTTTTATAAAGATTCTACATATAAGTGAGATCATATAATATTTGTCTTTCTGTGCCTGGGTTATTTCACCTAGCATAATGTCCTCTAGCTTTATCTATGTTGTTGCAAAAGGCAGGATTTTCTTCATTTCTTCATTTTTATGGCCGAATATTCCATTGTGTGGTACATGCATCGCAGTTGCCTTATGTATTCATCCATTGAAGGGTATTTAGGTTTATTCCATATCTTGGCTATTATGAATAATGCTGCAATGAACATGAAGGTGCAGATCTTTCTTCCATGTACTGATTTTACTTACTTTGGATATATACCCGGTAGTGGGATGGCTGGATTGAATGGTAGTCCTATTTTTAATTTTTTGAAGATTTTCCATGCTATTTTCCATAATGGCTGTACCAGTTTACATTGTTACCAACAGCATATGAGCCTTCCCTTTTTTTCCAGGAATATTTTGCCAACACTTACGTCTTAAATTTTTGATCATAGCCATCCTAACAGGTAGTGAAGTGCTATTTCATTATGGTTTGATTTGCATTTCCCTGATGATTAGTGATGAAAACCTTTTCATAAACCTGCTGTTATGTGTCGTCTTTGGAAAAATGTCTATTCAGATCTTTTGCCTATTTTTTAATCAGGTTATTTGTTTTTTCACTATTGAGAGGGTGTATTTTGAATTAGAAACGTGGATTTGGCCAGGTTTTTTGTCTGCATTTTATTTTTGATGAATTATATTTTACAAATGTCATGAAGTAAAAGATCCAGGCATGATTAATAACAGTCTGTGTAGTCAATAAGATACAAATATATGAGCAGCTTGGATGCAGGTGGTCAAAAAACACTGAATTTAAGGGCAAAGACATTGTAATGTCATGATTGTTCAAATGATTGGTATCATGTAGTGATACATAATAATACCAAATGGTTGGTATTATGTATCAGTACATAGTGATTATTGATACATAATACATGATTATGTATTATGCACTGAAGTTTGCTTTGCAATACCATATCTAAGTACATTTGTGGCAGGCCAGGTCTCACTAACACAGGCCTCCATTACAACTGTCCCAGCACGGACTGAGTAGCTAGGTTAAACATTAAAAGCTGATTGAGCCACTGCCCATATACAAAGGCTGGAAAGTAACAAAGAGCCCACCAAGAGTTTTGCCTAGGCTTTTCCTGGGTCTTGAAGCATGACAAGATAATAAATGAATTCTTAACAGGACCCTTTTAGGATTAAACAATTTTTATTGGGGGTCTGAAGAAACTCCACAGGCCTCCACAAACAAGTTTATTGGGGTCTAAAGGAACTCCCCAAACCTTTATGATTTAGCAGGAGACAAGAAAAGGGTAATTACCTCAGTACCTAGACCCATTTAGATTAAGTAAACTTACTGAAGCTCCAGAAGAAGGTCTTCAAGACTCAGACCTAGTTATAAGATTAAAAGAAGTTAATCACTTACGTCTTTCGACGATTGCACACTTTCACGTAGACATATAGCTTAGAAGGCATATGAGCTCTAGAAAACTTTGTAACTTTGAGTTGGTCTGGTGATAATTTCCAGGCTTTCTCCCTGTAACCAGTGGCAGAAAATAAAACTCTCTTCTTCCCCAGTTCATTTGCATCTCGTTATTGGGCCGTAAGAAATAGCAGCCTGACCCTCAGTTTGGTCTGGGAACAAATTGACCTATGTTAACTTGTTTTTACTGTCTAAGTATGAGACTTTATGTTTGAACCTGAAAGTTCCTTTGCAAATAATTCCACCGAAGAATTAATGGCTTATTTCAAAATACTCAATATTCTCATTGCGTGTTTTCTTTTGCTCCTTGGTCAGAGTAAATAGATTGAGATCTTATCAGATAATCACAGTAGTAATATTATAGTCTCTGGGAAGGCTATAAAAACAAAGGATAATGAAAGATTTAAAAAAATTATAGCAGGTTTTTTGGCAGTAGAAGAATTTTAACTAATATGAAAAGTATGTGGATTAAACTTGTTTTTCTCAGTTTTGGTGTGAAAGTCCCTTTTCCTTGTGTCAGGGTGTGACATTCTAAAATAAAGTTAATTTTGGCATCTTCCCCCTTATTTTGATGTACATGGGGGTAGTTTGGTAGTTAGGCAGATACTCATCTCTTTAACGTAAGATTGTTTGCCTCCCTTGTGCTGAAGCTGTTTGCCTCAGGGAATACTTAGGTTGGAAACTTATAAGAGAAATATCTGGCCTTTTATAGCCTTTTTTTTATAGGGCTCCCATTCAAGAACCACCTGGAACCACTGATTTACTTGAAAAACATTCAGTATTATTAGCTACAGTCTAAAGAAAAAGAAAAACAGAAAGATCCCCAAAGGGACAAATTCCAGAGACCCTAACTCAGATGGAAGGCTGCCATTGTTTATTTACCAAAAAAGTTTGTTAATCAAATGAATACAGTCAGAAGCTTAAACTTCAGGTACCTCTCAAATTTACATGTGTACACAAATCACGTTAGCATCTGCTTGTTAAAATGCAGATTCTCATTGCATTTTAACAAGGTTTTTTTGTTTTTTTGTTTTTTTGTTTTTAAGTTGTGTTTGGGGTAGGACCCAAGAATTTTCCTAACAAGGTTCCAGGTGCGACTGCTGCTGCTGGTCGTGGACCACACTTTGAGCAGCAAGGTCTTCTCATGATTCATTTGTTTGTAAACAGCACCAAAAAAAAAAAAAAAAAAAAAGCCCTGGTGAGTCACAAGAGCAGGCCAGGCCAGTTGACGTGAATAGCAGTACTTTATTTACCAAAACCGGTTACATTAGTGCAAGTAACTGCTTTAATTTTCAGATCATTGAAAATTTCTGTGATTCAGATTGGTTTAAATGGACTGTGAAAAACCCTGCATTAGGACCTCCAGGCTTGGTTCGCCACCCACCAACTATGTAGTTATCTTTTGAAAACTGATACCTAGGTTTTACTAAGAGACTCCTGCCCCACTTCTCCTCCGTATCTCTGTTTTGAGAACCTCTTGATGACAGAGTTGGCCCAACTGCCTGTGGTTGGTACCCTCTCTTCTAGAGAGTGGGTAGGAGAGAGCAGTTCACATTGAAGTTTTCTACCTATCAGTGTTCTCCTCTTTTTCACTGGGGAAAACACATAATTCTACATTAGTGTTTCATTAAGACTTCCCACATCCAAGTGTGCATTTGGACATACCAATGCTCTCATACTCATTCACACACATAACCATGGGAATTTAGCAAATTTAATTAGAAATGAGTAGAATAGCATGTAGAAAAGGAGAGTCCTTCAACAGAAAGCCACCAGAAGAGGTCATATAGTACAATCCCTTGCCTCCCAGCTAGTGGGACAGAGCCTTAACTCATGTGGGATTGGCTGCAAGTGTTGCTTTGTCTTTGCCGTCCAAAGTAGCACTATCCAATTGAACTAGAATATGAGCCACATTTTTTTTTTTTTTTTTTTTGAGACAGGGTCTCACTCTGTTGCCCAGGCTGGAGTGCAGTGGCGTGATCTCGGCTCACTGCCACCTCCGCCTCCCTGTGTTGGGATTACAGGCATGAGCCACTACCCCGGCCTCCACTGACTTTTATGTTAACATTTTCTCCCTCCTTACCTCCCTTTCTTCCCCCATTCTCCAGAATTAAAAATCATAACCTTGTCTCTCAGAGGACTTCTTTAATTTTTTATGTTATTTAGATGAAGATTATTTATAATTTTAAAACATATTCCATTAGCGAAGCATTTAATATTACTTTTGTGGAAAGTTACATGAAAGCGGGACTCCCCTAGAGAACTGATGATGTATCATCACCGTAAATAGAGATGATGCTCTCGTTCCACTGTGACAAGCCCTGATCCATATGCTCGTGACCTAAATGGCAGGAGAGAGGATTAGTTGTGTTCACGAAGGATGTCTAAAGTTATCACTTGCTAATTTTCTCTTTTATTTATTTTTATTTTTTAATACTCTTGTCTTTTTCTTTTTTCTTTTTTTTTTTTTTTTTTTTTGAGACAGAGTCTTGCTCCATCCCCCAGGCTGAAGTGCACTGGCATGATCTTGGCTCATTGCAACCTCTGCCTCCTGGGTTCAAGCCATTCTTGTGTCTCAGCCTCATGAGTAGCTGGGATTACAGGTGTGCACCACCACACCCAGCTAATTTTTGTATTTTTTGGGGGGTAGAGATGGGGTTTCCTCATGTTGGCCAAGCTGGTCTTGAACTCCTGACTTTAAGTGATCTCCCTGCCTCGGCCTCCCAAGGTGCTGGGATTATAGACGTGAGCCACCACGCCTGGCCTTGTTTGATTATTATTATTATTACTTATATCTGTAATGTATAAGTAAGTGCCCCAGATAGATACTCATGTCCATGGAGGGCAGATGAAGTTTCCAACAAAGGCCAGGGAATGAAGGGATTGTCACCATGGGCCTAGTTGTGACTGTGATGGTCAGGACATATTGGTTTTAAAATGTGGTGATGATAATAACAGTAGCAGTTAGCTTTCACTGAGGTTTAACTAGCTGTCTGGTATTCTTCTAAGTGCTTTCAGTGTGTGAACTCACTTATCCTCACAATGACCCTGTTACTGCTGTTAGTGCCCTCTTTTCCAGATGAGGAAACAGGTTCAGAGAGTTGAAGTAAATTCTCTGGAGTCATATAGCTTGAAAATGGCTTAGGTGGGGTTCAAGCCCAGACAATCTACATGGAAACCAGTGTTCCATTCCCTTGCTTCTCTCGGAAGACACTTGAATCTTTGCCAGTTTTATGAATATGAGGAGACCAGAACCTTCTTAGTGACTTATCTTATAATTACCTTTGTTAGCAAATTATTCTAATATTAAGATCCTAAAAAGGCACACATTTCATATTTTTTAACATTTCAGAGGTAGGAAACAGTTGGAATAGGTTTGGCTTCCAGTATTTCAAAATTTTAAATATAAATATAGTGGAAACCTAATTTAAATCCAACCAGTTGACATCACATTTTTGTATTCATATAATTCTCAGGAGAAAGACGGAAATGATAAGAAGCAAGCTACTATTGATTTAATCTAAGAACAACTTTGCAGGTATATCTTTGGCTCAGTCTACACACTGAGCTCAATTTCTCGTATTTTGTACAATACGTCATTCTAAAGAGTGATCCCTGATGTTTGCAGTGGTAACCCAAAGGCTCTGTAAGATTTATTATCAAAGTTTAAAAAAAAATGTTTACCATTCTCTACTAAGGTGGAAATGTGAATATATACATCAAAGAAAATTTTTTTCTATTGTGTTGATGGGAAAAAAGGCCTTGTTGCTTTAACTCTAGTTTCTAGAAAATTCAGTAAAGCTGAAGTTCCCATGTGAACATTTTGGCTGGGCTAAGTTCTTCTGTATAAACCATGTCTTGGTTTGTTTCATTGTAGACACTATGTCCCCGAACTACTTATCTTTATTCATATATCTCATCTCTGCTAGTAGGTATTTTTTGCTGCTCCCTCAAATTTTCTGCATTTTTGTTATAGAGTAAACCCTGCTAAAGCAAATAATTATTTTGACACTTGTTAAAATAGTAATGAAGACTATTCAGGACTATTACAAGAGGTGTCAAGTCTATTGCAACAGGGGAGAAAGATTAGGCCCAACTCTAAATACAGCAAAGATAGCTGGAGATTTATAGCCAGTGAGGAGAATGAGGGGGTCAGTGGATGGAAAATTTTGAAGAGGAGACATCAAGAGCAGGGAAATTCTTGCTAAACCAACTTGACAGGATTCTTGTGGAAGGCAGGCCAAGGTGATCAGGATGGGGATTCTTTCTAAAGTGACTTAGCAGGATTCTTGCTACAACTGGACTAGATGGGCTTGACGAGGACAGGATGGGGGTGGGAGGCTGGGAGGAGGGTAAGGGCAAGACATACTTGAGAAGAGGGCTCAGAGGAGCCTGACTAAACTTTGGTCAAGGAGAGAGTCTTTGTCAGCCCTCAGATCAAAGCTAAACTCACTGATCTCCTGTCACATATTAAAACATTCTATATGCAGAAGGTTAATCTAGTTAAAGCAGAGCAAATCTATTACACTTCAGATTCAGACTTTATTAAGTGAAGAACTAAAACTTGACTCCCTATGTAGAACAATTCACTAATTTCTCCTGCGCTCTAGCAGCTATTCTATTTCTCTTTAAAGACATTGTTCATGTCCCCAAGTGATGCCATGGATGACCTAAAATATCTTCCATTTTTTCTGAGCTGCTCTCTGCCTGAGCAATTCCAGTAGTAATTCTTATCCTAAGAAAAGAATTCTCCTCCCACCCCATACTGCTACGTCTGGTGTTGAAGACTTAAATACCCACGTGGGTCCAATTGCAGTGGCGGAGTTTGAACTTGCAACCTCAATACACTAGAAGTTCACCTCATTAGTGAGCTAAGATAATTGAATTGATGTACTGCCATTAATATTCTTTAAGTTCTCCAATTCCCTCGCTCACTGTTTCTCTCAGTGGTTGAGTAAATGAGATGTAACTATAACGTTGATGGCAGAAGTCACATGAAAGTCAGTGTCATGCATTATAGCATTGCCCTTATAGTGAGGAGTTTTCCGTTCCTTGCAAATTCAGCTGCTCACAAAGGTTGTTCTCAGTAAAGCCATTGTACAGATAAAGACAATGGTCCCTTCATCACAAATTGTGAAAGAAAGGATATTCTCTTTGGCTACTAAATGCCCCTGTTTCTGTTTGTCTAGTAAGTGGTGTTGGTTATTATTATCAAGATCACTTTCCAGAGAAACTTTGCTGAAGACCTGTCCAAATTAAGGCAAACCATGATGATTTGGTTTTTTAAGGGCTTTTTAATATATTTATAAAATATTGACCTAATATAGAAATTACATCTGATTTTCTGCAAAGTTGCATTGATAGCTCATAGGCCAGTTCTGCTCTTACCAACATGGGCAAATCAGTTAACTTCTTTGAGCTTGTTTTCCTGTTATAAATGATGCAAGAGTTTCTGTTGCTTTGGTAATGCTGTGTAACAATCAATCACAAAGCCTCACTGGCATTTGACAATAAGCAGTTACTGCTGATGCATCTGGAGTCAGTGGTGGGCCCCCATGCAGCTCTGTTGATTTTGGCCAGGCTGGCTTGAATTTCTGGGGGTTGGCTGATCAAGGTTGGCTTTGGCAGAGGTGATTGGAATGACTCGGCTCTGCTTCATGTGTCTTACTTCCTTCAGCCGGCTTGCCTGTGCATATTCTCATGGTGATGGCAGAAGTTCAAGTGAGCAAGTAGAAACATGTGAGGTCTCCTGAGACCTAGGCTCAGGACAGGCGTAATGTAGTATCTGCATTTTGTTGGCCAAAGCAAGTCACAAGCCCAGTCCAGATTTACAGACTAGGGAAATAGGGTCCTCATTTTTTTTTTTTTATTTTTTTGAGACAAGGTCTGGCTCTGTCCCCCAGGCTGGAGTGCAGTGGTGCGATCTCGGCTCACTGCAGCCTCTGCCTCCCAGGCTCGAGCCATCTTCCCGCTTTAGCCTGCGAGTAGCTGGGACTACAGGTGTGCGCCATGATGCCCGGCTAATTTTTGTATTTTTTTGTAGAGATGGGGCTTTGGCGTGTTGTCCAGGCTGGTCTTGGACTCGTGAGCTTAAGCGATCTGCCCTGCTTGGCTTCCCAAGGTGTTGGGATTACAGGTGTGAGCCACCTGTAACTCTGCATTTTTAATGAGAGGATCTGCAAAGTCACACAGTAAGGGGTGTGGATAAATGAAGGGGTATGGCATTAAAGCTGT
The DNA here is from genome assembly GCF_028885625.2 of Pongo pygmaeus. Classification (NCBI taxonomy): domain Eukaryota; kingdom Metazoa; phylum Chordata; class Mammalia; order Primates; family Hominidae; genus Pongo; species Pongo pygmaeus. The sequence goes on from NC_072396.2 coordinate 22,657,935, forward strand.
CAGTGCTGTGTATCACAAATAGGGATAAAAGTAGTACCTCCTTCTTTCATTTGAGGTGAGAATTAAATGATATAATCTATGTAGAAGGCCTAGCATAATACCTGGTACACAAAAAGTGCTCAGTGAATGTCAGCTACTCTTATTGCTAATATTGCCATGCCTAATGTTAATAATTAAGATAGAATTTATAACATCAACTTCCTGGCACAGGCTGTGGCAACTTCTGCATTTAGATTGCCTCTTTTTAATTTATCATAGAGTGAGGGAGGTGCCTGGGGGATTTTGCTGTTGCTACTCCTCCATATATGCCTAGTGTAGTAGCTTTCATTGGAATAGAGATCCTTTTCATGCTAGTGCCCTGGCCACATTCCAGAACCCACTCTATCATTTAACGCCAAGTCTGGCTCATACAAGAGTCTCATGAAATTACTCGAGGAGCCAAATATAATTTCTTTTTTTTTTTTTTTTTTTTTTTGAGACCAAGTCTCGCCCTGTTGCCCAGGCTGGAGTGCAGTGGTGCGATCTTGGCTCACTGCAAGCTCTGCCTCCCGGGTTCACGCCATTTTCCCGCCTCAGCCTCCCAAGTAGCTGGGACCACAGGTGCATGCCACCACGCCTGGCTAATTTTTTGTATTTTTAGTAGAGATGGGGTTTCACTGTGTTAGCCAGGATGGTCTCGATCTCCTGACCTCGTGATCTGCCCTCCTCGGCCTCCCAAAGTGCTGAGATTACAGGCATGAGCCACCACACCCGGCCATATAATTTCTAGAATAGGTCCAGATTTCATAACCCTCTGCAGGCTAAATCTTGTTACAACAAATATCATCAGGTCCCAATCGTGACAGCTCATTTATGCAATCTTTGGTCAAGTAACATCCAGCAAAACAAGTAATTTAGATAGCTCATTGGGAATTCTTTTGAAATAAGTTTGAACACTTACTCTTGTCCTTGTCTTTGAGTGTGCTGCCACGACGATGACACATTGGCCCACCTTTCTTGTTTGTTTTCTCCATTTCTGGCTAGCATTGGGCAGTGTTGCCTTTGCCACATATTATCAGCCACAGTCTTGTCAAGCAGATCTGGTCAGACCTATGGAATGTGAAGACCCTGTATTAGAAATTCATTTACCTAAAGAAAACATTTATGCCTTCCAACAGATCTCAATGTTGGAAGTGACCAGACATAGTTACTTGCTGGGGAGAATTTACCCACAGCCAAAGGCTAGACTATTTGAGACTGATTGACTTGTAAATATTATTCTGGTTTCTGATCCATCCTCTCTTAAAGTTGGAAAGCGGAAAACAGGAAAAGATGAGTTATAAAATTAGAACACAGCCTATATGTTCATATCCAGCAAATATAAATATAAATATTTACCTGAGTCTTATGAATATATGCCTTTAGATAAAAGGACATGAGAAACTCCTCCTGTACCACCAGAATAACCCACTTTATAGCACCAAATAATTTGATTTTTTCTTCTCTTGCCAAAATGTTTAATAGCTATGTAACACTGCTAATCCTGACAAACTGATATGATTTATCAGTTTGGCAGCCACTCACTTGGCTGCCAGAAACCTCAGCATTTTCTAACTATCCTTAGTTTTTCTGGTTTAACCACATGTCCCACTTCAATATAGGTCACTTTTTACTTATTTCGTTGCCATTATTTTTTATCAGGAGCCAATCCAAGGTCATTTTTATAAATAGTTATAGTATAAGTAATTAATTAATGAATATTTAATATTTATTGGTGCATTGATTTATTTAATGTCTGTGTTTCTAGTAAAATGACAATTGCCAGAAAGAAAATTTTAAGAGTCCCCCTGAGATTAAAGGCTATTTCTTCAGGGTTATCCACATAAATTATTAACAACGATTTCCATTTTTCACATTCCGCTAATCAGTGGTTACAACTCAAGAAAACTTGCCCTGTTCTAGAGCAATGGGAAGACTGGAAACATTTTAATCTCATGTTTTTTTTTTCCAGATATTATAACTTCTAAGTATATTAAAGAGGAAAGCCTACTCAACATTATGCCTTTTCGTTAAGAATTTTATTAACATTAAATTAGTTTAAGGTTAACGCACATAATCAACCTTACTGATTTTTTTTCTTTTTCCTTTCTTTTCTTTTTCAGAAGTCCTAGCCTATAATTATTCCTACTAGATATGTACTATATTTTTAAACCATTCCTAGCTGTTTGTCATGTACCATGTTGACATCACCTATCTTAGAATGGACTAGGCTAACTTACTGAGTCACTTGATTTCCACTAAAGTTTGTGTTTGGTAGTAGGCTACAGTCATTCTGGAGACATTTGCTGTGAGCCTTGTCCCCTAATATAACGATGGATTTTCTATTCACTGATAAGTTCTATTCATGGATTCAGGCTTTGAATTACTAAATCAGAGTAGGTCTCTCTTTTCAAAAATGACTTCACCTAAAAAGGGTACCATGCATTTTTTTTCCTTTTTCAGCTTTCATGTTGTTAAATCTTATGATCATATCTGCACAGCACCATATTTTCTATGAGTGAGTTTGTTAATATTTTCTCTTTATACTATTGGAATAACTGTTATCTGTTAGCATATATGAAAGATATTTGATTCAGTTTCAACTCTGCTAGGTACCAATTGAAGGTTTCAAAAAGCATAAATTGATCAACTTGTATTTACTGAGCATCTGCTATATTTTAGTATTAGGTATGAATGTGAGATATGGATTCATGTGAAAAATCATATCACATGAGATATGAAATCATAAAACTAACAAAATCTTAAATTAGCAGAATACTTTTGTGTTTGCTTACATATTCATGATCTCATTTGATCTAAATCATGGTTCCTGTTCTCAAAGCTTATGGGTCTTGTTAGGGAGACCAAATAAATATAAATGAAAAGACAACAATTAAACACACATGTATGTATTATTCTGATTTTAAGCCTCACAGGAACTCAGAGAGGGAATTGAAAGTGTGGGTTTAAGTGTTTGGGATTCATGGGTATGAGATAGGATTTGAGTTGCCCTGTGGGATTTCTTTATTGTCAGGGACAAAGCTTTGAAGAAAACTACAACCGATAATGGGGCAAACTAATCCCTCCTGAAAGCAATGTTGGCATATGTCCCTTCAAATGTATTAATAGAACCATCATGACTCATTTATGCAAAGTACAAAATTCTTATGTCCATGTGATGGGAGGAAGGGTAAGGAGAGGTCAAGAGAGGAGCAGGAGAGATAATTTATAATTTGCTAATATAGGAGCATCTCATTAAAGTAAAGCCCTGGATGGAAGAGTAACAAGTGCCTATACATATGTGACTCACCAATGTCTGGTGTCTGATGTAGAACACTATGGGCAAAATCCTGGGGTGCAAAGAACGAAAAAGGAAGAACCTATTTTTAGATAACACTGGTTGAGGAAAAGAACTAAGAACTGCCCATAGAACAACCAAATGAACTGTATTTTTATAGTGTGGATCCATAAAATCTGAAATAGTTATTTTTTTTTTTTTTGAGACAGAGTCTCACTCTGTCACCCAGGCTCGAGTGCAGTGGGGTGATCTCAGCTCACTGCAACCTCCACCTCCCGCGTTCAAGCGATTCTTGTGCCTCAGCCTCTCGAGTAGCTGAGATTACAGTTGCCCGCCACCATGCCTGGCTAATTTTTGTATTTTTAGTAGAGACAGGGTTTCACCATGTTGGCCAGGCTGGTCTTGAACTCCTGACCTCAGGTGATTTGCCCACCTTGGCCTCCCAAAGTGCTGGGATTACAGGTGGGAGCCATCGCGCCCTGCCCCTGAAATAAATAGATATTTAACAAAACATTGCTTTGCCTAGAGGGCTCTTACCCTGAATATGGCAGATTTTACCATAATAACACTTGAGTTAATTTTTATATGTTATATTTTGACCTTTGACTGGCTCTAAATAAATATTTCCTAAGGATAACTTCACCTTAAGACTTCCACTTTAAGGGATTTCTATTAATGTTATATGCTGCCTGGTTGAGGTGTGAGGTCAAAGTTTGGTGAAGAAATACTATTTCTCTATTTTTTTCTTATTTTAAAATTACGGCAGGTTTTTGACTTGACTGAAGGCATTGTTATTATGTGATGCTGTAGAGTAGTCTAAAGATAAAAATCAGAAGTGTTCAGTGATTTATCTTCCTAGTTCCAGCATGCTAAAATAATTATTTCTCTTATTTGCATTGACATGTCAACCAATGAAATTAATCACCTTCAAAGATTTTCCTTGTTCTTGAAGTCTGCTGGGGTAGTTCAACAACATTTCACAGAAAATGTTATACAATAAATCTGTAAAGTCTGCCAAAGGAAAAAAAAAAATTGAGAACCTGAGATGGGGGATGGTGTGGGGAGTGGAGGTGCCAGAGAAGACAAGGGCAAAGAGCAGCTGAGGCTCATGGGAAAAAAAAAAGTGATTTACCCGCGTTTTGACAAATGTGAGAGGGCCACAAAAAGTGAGTTACTGAAGTGTGGATTCAGGGAAGACAGAGGTGGTGGGGGCAGGGGAGGAGGTGGAAGAAAAGGCAGAGGAGGGAGGAAGTGGCATGTGAATAAACTATTTGTCATTTTTCACTCTGGCAGTGGGCTGAAATCTTTTTGCCTCTTTTTACTTTCATTTAGAATGCCAATCAACGGGTTACAGACAAAGAGCTTTGAAAACCTTTTCTTATTTATTTATTTAGAGACGGAGTCTTGCTCTGTCGCCCAGGCTGGAGTGCTGTGGCGCAATCTCAGCTCACTGCAACCTCCGCCTCGCGGGTTCAAGCGATTATCCTGTCTCAGTCTCCCAAGTAGCTGAGGTTACAGGCATGTGCCACCACACCTGGTTAATTTCTTTTTTTGTATTTAGTAGAGACGGGGTTTCACCATGTTGGTCAGGCTGCTCTCGAACTCCTGACCTCAGGTGATCCACCCACCTCAGCCTCCCAAAGTGCTGGGATTACAGGCGTGAGATACTGTACCCGCCCTGAAAACCTTTTCAAAATGCATTAAATTTTAATGAATTTGATAGCCATTTTAATGCCTAGGAGATGCTGGACGGGGAGGATCCTATGAAACCAAGCTGCTTAGAGAGAAGTATCTGGAAACGCTCAGCCCCATTTTAATAATAACCACATACTCCATAAAAATGCCCCAAAGAGAACAGGAGCAAAATGACCTTAAGATTCGTCATAGGAATCCAAAAATTCCAAAATTTGCTAAAGATCTTTTTAGCTTGGAGAGTGCTTATTTTTTTGATAATTTATTTTAAAACATAATAAAATGTTTTGCTTTTGTACACCTTATCCCAAATAAATATTTTCTTTGGACATATTCAACTTTTTATTATTTATTGGGTGCTTTCTATTATTGCTGCATCCTGGCCAGGGTATTGAGAGGGTACCTTTTATTGCCCTCTTTGTCCTTATCTGTAAATATAGTAATCCCCCCTTATCTGAGACAGATACTTTCCAAGACCCCCCACCCCCGCCCAGTGGATGAGACTGGAGATAGTACCAAACTCTATATATACTATGTTTTTCCTATACATATATAACTATCATGAGGTTTACTTTATAAAGTAGGCACAGTAAGAGATTAACAGCAATAACTAATAATAAAATAGAACAGTTATAACGATATGCTGTAATAAAAGTTATGTGAATGTGGTCTCTCTTTCTCTCAAAGTATCTTATGGTATTGAACTCATGCATGTACTTCCTATGATCTGTCTGATAACCAAGATAGCTAGCAAGTGACTATTGGGTGGGTATATACAGGGTGGAGATGCTGGACAAACGAAGGGTGATTCACATCCCGGGCCAGATAGTTGGGATGGCATAAAACTTCATCACACTAATCAGAATGGTGTGCAATTTAAAATTTGTGAATTATTTCTGGAATTTTCCATTTAATATTTTCAGAACACAGTTGCCTACAGGTAACTGAAACTATGGAAAGCAAAATCGTGAATAAGGGGGTACTACTGTACTTCTCTTCCTAGTAATATCTTTATTCTGCCAGGATGCACATAGCCATGTGTGAAGAAATATAATTTTTTAGATAAACCTCCCTTTAAGCAGAAGGTCTCAATCCTATTTCATGGAGAAAAGACCCACGTTTATACTAGGACTCTCTCAACCTTCTACATCTAATCTTTAGATTCTTCTGCATGCCTGTCTATCATTTTAATCTTCTCTCCTAAGTCTGTCTCATGTCAAAGGTGAATCCTTCCACATAGTCTCTGGATCCCGTCACCTCCTTTGCCCTCTGAGACACCACTCATGGCTTGCTTTGTCCCATATTTTCAGTCTCTTCCTTTTCGCTGGATCCTTTCTATTGGTATTTAAACATAGTCAAATCTCTCAGCTTTTCAACAACAACAAAAACAGTAGGAACAGCATTAGCAAGCATATGCATGAAACCCAAACTCCAAACCCTCAGACCCTTCCCTTAACCCTACATCTACTTCTCTCCTATCTTTGCTTTTTCTCCTTCATAGACAAACTCAATTAATTTGTCCAGACTTGCTGTCTTCGCTTCCCATACACTCTTCATCCCACTAGTTTGGCTTCTGTCCCCATCCCTCTTTTTCTTCCAATTTTCTCAGTCTTATTGAATGACGGTGGTTGCCCATACCTTTCTGAAGCCTAGGAATGAATCTGACTCTCTCTACATTCCTCACTTTCCCACATTAAATGAATCACCTGTTTCCATTGGTTTGGTCACTAAATCTCTCCTTTGAGTCCACCCACTTCTTTCCCTCCCCATTGCCCCTCCCTAATTTGGGAAGATATAATTTCTTTTTCTCTGTGAACGTGATGGGCCAGCCAATGCATGTTGCTACATGATGAGTCCCTAAAGACTTAGGGCCAGGCGTGGTGGCTCATGCCTGTAATCCCAGCACTTTGGGAGACTGAGGCGAGTGGATCACCTGAGCTCAGAGGTTCAAGACTAGCCTGGGCAATATGGTGAAACCCCGTCTCTACTAAAAATACACAAAAATTAGCTGGGCATGGTGGTGCATGTCTGTGATTCCAGCTACTTGGGAGGCTGAGGCAGAAGAATCGCTTGAACCTGGGAGGTGGAGGTTGCAGTGAGCAGTGAGCCAAGATCATGCCACTGCACTCCAGCCTGGGCGACACAGTCAGACTCATTCTCAAAAAAAAAAAAAAAAAAAAAAAGACTTAGGCATGCTGATAGGCAAAAGATCTAGTCCCTGGAGATTTCCTTGTCAATTTAACATCCTCTTCATGTGGGTTTTCTGTTTGAAATCATGACTTATGCATCTCTCAGTTGATTCCTTTTCACTCTCTGGCATTTCTCTCTGATTTTGGGAGGGATCTTCTGTTGCTACTAGAGGCTCTGAGCTCTCCACTGTTATTTTAGCTCTTTGGTCAGGTCCTGGCTCTGGTCCTCATTAGCTGTGTCAGCTTGCGCAGATCATAGACTCCTTGACTCTTAATTTCCTTATCTGTCGAATAAATGGTTTCCCCTGGTCCAGTGGGTCTCAGCCCTAACAGCACATTAGAATTACCTGGGGAACTTTTTAAACCCTCCCAATGCCCAGGCTGGACCTCAGAACAGTGACACTAGCATCCCGATGCCCACGCCTCAGGATTTTTTATTTTATTTAGAAATTTTTTGTCAGTATTATTATTATTATTATTTTTGAGGTGGAGTCTTGCTCTGTCACCCAGACTGGAGTGCAGTGGCGCAATCTTGGCTCACTGCAACCTCCGCCTCCCGAGTTCCAGTGATTCTCCTGCCTCAGCCTCCTGAGTAGCTGGGATTACAGGCGCTTGCCACTACACCCAGCTAATTTTTTGTATTTTTAGTAGAGACGGGGTTTCACTATGTTGGCCAGGCTGGTCTCAAACTCCTGACCTCAAGTAATCTGCCCGCCTCGGCCTCCCAAAGTGCTGGGATTACAGGTGTGAGCCACTGCGCCCAGCTGTCAGTATTTTTTAAAGTTCCTCCAAAGATTCTAATGGGCAGACAAAGTTAAGAACCACCAACTTAATGATTTTTAAAGAACATTTTGCTCTTTGCTCTTCTAGCAGTTTGTGTTTTATCCCAAGTCGAAGTTTCTCTTCTTTTAATGTTTTTACCAAGTTGGGAAGAAATAGCTGTGAAGCTCCCCCGACCCCCTTCCATCTGCTGTTTGTTCTTATTTACATATGATGGAACCCAGCCCACTGATTTATAGCTCTGGTTCCCTCACAACTGTTATTGAACTGAAAACATAGCTGAAAACTTATTAAACAGAAAAAAATTATTTTGAGCTTCGTGCTGACAATTTATTATAGAACCAAGGAAACATTTCAACGTCTTTTCTTCTAGAGTTAACGTTAACAATTGATTTACAACCCCATGCTCTCAAATGAAAAAGTTCATTCTGGGGCCAAACCCAGTATTTTTTCTTTCTTGGGTGTCCCATTGAGAAAGCCAAAGCATCTCTGCAGGAGAACTGGATTTCGAGGGGTTTGTATCCATGAACAGGCAGGGCCTCCTCACATTGCTGCAGGTGGCTTCTAATGTGACGTGTCAGCAGCTCCTTTCCTCCAGTCCTCTCTTCTGGTCCACAGACACTGGCAGCAAAGCCAGGCACATACATCCTCACTATGGGTGTGGCCTCACTGTTCAAATGCTTTGCAATAGGTCTTTCAGAAGACCACCTTTCTGTAGCAGCCCCCTTTAGACCTATCATTTTATTTTATGATTATTTTTTTTAGAGACAAGGTCTCACTCTGTCACCCAGGCTGAAGTATAGTGGCACAATCATAGCTCACTGCAGCCTCAAACTCCTGAGCTCAAGTGATCTTCCCGCCTCAGCCTCCTGAGTAGCTAGGACTACAGGTGCAGGCGCCACCATGCCTGGCCTTTTAAAAATAATTTTGTTTTTATAGAGATGAGGTCTTCTTGTGTTGCCCAGGCTGGTCTCGAACTCCTGGCCTCAAGCAATCCTCCCACTTCAGCCTCCCAAAGTCCTGAGATTATAGGGGTGAGCCACTGCCCCTGGCCTGTGCCTACCCTTTTAAATTTGAAATAACAAGACTTTTCAGAGCTGCCAAGGAGTAGAGAGGGGAGTAGGAAGATGATATAGAACAGCCGAACATTTAGTTTAACCCACGGAACTAAATTTGGAAAGAACTGGGGTCCTGACATAAGTGTGATTCATATTGGTGAAGTGTCCTTTGGGGTGCTAACTGTCCCTGCCCATTTCTCTGTGTTAACAGTTATCTCTTTCAACTGTTCACTTTCTTCCGCAATACCTATCTGAAATGCACAGCCCATGCCTTTGCCTGTCTCTCTCAGTCCTTTATTAAATGATTAAAATTAGTTGGTACTTTGATGAGGATGAACTAGTTTAGTAGCTACAGACAGGTAAGTTATTGGTTTGTCATAACCTATGGTGAATTCCTATCCCTGTATACCCGTATAATTCATTTTATAGCTGGACCACCACATTATTCTCATGGAAAGAAATGGTTTTGTTTTTTTTTTTTAATGTTTTTTATTTTTTGGAGACAGGGTCTTGCTTTGTTGCCCAGGCTGGAGTACAGTGGTGTGGTCATGGCTCACTGCAACCTACACCTCTTGGGCTCAAGCAATCCTCTCACCTCAGCCTCCTGAGTAGCTGGGACTAAGACATTCCCCACTACACCCAGCTAATTTTTATATTTTTTGTAGAGATGGGGTTTTGCCATGTTGCCTATGTTGGTCTTGAACTCCTGGGCTCAAGGGATCTGCTCATCTCAGCCTCCCAAAATCCTGGGATTACAGGCATGAGCCACCATGCCCAGCTAATTTTTATATTTTTGGTAGAGATGGGGTTTCACCATGTTGTCCGCGCTGGTCTCGAACTCCTGGGCTCAAGTGATCCACCTGCCTCGGCCTCCCAAAGTGTTGGGATTACAGCCATGAGCCACCATGCTGGGCCTGGTTAGTTATCTTTTAGTGGTGGAAAAAAGGGAATCTTCCTGGAAAAAGAAGTGTTGCCAGAGCATGGAGTCAAGCTGAAAGAACCCCTTACTTACCATGTTGAATAAAGAGTCATTTCTCATGCAAGCCAATTTTGTTCCAGAAAACCTCGTCTGAAGCTTCTTGGCTTTGACGTTGCCTCTTTGGGTATTTTCTTGTAGATGGAGGAATTGATTGAGGGCATTCGCTGGGCCTTTATTGACATGCTGGAGAAAGAAAATGAGTGGATGGATGCAGGAACGAAAAGGAAAGCCAAAGAAAAGGTAAGGATTCCTTTTGATGAAAAAAAATAAGACTTCTGGTTTAATGGATTTTCATGCTTGACATTGACTGTGTAGTTGGTTTTTATATTGACTGAACTGTTGACTCTGAATGACCCCAGAGTTAGCTGTCTGCTTTTGGATGAATACATAGATTTTTGTTTCACCAGGAGGTAAGAGAAAATAATATCTGAATTTTTCGAACTGCATTTTCAAATACCTTGCAATTCGGCCTTTCCTTTCTCCTAATTGCCGTCTGTAAGAGGCACTTGGCTTGCTGCCTGGTGAATTGTGTCATAAACCATCACTGGATATGGCAGAATGCAGAGCAGTGGGGAGTCACAGGGAGCAGCTGGAACAAGAGCCCCTAAGACACCAAGAAGAAGAAAACCCATATTGGCCACATGTCCTTCTGCTCTGTGCATGATGCATGCAAATGTCCTGGGGCAAATCCTTTCCTGTAACCAAGCATATCTCCTTCTCGACCCATCATTTGGCACAAATGACCCGAATAGTATACTTATAAACTGCAGACCAGTGTTCTACCATTGCTTAGGACTACGAAAGTATTTCCTATTAGAAGTGGACACTTGCTGGGCCTTGTAAAATTTTCTGATACTATGCGACACGATAAGGGAACAAAGGAGAAAAGTATTGACACCCATGCTGTTTAATAGTAGAAAATGGGCTGGGCGCAGTGGCTCATGCCTGTAATACCAGGACTTTGGGAGGCTGAGGCAGGTGGATCACTTGAGGTCAGGAGTTTGAGATCAGCCTGGCCCACATGGCAAAACCCCATCTCTGCTAAAAATACAAAAAATTAGTCAGGTGTGGTGGCGGGCGTCTGTAGTCCCAGCTACTCGGGAGGCTGAGGCAGGAGAATCGCTTGAGCCCGGGAGGCGGAGGTTGCAGTGAGTTGAGATCGTGCCACTGCACTCCAGCCTGGGTGACAGAGTGAGACTCCATCTCTGAATAAACGAATGAATAAATGGGACCCATTTTGAATTCCAGAGATTCTGATAGAGCTGGAATTCAAGTGGGTAGAGCACACCTGCTAGACTCTTGATGGATGCTTCTCTGCAGCTGAGAGATTCTGAAATGAGGAGCATTTCTTGTATCTAGAGGTATTTTTGAAAGCTTCCTGAGTATAACAATCACCTGGGTTGCCTGGACGCTCTGGCCTTCTGGGCCCCTTCCCAGCAAGGCCTGGGTTAATGGATCATGGATGCAGGCTGAACAGCTGTCACTTTAGCCCGTCTCCGGGTGATTGTTATCACTAGGCAGGTCTGGGGAAACACTGCTTGGAGTCATACTGAGTCATACTGAGCACAAATATTTTTGCCTCAGCATTCTGGGAACGCTTAACCTTGTTGAAATGAGAACACGTAGAGTTTTAGCAAGGATATTTTCTAGTGCTTTAAACTCATGGCACTGGAGATGGATAAACATTGCCATAGATACTTTTGTCAATAGATGTGAAAAGGCTGTTTGTTCAGTGTTTATAATGAAGGAAGAACTGGGATGGTGGGTGGCAAGGCAGCGTTGGAGGAAGACAAAGAGTAGGTTTGATTTTTTGTTTCCCCTTCAAAAATCTGTCAAAGCTGTCCTCAGTCACATAAGGCACAGGCTGATGAAGGCAAGAGCACATGGGCTGTGATGGGAAACTCTCCAGATGGTAGACAACTTTCAACACCAACATATTGTTGTTTTATGAAGGCTTCATTTATTTACTGAGCTAGCTTGTGGTATGTGGAACAGGATGTGTCTTGCCCTGGGCAGTTGAGCGCTTAGTGTATTAAGGACTCTTTATCCTCGCCTGACCCCACGTGGACCGAAGAGGTGCTTGCATGAATTAGTACAGGACCACCAGGGTGGAGGGTGGGGTGGAGTGTGTGTGTATGTATACGTGTTGGGGGTAATGTGTTATGAATAGCTGGATGCCAGGGGAATGTTCTGGGAAGTGCAGTCAGTTCTTTGAGCAGTATGGATTGCAGTTGCCTCAGGGAGCTCTTCTGAGTTGCGTAAGGGAGTGGGTGCCTCACAGTTGGCCCTTCTCGGCAAGTGGCCCATGGGTCCTTCTTGAAGCAGGACTATTCTCAGTTCTTCTAATATTAGACATGTTCCTGTTTGCCTCCCGAGTTGCTCTCCAGTCTTCTATTTTATTTCAATGAGAGCTGTCAGTGTTTCTTCTAAAAGCACTCTTTGAACACTCTGCTTTCTTTGAGCTGAGTTCAACCTGCCAGGAACTCTGCTAGTTCCACCACAGGTACAAATATCAAAGGCAAATTGGATCTCACAAAGTTCCCCGACTGTATCTTGCATTTCAGAGTTCAGAGAAGTTTCTTTAACGAAATGCAAGAAAGATGGATGTTGTCGAAGCAATTTCAGCAGTTCTTTGAAGTGGGTCCTTTCCTGGACCCCAGAAGATGTAATTTTTTTTTTCTTTTTCCTCAAAATTAAATGAACATGCAGTTCTCAAAATGACCTCTGGGTGGAGCCCGTGGTACTCACAAAGAACACTAGCGGCGTTGAGCGCTTTTATGCAGCTTTCTACTCCGGGTTTGTTTTTGAAAAAAAAAAAAATTTTTTTTCTTGCCCTTTTTCTCTGCTGTCCTCGATTTGATTGCCTTTTAATAGTCAACAAGAAAGGAGAGACTCTGCCTAATAATTCCTTGAATCTTAGATGGAAATCTCCCACTATCTTAGGGCTTTGTCTTTGTGATACTGAGTAGCCCCTGCATTAAGAAAGGATTTGCCTGCATTTGAAGTGGAGGTGAATAACTCGCCTGCTCTTCCTGGTATGACTTGGCACTGTTCTTTGGGCATGTGTTGTATGCAGTGTATCACCCAGGCGGAAGATTTCTCATCAATAATAGTGCCCACACTGGGCCAGTGCTGAGTCACTTGGCAACCCATTGGGAAAGCTGGAAAAATGTTCTGATTTGTGAAAGGGAGAAGCTTTTCTTTCCCTCACCATGAAGCTCTGGACCGCAGCTAATTACAGAGCCTCCTAAGAAGTGTTAACCTCAGCATTCCATAGTGACCGACCTCCTGAACCGGGCAGGTACAGAAAGCTGCAGTGTTCTGAGGCCTAATACCTTGGCTTTTGTAGCAACGACCTCGTCTCAAAATGGAAGTGTGTGGATGTGGCTTTGTCGTACTCTTTGCTAGGGGTGTTCACTGTAAAAGAAAAATGAGGATGCCTCTGCTCCCGTGAAGGGTAAATTTGTTATCTCTGCCTCCCTGCCTTTTCCTACTCATCTCTTAAGAGGTCACGAGTGGTTTTTGTATTGTGAAACTGATGGTGTAGGTTTCAAGTGAAAATTTAGTATTGTGAAATAAGCACCGCTTTTTGTTTAGGATTCTCTGTTCCCTGCAAGCATGTGTTCTTATTGTAAATAAGCAGCAAAGGACAGGGCATCTGTTATTTTTCTGGTGACCACAGCTGTTGAATGAGTGTCAGGTGATAAAATAATGATTTTAGGCGTGTCTTCTGGAGGATTTGCCCTTGCCAGAGTAGAAAAGGAGGATCTCAAGGTTGCTACATCAGGATTCTGACTGAAACCTGGCAGGAGAGAGTCAGATCAGGAGGAGCAACTTCCTGAGCTTGGCTTATCTCCAGCTGGATTTGACTATATAGCCAAAAGCTGGATCCCTTTGGAATTGTTTGTTTGTTTGTGCTCTTTGCCCCTGGGACCTAAGTTTGTCAGGTCACATCCAAAGAAAAATAGCAGGATGGGACTCACAGGGAGGTAGCATCCTAATGATGCTCTGAGGGAGTGGCCTTAACCTTGGCCACAGCAGGTGCAGAGAAGTCGGCTGAATGGTCCTAAGTTTATTGGCATGTGACTCCCACACACAGGCTTTGAGTGAGGTGGTGAGAGTTTTCTTGCAGAGGGCGAAACAGGTGTAGCTCACTTCTTTGGCTTTGTCTCTAAGCTCTACCAGGCCTAGGTACTGGATTTCTCCCAGGTATGCAGTCAGGGCTCTGCTTATATCCCGAGCCTGGTGGTTCTCAAGGTGTGGTTCTAGACCAGTAGCAGCAGTGGTCCCTGGGAACTCATTAGAGATGCAAATTTTCACATCCCCACCTGCTGAGCTCTGGAAGTAGGGCTCAGTGCCTTGTGTTTTATCTGGTGATTCTACTGCATGAAAAAGTTGGGAACCCCTGCCTTGTCCTTACCACTTCACAGCACACCTGCCTGACTTCCAACTGCAGCCTCCTGCATTTTGGCCAAGAGCATTCTCTCCCTGCTACAGCCTGCTTTGCTACTCATAAAGAGGGCCCAAAGGACGGGGAATGACCACACCTTTCTCAGAAGTCCTCACCCAACAGTTGATGGGAGTTGCTGTGTGTGGCCCCCGCTCCCTCATCCCTCTAGTGCATGTTCCACACGGGCTCTGGGAGCTTTTCCAGTGGGCTAGAGCTATTATACTAGCTAAGATACTCGTTGCTGACTGCCTTTCTTTCTCTACATAGTTCCTCTTTCTCCCACCAGTGTTTCTTTTGCTGCCCAAATGAATTGCTTGCACTTGAATCCTAGTCTTAGAGTCTGTTTCTGGGGGTTTCCCAACTAGGACACAGCCCCTGGGGTGCTTTCCCAATGCTTCTTTGCCTGTAAGGCAACAGCAAATTTCACCAAGTCTGGTTGCTAGCACTGCTTCAGCAGACTCAATGCTACAAACATTTCTAGCACACCAACAGCATGCTAGGTGCTGAGCCAGGATTTGGACTCAGAGATGAGCAGCCACAGTCCCTTTTCTGCAGGGGCCTTCAGGCTCCTAGGAGAGCACAGGAGGCCATGGATGCAGGGCAGACCAGGAGAAGCGTTAGGTAATGTGATGAAGACGAAAGGGGTCCTGGGAGTCTAGGGGAGGAGGCTTTGGCGGAGCTCAAACATGACATGTGAGGATGCCTTACTTGGGAAGTACCTACTCTGCCCCGTTCTCTCTTCCTCTGTGGTGTTCCCACACCCTGTCTTGCAGCCTTGTGGCAAGTCTTCCTCTTCCTTCCTTACTAATCCCAACTCTGCATCTGGCTGTCACTTCCCCTTGGTACCTTCACTCCTGCTTCACCTCACTGTGCATTTTAAATTGTTTTGTGGGAGAAAAGAAACAGAAGGGCTTTCATCAAACTGTCTCCTGCCCTTTCCAGTTACAGATTCTAGCACATTTGCATAACCGCTCAAGAATGCAGTCACCCTGCGTCTGGCATCCACTCCAGGGCTCACCAGGGACAGTGACTGGTAGACCAGCATGGAAACTGCGGGCTGTGGCTCCCTCCCATGTGCCACCTTCCTGAGCTTGTCCCTTCTCTTTGGCTCCGTGTCTCTCAGTCTCTCTCACATACATGCAGACCAAGATGGCGGCCTTCATACTTGTATCTCTTTCCTCTCACTGGCCTCAACAGGAAGTATGGTATAGAGGTCAGGAGTATAGACAGGTGGGAGACTGCCTAGTTTCCAAGCCAACTTCTACACCTTATTGACTGTATGACTCTTTGAAAATTACTTAACTTCTTCCACCCTCAGTTTTCACATCCATAAACTGGGGAGATTGGTCCCTGTCTCAGAAGATTTGTTATGAGGATTAAAAGAGTCACTATGCCTAAAGTACTTAGAAGAATGCCTGGAGCATGAGAAAGGCTCCCCAAGTTGTCAGCCGTTTGGTCCAAACTGCTGTGCCTCTGGGAGGGGAGGCTTTGGCTGGACCAGACGGTGAGAGGAGGGATGTTTGTGAGCAGTCCCTGCTGAGAGGGTGTTGGAGGGGATGCATTTCTTTTCTCTGGATTTTGGATTTTGTGGTTTTGAACAAATTCAGTATTGTCATTGTGATATATATTTTAAACACAGAAGTAAATATCTGGTATAAGTGGGAGTTGGATGCATATATTTATTTATTTTTTCGAGTTAAAATCTCGCTCTGTTGCCCAGGCTGGAGTGCATGCAGTGTTATAATCATAGCTCACTGCAGCCTTAAACTCCTGGGCTCAAACGATCCACCCACCTTAGCCTCCTGAGTATCTGGAACTATAGGTGTGTGCCCCCACCCACCTTAGCCTCCTGAGTACCTGGAACTATAGGTGTGTGCCCCCACATCCAGCTAAGTGGTTTTCTTAATTTTTTTTTTTTTTTGTAGAGATGGGATCTCACTATGTTACCCAGGCTGGTCTCAAACTCTTGGCCTCAACCGATCCACCAGCTACAGCCTCCTAAAATGCTGGGATTACAGTGTGAGCCACTGCTACACCCAGCCAACATATATTTATTAAAGGCATAGTACATGTGATATCTTACCGGAGTGATTTTCCATGCTTTAGAGCCTCATGTAAATGTCATTTAGGGGGATGCTTTAGGTCATTCATTCTCACACTTGAGCATGCATCAGTGCCATCTGAAGGGCTTGTTAAAAGACCAGTTGCCAGCCCCACCCCTAGAATTTCTGATTCAGTAGGGCTGAGGTGGAGCCTGGATATTTGCATTTCTGACAAGTTCTCAGGCAATTCTGATGCTGCTGGTCTGGGGCCTGTGCTTTGAGAGCTCTAGGTGATTACAAGTGAAAATTTCCTTATGCCAAGCCTGTGTTAATAGAGGGGTATAATGTTCATTAAGTGATTGTCTTACCTCTTACTGGAGTCCCCTTTTCACCATTTCTCGCAGGTGGGTCCCCTGAGTGAGTACTAGGACACCCAGAACCCAGCCAGGCCACCTACTCTACTGTTGCTGTCTCTGCTAAAGAGCCCTTCTTGAGAGAGATCCAAAGGCTCTTTCTTGGTCATTTCTGCTCCTTGACTCCACATCTGTCCCCAGGAACTACTCAGGTTAAGTCTTCCACATAAAAGCCCTTCCAACATTTGAAGATGTTTAAATGTTTTTCTTTTTTCTTTATTTTATTTATTTATTTATTTATTTTTTTCGAGACAGAGTCTTGCTCTTGTGGCCCAGACTAGAGTGCAGTGGTGCAATCTTGGCTCTCTGCAACCCCTGCCTCCCGGGTTCAAGCGATTCTCCTGTCTCATCCTCCCGAGTAGCTGGGACCACAGGCTTGTGCCACCATGCCCGGCTAATTTTTGTATTTTTAGTAGAGATGGGGTTTTGCTATGTTGGCCAGGCTGGTCTTGAGTTCCTGACCTCAAGTGATCTGCCTGCCTCAGCCTCCCAAAGTGCTGGGATTACAGGCATGAGCCACCGCGCCTGGCTGTTTTTTCTATTTCAGATAAAACACCTTTAGTGTTTCTCACATTAAATTAACCAACATTACAGTCAGACTGGATGTTCTAAATGCTTCACAAATATTGGCTATCTCAATGCCATAATATCTGTATGAAGTAGGTACTTTTTTTTTTTTTTTTTTTTAAATACAGATGAGGAAACTGAAGCACAGAGAGTGTGAGCAAACTTACCCAAGGTCACACAGCTAGTAGGTAGAAGAGCTGGGATTCCCTCCCTAGAGGTCTGTGCTTTTATCCGCAATGCCAGTGGGTCTCAAAGTGTGGTCCCCAGCCCAGAAGCATCGCCATCACTCAGGACTAGCTAAAAATGCAGATTCTTGGCTCTATCCCACATGTATAGAATCAGCAACTCTGGGAGAGGTCCTAGGCATCTGTACTTTAATAAGTCCTTCTGGTGATTCTGATGCAGCCCAAGTATGAGAACCACTGCTCTAAGGTGTGGTTCTGATGCCTCATCCTGCTGGCTGCTCTCCAGTTTTCAATATCTTTTTTAGAAGCTTAAGTTCAAGGCTGTGCACAATATTCTAGGTATAGTGTAACTCACACAGCACAATGGGAATATTATTACTGCCTTTGTCTTGCATACAAATTATATTAAGAAATCCAAAGTTTATATTATGGCTATCTTTTCCCCTCAGCCATTCACTGTTGGCTCATAATGAATTTCTAGTCAGTTAATTTCTAGGTCTTTTTTTTCCCCCTTCACAGGAACTGTTGTTAAGCCCTGTTGCTCCAGTCCTAAACTTGGCATTAAAAAACGAACAAACAAAACCCTCATCCCAGAACTTCACATTTATTCTTATTAAAATCCATTTAGTTGTTTTGGTTCATGGCTCTGGCTTTCAAAAAATATATTTCTGGACCTCCTACATGTTTATTATTGTTTTAAAAATCTATACTCATTTTAAAAATCTGGAAAATAAAGCACAACAGTAGAAAGACAAAAAAAAGTTCTAGTTCCATCATCCAAACATAACTGCTGCTAACATTTTGATGTATCACTTTGACTTTTTTCCCATACGTAGTCTTTGAAAGGCATTCTTGAACAATGATGTTTATAAAAATTTGAGTTCTTTTTTCTCTTAACATTTATTATAAGCATTTCTTGTATTATTGCATATTCTTTATGCAAGAATATTCACTATTGGCTGGGCACAGTGGCCCACACTTGTAATCCCAGCACTTTGGGAGGCCGAGGCGGGTGGATCGCTAGAGGTCAGGAGTTTGAGACCAGCCTGGCCAACATGGTGAAACCCTGTCTCTACTAAAAATACAAAAAATTAGCCGGGTGTGGTAGCAGGTGCCTGTAATCCCAGCTACTTGGGAGGCTGAAGCAGGAGAATCGCTTGAACCCGGAAGGCGGAGGTTGCAGTGAGCCGAGATTATGCTGCTGCACTCCAGCCTGGGCGACCGAGTGAGATTCTATCTCACACACACACACAAAAGAATATTCACTACTATTACATATTCTTCTAGTGGTGGCACAGGAGATACTACTTAAACATTTGTCTATAGTTGCATATTTAGGTTGTGCTGTTATAGTTATTACTATGATAAACATCTTTTGCATAATGCCTTTTCCCTAAATGTAGGACTAATTCCTTAGAATGGCATCTCAGACAACCTTTAAAAAGGTCAACTCTTTCCTTCAGTATATCAACTACTGTTTCTATTTCTATATCATTCATGACTTGATAAGTTTGTTTTTTAGTTTTATTATTTTGGGGTTATTATGAATGGACATGCTCAAAAGGAATTGGAATCAGCCAATTTGTTCATCCTTTGGCGATGCCCTTCCAGATTTATCTATTGAACAAAAATATTCAGGGAGAAACTTCTAAGTGGTGTCTTTTGTTAGGTGCCAGTCAATTCACTAACTAATAGATTTTTGGTCTAGTTGTTCTACTTTGGATAAACTCCATGGAACTATGATTTAAATTCTCCATTTCGCCTGCAAGGAGACCATGAGATATTTAGCAATGCCTTGATATCATCCAGTTATACTGTATTTAGGGCATTCTTTAATTTACCAATGTATTGTTCTGTTTAAAATGTGGAAACCTGAGGAAATGAACAAAGCTTCACTGGGTTCTCATTTTTCTGAAGTTCCATGTTACCTAAGTGCAGATTATATCATTCTGTGAAAACAGCCAGCTGTTCAGACAACCAAATCAGAAATCTCAGTCTTTCCTCTTAGCCAACTTGTAAGCACAAATCCTGTTGCTTCTTTCTACCAGCTCTCAAATTTATACCATTTCTGTTGTAGTTATTCCCCTCCCTTAGCTTCTCATCCTTAAACATTTTTTTAATTGAGGTAAAATTCACCTAATGTAAAACTAACCATTTTAAAGTGAACAATTCTCAATTAGATAGAAGAAATAAGCTCTAATGCTCAATAGCAGATTATAGGACTACAGTTAGCAACAGTATATTGTATATTCCAAAGCGGCTAGAAGAAAGGACTTGAAATGTTACCAACACATAGAAATAATGAATATTCAAAGTGATGGGCACTCCAAATACCTTGACTTGATCATTACACATTCTATGCAGGTAAAAACTACTCACATGTACCCATAAATATGTACAAATATTATGCATCAATAAAAGAAAAATAATAAAGTGAGCAATTCAGTGGCACTTAGAACATTCACAGTGTTGTGTGATCACCACCTCTATCCAGTTCCGAAACATTTTTGTCACTCCCAAAGGACACTTTGTACCCATTAAGCCGTCACTCCATTTCCCACTCCCCCAGCCCCTGACAACTACCAATCTGCTTTTTGTTTCTATGGATTCATGTATTTTGGATATTTCCTGTGAATGAGATCATGCACCAGTGCGATTTTTGTGACTGGCTTCTTTCACTTAGCCTTATGTTTTCGAGACTCATCCACTTTGTAGCGTGTATCTTCTCATTCTTTTTAATCGGCGTCCCCATTGATAGTCTTGGAAGAAGAATAGCAAAATAAACCCTTGTAGCATTTCTGATAGTGAGATCTTTCCTGTCTTCTCTGAACTTTTTGCAGTAGCATCGTAGTGTTTATTCATAGCTGAAAAACTATCCCCCAGCTATATATTACTGAATTGAAGCAAGCCCTGTAGGGAAAGAAGTATGTCTGACTACTTTATTTTTGTATTTTCAGAACCTAATGTGGATCTGACACTCCGTTCTTTGACCACTGGGCAGACCTTAGTAAGAACCATGGCTTTACCAAACACTAGCTATGGGACCTCAGGCAAGATGGACAGTTTGGGGGGACTCAGTTTCCTCACTCACGAAATGGGGACAAATACTTTTGTCCCTATTTTTACTGAGTGGAACAATTAATATATGTGCAGTGGCTAGCACAGAGTAAGTGCTGAGTATTAGTAAGATGACATGTTCATTTTTCTTTCCAAGTTTCCTCTTACTGCCTCCCTCACTAAATAACATGCTCCATTATAGTCTCTTAAAATTGGGAATGAAAAAGTGATGCCAATTACATTGTTTTCTTTGGGGCAGAGGTACAAAATAGAATTTTATTAAACTTTGCCTCTAATATTTAAAAATATTTTTATGGAAATTTAAAAATGTACACAAAAATGTACATAACTAATCTCCGTATACTTATCACCCAGACTCAACAGTTAGTAATATTTTATCATGCTGATTTCATCTACTCCCCTACTTGTTTTTATGCTTGAGAATTTTAAAGCTAATTCCATCTATGAAATCATTTTACTATGATTCCATCTCTGACACCATTTTACTATAAATATTTCATTATGTATCTCCAACAGATAAGGAACTTAAAAAACCTAACTATAATACCATTAACATACTTGACAATATTAACATTAATTCCTTATTAGTATCCTGTCTGTGTGTAGTTTTCTATAATTATCTCAAAATTGTTTGCTTTTTTTTTTTTTGAAAAAAAAAAAAGGTTGATTTGAATCAGTATCCAGACGAGGTCTGCATATTGCAGTTAATAGGTACATCTTTTAAAGCTTTTTAAATTTTAAGGGTACCCCCTCTCCATCCATGAAATTTATTTATGAAATAAATTGAGTCATTTGTCCGGTAGAATTTTCAACAATCTTGTTTTGCTAGTTATTTCTTAATGTTGTCTTTTAACATGTTGTTCTGTCTCTTACATTTTCTGTAATTGGTTCTATCTAGAGGTTTGATTAGATTCAGGTTCAATTTTCTTTGGGTACGAAGACTTCATAGGCAGTGCTGTGAGCTTCCTGTTGCATCTATCAAGAGGCTCACAATGCCACGTTGTCCCCCTTCCAAAGTGAAGGGCAATCCGTGTGTTCAGGTGTTGTCAGCCTGATACTTTCATTTGAACTTTCTTACCATTCCTCGTGCAGCCGTCCTGTTTCTTGGCTGTACATTAGGATCACCTGGGAAGCTTTTTAAAAATCCTGAGGCTCAGGCCACACCCCATATGAAGATCAGACTCTCTGGGAGTGGGACACAGGCATTTTCTAAAGTTACTCAGGAGGGGCCGGGCACAGAGGCTTACGCCTGTAAACCCATCACTTTGGGAGGCCGAGGTGGGTAGATCACTTGAGGTCAGGAGTTTGAGACCAGACCAGCCTGGCCGACATGGTGAAACCCCATCTCTACTAAAAGTACAAAAATTAGCCAGGTGTGGTGGCATGCACCTGTAATCCCAGCTACTTGGGAGGCTAAGACAGGAGAATTGCTCGAATCCAGGAGGTGGAGGTTGCAGTGAGCCAAGATCATGCCACTGCACTCCAGCCTGGGTGATAGAGCAAGACTCTGTCTCAAAAAAAAAAAAAAAAAAAAAGGTTACCCAGGAGGTACAAATGTGCAGCCAGGGTTGAAACCACTGACTTAATTGTTTCAGTGGCCATTGATAATATTTCATTGATTCATGATTCCATTAGGTGTTACAGTGTTTGATTTTCAAATTCTATCATTCTTTTTGCATTTATTAGCTAGGCTCTTTTTATAAAAAAGGATTTTCCCTCATCAACCACTTGAATACTCTGACATATCGTTTATACAGGAAAGACAGCATAAATGGCTATCTTTCTCTTGATTAATTTTCACAAGTTCGTGCCCTAAGCACCTCCAGAGGTGCCAAAATAGTTTTCTTTTTAGTATCACCAACTCAGGGAATCTTATGTATTTGATGTGTTTAAATTTATTATGATCATCATTCACTGAAGCTCAGATTGTCCCATCTTGGCCAATGTGGGGCTCTTCCTTTAGTGAATTTTAACATGACCCTAGTTGTTTTTGAAAGCATCTTTGCCTCCTGGCACAAGATATCCTCTTTAATGTTTAACTTCTATTTAATCATAAGCTGTTTTGAACAATTTGTAAATCAGTGCCTAAATTAGTTCTCCCACCAATGAGCAGTATATTGATTTTTTTCTGATGGGGAAAGTGTAGCACCTTACCAACTTGAAATACAGCATTTTATTAATGAGCAAATTTGCAGAAATATCTGTTAGAGACTGATGTAAATTATCTTTTGTAAGGGGCAGTAGCTTATATCAATAGAAACACACGTAATATATACTCCATGGTTTTTGAAAACCTCTGCAATGTTGCATTTTCAGTGTTGATCATCAAGAATACAAATATGTATATAACCATGTCATACATTTTAAAAACAAATAATGCTAGTGTTGAGGAATATAACTAATTTCAAATTTGTGGAACAGTGGGACTATATTAAAAGATGAGTCTGGGTGTGGTGGCTCACATCTGTAATCTCAGCACTTTGGGAGGCTGAGGCAGGCGGATTGCTTGAGGCCAGAAGTTTGAGAACAGCCTGGCCAACGTGGCGAAATCCCATCTCTACTAAAAATACAAAAATTAGCTGGACGTGGTGGCATGCACCTGTAATCCCAGCTGTTTGGGAGGCTGAGGCAGGAGAATCGCTTGAACCCAGGAGGCGGAGGTTGCAGTGAGCCAAGATTGTGCCACTGCACTCCAGCCTGGGCAACAGAGTGAGACTCTGTCCCCAAAAACTAAATAAATAAAATAAAATAAATAAATAAATTAAAAAAATAAAAGACGATACTTGGAATAGTAAATACTTAAAAATTCTAACAATATCAACAAGTAGTAATAGTTTAAACATGTACTGTAAAAGTGTTTGGTTTTTAAGGGTATGTAAGAGACTAGTTGTCTGTGGGACTTTGAAAGCAGCTGGGAAATGCCACAATAGCCTCAGGATAAAATTCTAGAGACCCAAAGCAGAGAGATGCCTCTTAAGAATTATGGAGGATATTTATTACTTTTATTCATGGGGTGGGTGGTGGTGATTTAATGCGTCTCTTGTTTTTTTTTGTTTTTGTTTTTTTCTTATCCAAATCCAAATCCAAATTATGTGAGGAATTCACTTAAAAATATGTTTAGTTTGGTTTAATAAAAATAATCAGTTTTGATGTATTGACTTTTAATTTCATGGGGGAAAGAGTCCATTAGGAATGTTCAGGTTTTCTGTGTATATTTTGTATTGCTCATTCTCTTTGGCCCAAGATGAAACTAATAGCCACAATGTGTCTGCTTCGGTGCTATCTCTAGGGTTGCGTCTGCTGCTGTCAGCTGCACCCTTGTTATCTGGCTGCTGGTCCTGCTCAGTCAGTTGTACAGGAATGTCAGTTCCATTAATAACCCCAGGGCCGGACAGGCAGATAGTGGAAAATGGGTGAAGAGAGAGAAATTGCATTTAACCCAGTGTTCTGAGTTGTCATTTTTGAAACCCTAGCATAGCTGGGTAAAGGCAAGCAGAGGGCATGACAGCAAATCCATTTCTGACAGAATCTCATATACAAACTGGAGAAACAGCCTGATACCAAGAGAAGAAAGAGTGAAATATACTGGGAAAAGAGGGAAAGATTTGGGGTTGGAAAATTCAGAGGAAACAGTGTTAGGAAGAAATAACATGACCAAGTATTCTGACAGAGGTGCTGACAACTTTGCAAAATAAATTTAATTTTCATTGTAAATGCCATCATTTGTGGTGTTTCAAATGAACAAAATTCCTTTTTAAAAAAAGATTTTGGAGTTTTGCACTCGTTTTTTTTGTTTGTTTGTTTGTTTTTGTTTGTTTGTTTTGTTTTGTTTTGGTTCTCTGGATCAGTGAAAGGCCCAAGGAACAGAGTAGGTTTTTTTTTTTCCATCTAGGTAGAATGACTCAGTTACCGTTGTTGTCTGTGTTTTGGTTATCTATTGCTGCATAACAAATTACCCCAAAACTTGCTGGCTTTAAACAAGTATTTTATTCTTTCCTATGATTCTGTGGTTTGGCTGAGCTCAGCTGGGTGGCTCTTCTGCTGGTTTCACCTGGAGTCCCTTAGGCAGTTGCAGTCAGATGGTGGCTGTGGCTGGACGTCCAAGGTGGCTTCTTCACACATGTGTCTGGCACCTCAGTGTTCCTCATGTGGCTTTCTCAACAGGGTGCTGTGGTACTCCTACAGGGTAGCTAAGAGTGCCAAGAGGAGAAAGCAGAAGCTGCCGGTCCTCTTAATGTCTGTTCTCAGAAGTCCCAGAATATAATTTACAAATAATAATTGTATATATATTTTTGGGGTACAATGTGATGTTTTGATGTATGTATACATTATAGAAAGATTCAATCAAACTACTTAACATATCTATCACTTCACAAACTTATTTTTTTGGTAAGAACATTAAAAATCTATTATTTTAGCAATTTTGAAATATATAATAAATTATTATTAACTGTGGCCACCATGCAGTACAATTGGTTACTAAAACTTATTCTTCCAGTCTAATTGAAATTTTGTGCCCTTTGATCAAAATCTCCCCTTTCCCTATCTCTCCCCCTCCCTCCAGCCTTTGGTAACTACCTTTCTACTCTCTGTTTCTGTAAGAACAACTTTTTAAGATTCCACATATAAGTGAGATTATACAGTATTTTTCTTTCTGTGCTTTGCTTACTTAGCATATTTTTTTTCTATTTTTCTGTTTGGTTGATTAGGCTATTTTTCATTATTGACTGAATTATTTTTTTCTGTTTAGCTCAAGATCAGTGTATACATCGACCCACAGAAATATTTGAGTAAGCCTAATCATTGTTGAACTGTGATGGGGAAAGGATTCAGCCTTGGGACGTGTGACCTTTGTGTACAGGTGTAAGAAATTCCTACTAGGTTTTAGGGCCCAGAACTGGACTAGGCCACGAGGGACCCAACCCATCCTAGTAGGCAAATCATTTTCCAGTTTTATATTTGAGTTCATTAGTAAATACGTATACTTTCCAATATAGACATGCCCTCCACTGACTTATGGGGTCCTATACACCATAACCAAAGACTCAGTGTTGGAAAGCTGATGCTCCACTCTGTGTCTTTGTTTAGCTAAGGTGAAGGGGACAGGTCTGCCACCCTGGTATATTCTGGTGTTCTCTCTTTGGCAGTCTTAGTGAAGGCTCATGAGAGCTTCCTCACAGAGGTTTGTAAGGATTAGAACTGAGTGGAATAGACCTGTTCCAGGGCAGAGTGAAGCCGAGGACAACAGTGAGATTGTGCCCTTTAGGGCCACAGACCAGAACCTTTACTCAACTCTGATGTTAAGCTATAAAGCTAGTTTATAAGTTTATGGAACAATTCAGCTTGTTCTTCCAGGCTCTTGAAAATGAAGGTTAAGGCTGGGCCTGTGGCTCATGCCTGTAATCCTGTAATCCCAGCACTTTGGGAGGCTGAGGTGGGTGGATCACTTGAGGTCAGGAGTTCGAGACCAGCCTGGCCAACATGGCAAAACCCTGTGTCTACTAAAAATAAAAAAAATTAGCCAGGCGTGGTGGTGCCTGCCTGTAATTCCAGCTACTCGGTAGGCTGAGGCAGGCGAATCGCTTGAACCTGGGAAGCGGAGGTTGCAGTGAGCCAAGATCATGCCATTGCACTCCAGCCTGGGCAACAAGAGTGAGACTCCGTCTCAAAAAAGAAAATGAAGGTTAAGTTTTGGCAAAGTGATTTGTATAGATCTGTAATACATCATGTTCTAATGAGGTCCAATTAATTCGAAGTAATTTCTGATCTCCATTAAAAATGATTCATGAAAAAATAAGCTCATCAGAGAGAGAGAGAGAGATACCACTTTTGAAATGAGAAAAAATGACAGAACAGAAAAGGAGAAAATCTCTTTTCTCTCTTCTTCCCCAAGCCCCCCTGATCACTGGTTACTTATTTGAGCATCATTTATCAGCACCTAATGAGAATGAGAGCATAGTGGGATGCCATGTGACCTTTTGAGTAGGAGTTGGAAGCTCTTACGAAGTTTCCAGCCTGATGTCACTTCAGATCCAGGTCATTAATATTAAAAAAAATAAAAACTCTTAGATGATTCAAATGAGCAGCCAAGTTTGAGAAGCAGAGCCCTACTGGAGCAATGCTTTTGCAACTTGAATGTACATGCAAATCTCCTGGGAACTTGGTTAAAAATGCAGATTCTTAATAAGTTTGGAGTGGAGCCTGAGAGTCTGCATTTCTAACAAGCTCCCAATGGAGGCCGATGCTGCTGGACAATGGACTATGGACCATACTTTGAGAATATAGAGCAGGGGGCAGCAAACTTTTCACATATGAAGGTCTGAGAGTAAATATATTGGGCTTTGCAGGTCATGTGGTCTCTGTTGCAGCAACCCAAATATACCTGTAGTACAGAGCAGCAATAGGCAACAGGCAAACAAATGGGTGTGGCTGCGTGCCAGTAAAACTTTATTTACAACACCAGGCAGTATCCTGAATTTGTCTTATAGGCTGTGACTTGCCAACTTGGTCTAGAGCTTTCCCTGTCTCAAGTTTTTGAGCAATATCTTGCTTCTTCCCTGTTTTGTTGGGCTGAATCTTAAGAATTAAATGGTTTTGAAAGAGGTTACTCAATGGCTTTGTTGACCTAATGAATAATTGATGATGACATTTAGGCTCTGTTTACAAACAGCCCCAATTGTCCCTTGGTTGTGGCTCATTACTTTGCCTTGAATATAGGTGGCCTTTCTGATTTCTCTCCCTAGACTGCCTCTTCAGAGATGGATCCAAACAGAGCTAGGGTTTATTCTAAAATGTGGCCCATGGGCATCTCAGAGTAAAGAACCAGGTCTGAACTGTGGAGGCAGAGGGTGGCTTCAGGCCACTTTTCCTTGACCTGCATTTTACAACTCATCTCTGGAGTTTTGTCTAGGGCGACAGAGGCTGGTATTTTGGCTATCTGAGAGGTAGAGAGCAGAGAGGTTCCTGGACATGTACAGTTTGTGTTGAGATAGGTCATGCCCCAGATATGGCTATTAATGGTAGCAGAGAGTTAAATGTTGCTGATAATATATTCTAATAAGTAGATAATACAGAACCAAGTTGTCAGAGTTTTGGGGGGACCCAAATTTGGAACCAAGGACTCAAAGCTCAGAAGGGTTTCATCTTGTGGGCTTCAGGAGTAAGGTGCAAGATTCCTGGTCTGCTGCTCATGGTAAATTTCCTGCATTTCAAACCCCAAAGTCAGTTAGGCCTAAGCTTCAGGAAAGTTTTCAGTTTAATTGGTTCAAAACTGAAACAGACTCTCATCTATCTTTGGGACAGTGCTAAGATTCCTAAGGGAGAGGTGTTACTCCTTTTCTGAAATGGGAGGATGTGGGCCAGGAATCCTTGGGCCAGGGATGCTTATGGCAGACTCCATTCCTCAGCATGGTTTTGGCTGGGAATTTCCTCCATGAGATTGACCCTTCTCTCCCTGAGGTGCCATTTTCTGGAATACCACCTTCTCTCTGCTGGTAAAATCTAATTTACCTTAGTGCCTTGACTGGTCTGCAAAATAAATGTTCTGACATTTCCCGACAGGAAAGCCTATCCTCTCTGCTTTCTGCTTCTTTATCATTCTTGTACTTTCTTGCCTTTCCTTTTCCGTTTTGATCTTCTCTCTTGGCCAAGTCTTGTCTTCCAGGGGCTCTCAGTCAAAGTTTAGTCCCACCGATGTCCAGAACAGAAAGCTCAGTGGTATTATTTTTAGAGAGGGAGGGAGAACCTCTTAAAAGCATACTTAAAATTCTATCTGTGTGTGTCTTTTCATCCTTGCATCTGAGAATATTATTTGTCTTGGCATGTTGAATATGGTTACTAATGCAGATGTGGTCTGTGCGTTACATGTTATTCAGTTTGATTTATAAAAAATGAATAATAATTATATAATAGAATATTATTTTTAATCACTCAGAAGACAATATATGTTGGGAAAACATGAAATTTGAAGTCAGATTAAGGCTAAATTAATCTGGGTGAGAAGTTGGTTTTGGCCCTCATTGCCTGTGTAGACTTGGGGTGAGTTGCGCTCATTTTCTGAGTCTTAGCTTATGAGTTGTGAAATGGGGATGATCTGTACCTACCTTGTACAGTTAGGGTAGGATTTGGATCTGATGATGAAGTAAAGTACTTAGCACAGTACCTGGTTTATAGTAGGGGTTTAATGAAGAGCATGACTTCTGTTATTTAAAAAATTATGTCTATTGTTTCTGTTTCTGTTTAGCTCTGAGATCTCCTCCTCTTTGAAAATGTCCTTTCCACAAGGCCCTTCCCTTCCCATCCATTCCATCTGATCCTCTACCTTCTTCTGTTGTTTTTTCTCTTACATCACATTCTCTACATATGAGCCACTATGAACTCCTGAAGGAAAGAAATCCAGTTTATTAAACTGTGTGTCTTCACTCCTTCTAAACACAACAACATGGATAAATTTCACAGATGTATTGTTGAGTGAAAGAAGCCAAATACAAAAGAGTACACACTTTTTTTGAAGTTCAAGAATAGGAAAAAGTAATTTATGGAGACAGAGATCAGGCTAGTGGTTCTTTTGAAG
Source organism: Pongo pygmaeus (assembly GCF_028885625.2). Taxonomy (NCBI): domain Eukaryota; kingdom Metazoa; phylum Chordata; class Mammalia; order Primates; family Hominidae; genus Pongo; species Pongo pygmaeus. Next base: position 22,687,256 of record NC_072396.2, read on the forward strand.
GTAGAAGGGTTATTCGCTGGGGAGGTACCCAGGGGAGTCTTCGGGATGCTATAAATGTTTTAAATCTTGTCTCAGGCCTACTAACACAGATATTTAATTTAATATATTAAATTAAATATAAAAATATTTGATTGGTATACTTAGTATTTGTGCACTTTGTATGTTATAGTGCAATAAAAATTTTAGAAGATGTTTCCCAGTATGCAGGGCTTATTTGCCTTTTAGTGATCATTCAGTAAAAGGTTGAATATTTAACGGATGTCATGATGAAGTAAATGATCAACTTTTTTTTTTTTTTGTGAGACAGGGTCTTGTTCTGTCACCTAGGCTGGAGTGCGGTGGCACCATCATAGCTCACTGCAGCCTCGATCTCCTGGGCTCAAGAGATAGTCCTGCCTCAGCTTCCTGAGTAATTGGGACTATAGGCATGCACCACAATGCCAAACTAATTTATTTTTTTGTAAAGATGGTGTCTCCCTATGTTGCCCAGGCTGGTCTTGAACTCCTGGGCTCAAGCCCCCACCTTGGCCTCCCAAAATGCTGATTGCAGGTGTGAGCCACCGTACCTGGCCCTAAGTGGTTAATCTTAATCACCATGTGACCAAGACCAAATTTTAAGGAAGATGTAGCATACATTTTGGAAAACATGGTAGACATAATTCATAATTTATAGCCAGAATTCACGCTGTTATTCATGGCGCTACTTGAATCTTCACATAGCTGTTTCAGAAAATATAGTAAACGCGAATGGCAGGACTTGCAATTTCAGACAGTTGGTGCAGGTGGCAGGGCAGGGAACACAGAGTGAGGATACAGTCCTGTCAGATTGGTGGAAAACCTCATTTTTAATTGATTGTCTATTGCATCTATGCCCCTGTTTTCCCACCCTCCGTTTGTCCTTTTATCAATTCTACTTGGAAATAAAATCTGCAACTCTAATAGATGCTACTGACACTTGTGCGGCAATTCTACCAGATGGCATTTGAATCTCGGGTGTTCTATGAAAAATGAAAAGACCAAACACATGCACAAATAAATGAAGGTTGAATTAATCTTTATAATTAAATGGAATATTATCCTGCTATGACTGATTTTTGCTTTCAAACTGGATTGCGTGCTAATTTTTCAGTGAACTGTAATTGTATTAACATGGCTTTTTTGATGCCTGAAAGTACTTAAAAATAGATTTTGCCAAGTTACTGAGAGAAAAGTTATTAGAACTTTTAATCTAAACATCTCTAAGATCCTGAGGTATATTTATATCATGACTTACAGCTGCAAAAGCATTTTCCAATAGTTTTTTATTCTTTGTCCCTTATCATCCTGGGATTTAGGTGGCATTGGCCAGAAATTGGGTTGAATTGCAAGTGCCTGAGGCACATTGGAAAATTGATGTCCTACTATGTACCCACAAAAATTAAAAATAAAAATTAGAAAACAAATATGTACAACTGCTATGTACCCGCAAAAATTAAAAATTAAAATAAAAAAAATGAGTGGGAGGGAAGGTGGTAGAGTTTTCTACATAAAGTGCACCTACTAGCTTAGTAGAAATCCCTAAGGATTATTGAAGCAGAGGATGAGTCCCCTACTTATGAACCGATAACACAGTGTTGGGGGTTCCCAGAAGTGGGTCCAGAAGCCTTGGTACCATGGCAAGTACCATGATCTAGAGCAGAGAGTATCTCAAACTTCAGCAGGCATGAGAATCCCCTATAGTAGTGGTTTTCAACCCAGAGTGATGTTACACACCTGGAGACATTTGGCAATGTCTGGAGATATTTTTGATCACAACTGGGGGGACAGAGGGTGTTACTGGCATTTAGTGGGTAGAGGCCAGGAATGCTGCTAAATATCCTACAATCCACAGAACAGTCCCCATAGATAAGAATGATTCTTTCCCAAATGTCAGTAGTGCCAAGGTTGAGAAACCCTGCCTTATGTTAAGGCTCATTATAATGCAGATTTCTGGGTCCCAGTTCAGAAGCATTCTAACTCAAGAGATCTAGCATTGTCCCACAAATTTGTGTTTTCAACAAGCTCCCACATGACGCAGATGCTGCCAGTCCAAAGACAAAGCTTTGGGAAGCCCTAAGCTAGAGGATGCCAGTGTCAAAGGAACAAGCCATATATGTGGGCATTGGCCCTATGACATTCCCTTCTTTTAGAAAAATGATATGAAAATTCCCACTTGCATTGATTGATTGATTGATTGAGATGGGGTCTCACTCTGTTGCCCAGGCTGGAGTGCAGTGGAGTGATATCGGCTCACTGCAACCTCCGCCTCCCGCGTTTAAGCAATTCTCCTGCCTCAGCCTCCCAAGTAGCTGGGATTACAGGCACACACCACCATGCCTAGCTAATTTTTGTATTTTTAGTAGAGACGAGGTTTCACCATATTGGTCAGGCTAGTTTCAAACTTCTGACCTCAGGTGATCCACCCGCCTCGACCTCCCAAAGTGCTGGGATTACAGGCGTGAGCCATCGCGCCCAGCCCACACTTGTCTAATTTAATAATTCACCAAAGTTATCTAATTTGATCTGTCCCCTCCACTTTATGAGGGAGGTACTTCACAAGGTTTTTAGGTGGTAAAGAACTGTTCATATAAGAGCTAACCTTAAAGGAAAGAATGACAACAATTCCCACTCGAACTCTTGATGAGACAAGGGGATATGTTTATCTAAGTTAATCTCCAACTTGCCTCCTGTTTAAATAAGTAATTTAACAACTGGAGGAGGATTAAGTAGCTGATTAAATTTCTCTGAGAAACGTTAGTTGTTAGGGCCTTGGTATTGCAGGTGTGTTTCTAAGCCCTTTCAACCTTGATATTTGAAAATGTTTTTAAATAATTTGTAAGTATTTTTTCCCATTCCCCCAAAAATGTATTGATTTATTTCATAGTATTTATTCCCATTTTGGTTAATATTTCTATATTGGCTGTGTTTTAAATGTAGATATTTACCTTAACAAAATATGAATGAGTATTACAGCTAATTATAGAATTATTTAAATATTATTTAATTATATATTTCTATCCTGATGAAACTTTCCGAAAAGATTAACCTTTGTGCCTTATTTTTCCCGTGCTATCTTTACTATTGGTTTTGAAAAATGGAGAAACCTCTTGTGTAGAAGAGGGGTTGGCAAACCATTTCTGTAAAGAGACAAATAGTAAACATCTTAGGCATTGTGTGGGGTATATGGCTTCTGTTGCAGCTACTCAAACTCCACTGTTGTAGCGTGAAAGTGGCAATAAACAATACTTAAATGAACGTGGCTGTTGTCAGAGAGAAAAAAGCAACTTTTCCTTTACCACTTTAGGTTTAATGTCAGGGCCTGTGAATTAAACTATAAAAGATGGATTAACGAGAGAGAAACAAAGTTTATTCACTAACCTGCATGAGAGCTTACAGAAAACCGAGCCCAGAGAAACAGAATTGGGGGCTTACATATTGTCTTAAGAAGGAGCAGGGTTAGGATTTCACGGGACAATAAATGGTGGGAAATGACTGAGAAATATATGAGGGGACCTAACAGAAAGTCAGGCTCGCTTTAGTGAGGTCTGTTTGTATAAAGTTCTCATCCTGGCGCCAACTTTTTATCCTCGGTGAGAGGAGTTATTTTCCCCCGGTGCAGGAAGTCTCTCTTAAAAGGGGGATTTACGACAGTTGAATTCTTTTGGAAGGCTCTGCTTGTAGGCCGATAAGGGAAGCATGGAGAAAGCCTCTTTCTGCTTGTCTTGATTCTCAGATACCTTCAGCTCAAAATAGTCCTTTGCTACAGTAACATATTCCAGACCAATAAAACTTTCTTTACAAAAAACATGTGGTAGGCTGGCTTGGGCTGTAGTTTGCTGACCTCTGATATACAGCCCTGTGAGTGAGACAGAGACAAACATAATTTATTTTGGCTCATATAAAAGCCTAAATGTGATATAGGATTGTTCCCACTCTTGGGCTGTTATCATTTTGGTTATGTCTGGATAAATGGGCTTAGCTAATTGAGGCTTAGGTATTCATTTGACTAGGTCTGGCAGCCATTCTATTTGCAAACTTTTTGAGCAGTTAACCACATATAATCGAAACCAATAAAAACACTGATCTAAAAATTTATGATTTGGCCTCTCTCCTGCCCAGTTTCTTTTCATCCTTTTTTTTTTTAATTTAATTTTTATCTTTTGGGACAGGGTCTCACTCTATTACCCAGGCGGGTCTCACTCTGTTACCCAGGCTGGAGTGCAGTGGCACAATCTTGGCTCACTGCAACCTCTGCCTCCCAAGTTCAAGTGATCCTTCTGCCTCAGCCTCCCAAGTAGCTGGGATTTCAGGTACAAGCCACCACGCCCAGCTAATTTTTGTATTTTTAGTAGAGACAGGGTTTCACCGTGTTGGCCAGGCTGGTCTGGAACTCCTGACCTCAAGTGATCCACCTGCCTCAGCCTCCCAAAGTGCTGGAATAACAGGTGTGAGCCACGGTGCCTAGCTCCTGCCCAGTTTTAAAGGAAATAAATGGGCCGGGCGTGGTGGCTCACACCTGCCATCCCAGCACTTTGAGAGGCAGAGGTGAGCGGATTGCTTGAGTCCGGGAGTTTGAGACAAGCCTGGACAACATGGTGAAACCCTGTCTATATTAAACAAACAAACAAATAAAGGAAATAAATGAGAGTTGCCTCTATTTTTAAGATAATATTGCTATCACTCTAAGGACGATGGGTGTGTTGTTTTATTAATTAATTATAAGGTGGCTTTGGCTTCTAAAGTTTGTTGCTACTACCTGCTCCATCTATTTACCAAGAAAACTCAAATATTACTTTCTTTCTTTAACTCTGTTCAGTACAGGGCTCACCCAAGTAAGAGGAGCATCACAGAGACACCAGGGAAATGTTTAGTGCCAGTATGGCAAAATTAAGATTTACTTGTGCCAGAGTGTTTCCTTTTGCAGACAGAAGAAACTGCCCACCTCCAAAATACATTGAGTTGGTGTTTTAGGAGAGAGCATGGATGGTGCTGGTTTATAATTTGGAACATGCCTTCTTAGAATGTTGTCTATCTTAGAGAGTAATGAGGGTTGTCTGCTATACTGGGGCATTACTCACATAGGGTTGAGGGTGGATGACCTGAAATCTGATCTTTCCTGTCTTCTAGTTCTTGTACAATTAGAACTGTGATTTGCACTTAGAGAGCCTTCTGATTCATGGAAGTGCTTATCTATCTTCTACCCCTGCATGATGCATCTGCTTGTGGACCACACCCAAAAGCAATTTGCAGAATTAAAGTTTTTGAAGACTCATAATAAATCAGTTCAATTTTATCAAGAGAATAAAATTTGATTCATCAGATAACTGCATTGTTATTATTTGTGGGATCCTGATAGACCCAGAGGATATTAAAGCCTGTTCCCCTGACTAATTTTCATCAATACCATTAGCTCTGCTTAGGGCAATATCTTCAGCTAAGGCATCTATACTAGTCAATCATTTGTTTGGCATTATGGAAACTGCCATTGTTTTGAATGATAGTGTAATTCATGTACAGTCTCCTGAACTTCTGGGTGCTTAAAGCTCAGAATTTTGATTGATGTTTAATAGTTATTACAGAACTCATCAGAGAAAATGAGGCCTTGGCATGATTGAGCCTGACTGAAGCTTTCAAAGCCACTGCAAGCTTAGGAAAGTTGCCCTATAAATTTTTTATGAAAGGGCAGTGATCAGTTGTTCCATTTTTTTCTTATGTTGGTTAAATTAATAAAAAAGAAAAAATATGCTGTGAGACTTAACCACGTATACTAAACATACAGGTATTTAATTAAGTGATTAAAGTGATCTCTTTGACGTGATACATACAAGACATTTGAGAATTTATCTGACTCTCCTAAATAGCCAAGTCAGTGGGGATTAAAATAAATGAGCTTTCTGTCTTCCTTTCTGTAGATCAGCTTAATACTAAGTGGTTTTGAAAATTCAGGAGTAAAGCAGTCAACCTAGCCAATCTTTAAATCAGTTCAGTCACATATATAAAAAGTAGATGCCATTTCAGAGCTCACAGCTAAATAAAGCAGAATTATGCCTGATTCTGTTCTTCCCACCAGCATTATCAAGTTGTAGTATACGGTATTGAAAATTCTGGGATCTAGAACTAGAAATACCATTTGACCCAGCCATCCCATTACTGGGTATACACCCAAAGGACTATAAATCATGCTGCTATAAAGACACATGCACACGTATGTTTATTGCCGCATTATTCACAATAGCAAAGACTTGGAACCAACCCAAATGTCCAACAATGATAGACTGGATTAAGAAAATGTGGCACATATACACCATGGAATACTATGCAGCCATAAAAAATGATGAGTTCATGTCCTTTGTAGGGACATGGATGAAATTGGAAATCATCATTCTCAGTAAACTATCGCAAGAACAAAAAACCAAACACCGCATATTCTCACTCATAGGTGGGAATTGAACAATGAGAACACATGGACACAGGAAGGGGAACATCACACTCTGGGGACTGTTGTGGGGTGGGGGGAGGGGGGAGGGATAGCATTGGGAGATATACCTAATGCTAGATGACGAGTTGGTGGGTGCAGCGCACCAGCATGGCACATGTATACATATGTAACTTACCTGCACATTGCGCACATGTACCCTAAAACCTAAAGTATAATAATAATAAATTAAAAAAAAAAAAATTCTGGGAAGGTGGGGGTGATTTGAGAGTTTAAATCATGTTGTATATTAGGTTTTCAATGTTCCTCATTTTTCTGAGTTCATTTGTGATAGCTATTGTCTCTCTCTTCAAATAATAATCTTTACAAACTCTCTGTTGTGTCCATGGAAATTGTGATTTTTAAAGCTCTAGCCCTAAGACTTTAGGGCAGGGAGTCAATTCCCAAGCAACTGAGATCCGTCGCATGTAAATGATGCTGTTGAGCATGGATCAGTTTGGAAGCATTGTTAAGCACTTACTGTGTACTAGCCCCTGTGTCATGAGTTGAGGCAACTCAGCGAATACCCTAGCTTTATTTAATTGTCTGTGTTGGCTTAGTAAGCTATGGCCCTTGGGCCATATTTGGCATTCTGCCTGTTTTTGTGTGAACCACAAGTTATGAATGGATTTCACATTTTTTAAATAGTTTTAAAAAATCAGCTTGGTACAGTGGCTCATGCCTGGAACCCCAGTACTTAGGGAGGGAGATGTGGGAGGATTGCTTGAGCCCAGGAATTTGAGACCTGTCTGGGCAACATAGTGAGACCTCGTTCTCCACAAAAAAAAAAAAAAAAAAAAAAAAAAGGACCAAAAAAACACACCAAGTGTAAACAATCAAAAGAAGAATATATTATGATACATGAACGTTGTATGAGATTCAAATTTCAGTGTCTATAAAGTTTTATTGGAACAGAGTCACAGCCATTCATTTATGTGTTGTTCTAGCTTGTTTCTGCTTTCTCAAGTACAATCACAGAGATGAGTAGTTGTGCAGAGGCCATATGGGCTGCAAAACCTGAAATATTTACTATTTGGCCCTTTACAGAAAAAGTTTGCTTATTCCTGTTATGGGTAAGGCAAACTTCATAATTCCTTTATTATCTGAATACTTCTCCCAACTCTCTATTTCACTTTATTGGTATTAGAACTAAATGTATCCATATTCTACAGACGAGGAAACTGAGGAACAGAGAGATTCAGAAAATTCAGGTATTGCTAATACCTTATGTGATGATGATAACTTGTTATAGAATGGTTTTCCTCAGCTTTTTAAATAAAAATGCGGTTAAGTAATGGATAATATTACGTTTGTATGTTCTTTCAGCATTAAGGAGAGTCCTGAGCCTCGATTTTATGTTCAGTATGTGTATTAGTCTGTTCTCATGCTGCTAATAAAGACATACCTGGCACTGGGTAATTTATAAAGAAAGAGGTTTAATGGACTCACAGTTCCACATGGCTGGGGAGGCCTCACAATCATGGCGGAAGGCAAAGGAAGAGCAAAGTCGTATCTTGCATGGTGGCAGGCAAGCAAAAGAAAGCATGTGCAGGCTGGGCACAGTGTCTCACGCCTGTAATCGCAGCACTTTGGGAGGCTGAGGCAGGTGGATCACCTGAGGTCAGGAGTTCGAGACCAGCCTGGCCAACATGGTAAAACCCCGTCTCTACTAAAAATACAAAAAAATTAGCCAGACGTGGTGGCGGGCACCTGACATCCCAGCTACTCGGGAGGCTGAGGCAGGAGAATCACTTGAACCCAGGAGGTGGAGGTTGCAGTGAGCTGAGATTGCGGCATTGCACTCCAGCCTGGGCAACAAGAGTGAAACTCTGTCTCAAAAAAAAAAAAAAAGAAAAGAAAAGAAAAAAGAAAGCAAGCATGTGCAGAGAAACTCCCCTTTATAAAACCATCAGATCTCCTGAGACTATCAAGAGAACAGCACAGGAAAGACCCGCCCTCATGAATCAATTACCTCCCACTGGGTCCCTCCCATGACATGTGGGAATTATGGGAGCTACAATTTGAGATTTGGGTGGGGATACAGCCAAACCGTATCAGTAAGTATTTGCTGATTGATTGAAATAGCTTACATAAAATATATAGTTTTGTTTGCCACCAAGAATTAATTGCATTGGAAGCTGAGTGTGGTGGCTCATGCCTGTAATCCCAGCACTTTGGGAGGCTGAGGTGGACATATCATTTGAGGTCAGGAGTTCGAGACCAGCCTGGCCAACATGATGAAACTCTGTCTTTACTAAAAAATACAAAAATTAGCCAGGCATGGTGGTGCATGCCTGTAATCCCAGCTACTCGGTGGGAGGCTGAAGCAGAAGATGCTTGAACCCGAGAGGTGGAGGTTGCAGTGGGCTGAGATTGTGCCACTACACTCCAGCCTGGGTGACAGAGCAAGGCTCCATCTCAAAAAAACAATTAATTGCAATGGATTTTATATCTTGCTTAATTTTCCAGAATGTTTTATATGTTCTCACAAAATATCTCGTTTTTCCCCCTTTTTTCTCTCCTGTGGTAAGATCAGTTAATATTGAAATATACCTTAATGTTAGCTGGGCATGGTGGCACATGCCTGTGATCCCAGCTACTTGGTAGGCTGAGGCACAAGAATTACTTGAACCTGGGACATGGAGGTTGCAATGAGCCGAGATCGTGCCACTGCACTCCAGCCTGGATGACACCGTGAGACTGTCTCAAGACAACAACAACAAAACCCAGAGAAACGTACCTTGGTGTGAACAGCACTGAATGATATTTATGATTGTATGTTAATCTCTTATATTTAAAGGTTAAATATAAAATATAGCCTTTTATATTTTCTGATACTATTGATGACATTGATCAGAGTGGGTTTATCAAATTATTCATTATATGAATTAATATTTATTGAATATTGGTCACTTGCTATGTTACCTGTGGTAACATGGTGATTAGGTGGAATAGGCTATTGGTTTAATTTGAATAGTATTAGAAGATTCTCTCAGCTACAGAACCTCTCATTTAATTGTATTTATTCCTTTGGCTAATAAACTACTCTTTTAAATAAAAGTATTTCTCCAGAGTAAATACATTAGATTGCTATTCGTCACTTACATTCTATTATAAACTAGTTTGAGGCCCCAATGGCAGCTAGTGGATTAGCAACCTTGAAAAATTAATAGTTTTGGTGGATGAGAAGGGAAGGGGGAGATATCTCTGGAGCACAGAGTATTGCTAAGGAAAGGCCAACTAGGGTACGATGGTGTTGCAAGTGGTATGAACACATAGGACCTGCTAGGTGTTGAAAGGAACAGATAAAAGAAAGAGAAAGAGGAGGAAGGCAGAAACCAAGACAGCAAGTGCTAAAGGCAACCTGTATCTTTGATCTTTTCTAGGGTTAGATTTGGTAGTGTTTCTTGTGTCTGTTTTCAGAGGCGTGCCAATAGTGGCTCTCAAAAGAGTCCTCCAAATTTGCGGGGCTGCAAATAGCCTGGATTCTTTTGACTCATATGCGGAGTTTGGCTTTGCTAGGAAAACCTCCTACCATGCTCCAAGAAGCTTGTACATTTGTCTTCCATTGATAAGAGGGTTGCCTCAATAGCTTTTCTCCCTAAGCATTTCTTTTCTCATTATTTTTTCTCTCACCACAAGTGTGGCCTTCTGAAACTGGACCTATGACTAAAGAGAGTGACATTATTTCTCAGGGGTTTCAGGTATTTGGTTAGGGGTATAAGATGACCTGGACTCTTCTGGAAGACCTCCAAACGCACACATAACAGTTACTCCAAATCCTTGGAAAAAGTCACGTTTCTACTTTCTTGGTGTAGTCTACAACTAACATTTGCTCATCATGTACTCTGGACCAAGGGAAAAAAGTGTTTTACATGCAATGTCATCCTGAACTCTTGCAGACAATGCTATGAAATAGGTACTAATTTTTAGTAATTTTTTTCTCAACATCTGATGTAAAGGAGAGTGTGTTAGGATTACATTAGCCAATGGAAAACATGACACATAATGCCTCAAACAAATAAGGGCTTTATTTTCTGTATGTCATGAAGGGAAAAGAGGGAGGCAGTCCAGGTCTAATATGCTGGCCTTCAAATGCCATCAGCTTTTCATCCCACCATCTTCAGCATGTAGATTTTTTCCTCATACGTGTTGCCTTGTGATTACTAGATGGCTGCTCTGCTCTGCTTCTGGCATTGCATCAGCATTCCAGAAAGGAAGAAGAGGAAAGGCTAAAGCAGTAGTTCTCAGCTGGAGATGATTTTGCCACCAGGGGGACATTTGGCAATATATGGAGATATTTTTGGTTGTCACAACTTGCGGAGGGGGTACATGGGTTGCTCCTGGTATCTAATTTGTAGAAGCCAAAGATGCTGCTAAACATCCTACAATTTACAGGACAAACCCCACAACAAGAATTATCTGGCCCAAAGTGTTGAGAAACCCTGGACTCAAGGCAGAAAGCATATGCTGATGAATCTGTCCCCTTTTAAAATGGATTATTGGAAGTGCAACAAGAAGTTTTTCTTAAATGTCATTGGCCCGAATCTCATCCTGTAGCTGACTCCAGTTGGAAAGGAAGCTGGGCAACACAGCTATTTTGTTGTTGTTGTTGAGCCTGTTGTCATCCTGAGCAGAATTGGAGTCCTGACAGTAAGAGAAGAAAGGGAGAATAGTTATTAGGTAGACAGTAGGCAGTGTTTATTTCAAAAAGTTAAGTACTCTGCCTAAGATCACATAGGTAGTGAAGATCAGCAGCTGCGTAAACCTCCTCTATTGAGGAACGGATGTCCAGCTGTCAAGTGCAGCTTCTCTCCAGATGTCTGTATGAATAAAGCATGAAAATGCATGCACTGGGTATGGAAATCCCTGGAGTTTTTGATCAGCCACAAACAGCCTAGGAAATATTTCTTGCAGGATAGATATAATATGCAATCTGTTAAATATTTGTATCACTGCTCTCTCAGCATTTACAGTGGGACTTGCCTTTCCTTTTTGTCCATGTAACCAGTAGGGTAATTAATCTCAGACCTGACTCACTAATACTTTGCCCTTCAAGCCATCAAACTATTGGTGCTTCACTTCTCCCATTTTGAAAAATTAAAAAGTGATGTGATTACTATTTGCCTTACTTAGGGTTCATTCAGGAAAACAGACACTCTTCTGAGTGTATCAACCATCAAGACAATACAGGGAATTGGAGGCTTAGGCAACCTTTCAGAGGGCTGGGGAGTGAAGGGCAGAGTCTGTCAATGATCTCTGCTGCTTGTACACCAAAGAGGTCTTTCTCAGGAGAATGCCTGGAAGTTGCTGGAAAAGGGCTGTATCTGCTGTCTGCAGATGCCCACATGTCTGTAAAGGCTACCAACAGCAAATGAATGGCATCTCCTCTTCTACCTTTGGAATTGCCTATGAGTGCTTCTCATTGGCAGTCTAACTTGGAGCCATGGGATATTGCAAGATGCAGTTCTGAAGCTTCTCAGGGAAAAATGTAGAGTGGGGTGGGGTAGGATGAGGAGGAATTGACAACGAACTCTGTGGCAGAAAAAAACATTTGAATCTGAATAGAGGCGTACATATATAGCATATTGTAGGAAGAAGAACACTCTATTCAGATGTTGGCAATGTTGCTACTAGTATTATTACGTTATTCTAGGTATGTATCTTTGGGAGGTAAATAGGGATTCTTTGTATGTGTTCTGATTATCTTCAAGTCATGGTGATGCTAAATAAATAATAAAAAAGGATTCAATAACCTGCATAAATGGTGCAGAAGGTAATATATTCTGTGAGGCTCTGTAGTGCAGCGGGGGGTCCCAGAGATGAGGTTTAAAAAACAATGCATAATTCACCAGCACGCTCTGGAAAGACCAGTCTTCAGAAAACAATTGTGGATGACTCAGCTTGTTCGTTCTTTCTTTCTTTTCTTTTCTTTTTTCTCTCTCTCTTCTCTCTGTCTCTTCTCTCTCTCTCTCTCTCTCTCTCTCTCTCTCTCTCTCTCTCTCTCTCTCTCTCTCTCTCTCTCTCTCTCTCTCACTTTCTCTCCAAAACTATCTGGAGTTCTTTACTTGCTATAGTTATGCATATGACTTATAGCGAGCTGATAAAATATAGTGCAAAATTAAATACAATGCCGGAAATAGTAGAATAATCTCAGAATGAGGTAACCTATAGACATATGACATAGTTTGGTGTTGTGGGTAGAGTTGTAACCTCTAGTTATCTGCTATCTGGGTCACATCAAGCTTTTAGTGTGTGCAACTCACAGGGTTTTGAAGGTATAATTTGATCTGTGCTATACTTGAGTCTCTGAAACAGCAAAACCCATTATGACTATGTCCTACGGCCCTTGTAAAATCCTAAGTCTTGAGCTTCAGGATTCTGCTGATATTTAATATTTGAATTAGTTCAAGGAAGATAAGGAAAGTGTACTATCTTACTATGTTTATTTCTTGAGTGAGGAAAATTGAAAGGGACTAAAGGAAAGAACTCGTTGCCAAGAGCAGTGTCCAGAGGTCACTGGTTTTGCTTTGTGGCTTTGCTGGAATAAAACCAACGTGTTTGGGGTTGCCTAGGTCTTATATTGGGTCATCTGGAGGCAGATCTGGAGATGAGAATTCCGGTGTAAGTGATTTATTAAACAAATACTCCAAAGAGAAATCAGTAAGGGAATGGGAGAAGCAAGACAGGGAGGGATCAGAGTCCAATTTCAGGAGACATCTCAGAACTAGTCTGATCCTGCAGGGAACTTTGGAAGTACCAATTATACCTCAGAGTTTGTCCTGAATTGAGGCAAGGGGGCTGGGCTTTCATATTGCTGCATAGGGCTGCTTGGGTGGAGGCAGAGGCGGAGGCGGAGGTGCAGGTGCAGGAAAATGGGTAGAAGGCAAATAAACCCCCAGGAACTAGCTGTTTTTGATTGCAGGCAAGGAGCTCTAGTAGCTCCTAGGGCAGGCCTTCAAAAAGTCTCAGGTGTTGGCCATTAGAAAAGAAAAAACATAGATGCTGGAGGGATGTACAGAAGTTATAAAAGCGATCCCAGGGAATCTGGTCAGAGCCCTGACAGTGTACTTGTAAGCTTCTCTTTTGATTTTATGAAACCCAGAATCTGGAGAAGGGAGAGAGAAATTTTCACATGGAACTGTAAAGTTTCTCTAAAGCAAGGGTTGACGAACTTTTTCTAGAAAGGGCCAGATAAAATATTTGATGCTTTGTGGGCCACAGGGTGTCTGACCCAATTATTCAACTCTACAACTGTACTGCAGAAGCAGCCATAGTTGACACGTAAACAAATAAGTATGGCTATGTTCCAATAAAACTTTATTTATAAAAACAGGGGTAGGGTGGCTGGATTTGGCCCAGGGACCATATTTTGCCAATCCCTGCTCTTGAGGTTCTTTATATGTGCCTAAGTTTGTTTTTCCTTTATTTATTCTCTATCTGTTATAAAACACAGAGGATAATTAGTACCTTTGTCTATCTAAATGATGGTTATGACATTATGATGTATCTTAAATTATTCTAGACCACTGCCTCCAATCTTTCTGGCATCCTGGCCATCTTTCACAATGTTGCAAAGATAACCTTCCTGAAGCATGACTCATCTCCTTGTATTCCCATGCTAAACATATTTAGCTCTCTCTTAGCTATAAAATAAAATACAGGCTTGTTAACATGGCATTCAGGAATCCCTGTGATCTGACCCCAGGCCAATTTTCCTGCATTATTTTCTGTTCTCCATCCTCATGTACTTATAGTCCAGCTACATTAAATTACTCGCCCTCTCTCCAATATGCCATATCGTGTGTGTTTGCTATCTCCTTGTAGTTTTTTTCATTTTTATGTATTTAAACTGACTATATACTGTCAAAATTATATATATATATATGATGTACAACATGATGTTTTGATACATGTATACATTAGAGAATGGGTAAATTAACATATCCATCACCTCATATATTTATCATTTTTGTGGTAAGAACATTTAAAATCTACTCCTTTAGCCATTTTCAAGTGTACAATACATTGATATTAACTATAGTCACTTTGTTGTACAATACATCTCCTAAACTTATTCCTCTTATCTAAGTGAAATTTTGTATCTTTTGACCAACTCCCTAACCCCATTCCCCCACCCCTGGTAACCACCATCCTACTGTACTCTCTCCTATGAGTGTGACTGCTTAAAATTTCACATGAATGAGATCATGCAGTATTTGCCTTTTGGTGCCTGGCTTATTTTACTTAGCATGAAGTCCTACAGGTTCATCCACGTTGTCACAAATGACAGGATTTTCTTCTTTTTTAAAGCTGAATAGTATTCCATTGTGTATATATACTACATTTTATATTCCATTGCGTATATATACTACATTTTTAATCCATTCCTCTGTTGATAGACATTTAGGTTAATTCCATATCTTGGCTATTTTGAATAGTGCTTCAATGAACATGGAGGCACTCTCTTTAGCGTACTGATTTCATTTCCTTTGGATATATCCCCAGAAGTAGGATTACTGTTTTGTATGGTAGTTATATTTTTAATTTTTAGAGGAACCTCCATAGTGTTTTTCATAGTGACTGTACCAAATTATATTGCCACCAACAGTGCTCACGAGTTCCCTTTTCTCCACACCCTTACCAACACTTGTTATCTCTTGTCTTGTTGATAGTTGCCATTCTAACTGGTGATAGGTAATATCTCATTGTGTTTTTAATTTTTATTTCCGATGAGTAATGATGTGGATCATTAAAAAAATCTGTTTACCATTTGCATGTCTTTTTTTGAGAAATGTATTTTCATGTTATTTTCCCTTTTTAATTTTTTAATTTCTTTTTTTTTTTTTTTTCGAGACAGAGTCTTGTTCCATCACCCAGGCTGGAGTGCAGTAGTATGATCATAGCTCACTGCAGCCTCTACCTCCCAGGCTCAAGTGATCCTCCTGCCTTAACCTCCCAAGTAATTGGAACTATAGGCAGGTGCCACCATGCCCGGCCTTTTTTTTAAAATTTATTTTTGTAGAGACAGGGTCCCGCTGTGTTGCCCAGGCTGGTCTTGAATTCCTAGCCTCAAGCAATCCTCCTGCCTCAGCCTCCCAAAGCTCTGGGATTACAGGCACGAACCACTGTGCCCGACCTCCTTTCCCCATTTTTTAACCAGGCGATTTGCTTTCTTGATATTGAGTTGAGTTTTAAATATATTTTGGATATTAACCCTTTATCAGATGTATGGTTTGCACATATTTTTGCCTCTGTCTTTGCCCCTGTTTCTTCTCCTGGAATGTTCTTCTGGCTCTACATTTTGAAATCCTAACCATTCTCTTAAGACTCGATTCAGTCACCTTCTCCATTGAGCATTTTCTCCATGCAGAAACAGTCTCTGCTCTGGACTTTGATAACAATATTGTCTATTTCTATTAAAATTTTTATTTTGTTTACATTGTACTAGACAGTTATTTGCCATATTCACTACATTTTTAGTATACTGAGGTCTCTCAATATATATCTATATATTTTTGCCCTTCACAGTGGCTTGCATATAGTAGGTATTCAGTAAATGGAGTTTTCAGATGAAGGGCGCGTTTCTACATCTTGTGATTATTAATGATTTAAGTGCTGAAACTCTGACATTATTTTTCTTTTTCCTTTTTATAGGCGAGAGCTGTTTTGGCAAAAGTTGGCTATCCAGAGTTTATAATGAATGATACTCATGTTAATGAAGACCTCAAAGCCGTAAGTGCTAAATTTACTGTACTTTTTTTTTTTCTGGCAAGTTTTACTGGCCTTGTGCCTTTCACCTAACCCAAGTCCAAGCATTTAAAACTGGTGATGCCAGAAAACACCAACTTTTGATTAATTCCTTGGCTAGATATGAGCCTGAATATGCCAGGCAGATCACAAGATTTAGGGCAGATTCAAAATAAAGGAAGTGTCAGAAACGATGCGTAGCTGAGTGGGTACCAAAAAACAAATAGACTTGGGTTTGGCCTAATTTGATCATAAAAGAAAGAATTAAGCAAATTAAGTATGTTACAATTAGTGGGCATGTTCTAATGGCAAATGCATCATGTTTGTTGTTAAACACTTTTTATTTGCTTCATTCATATTAAATGAATAGTAATAAATCTGCCTGCTGGGAGTTAACTTCATTAAACTTTATGAGTGTTTTGGCAAATTAAATGCATATACATATCACTCTATAATTTATTGTGAATTGGATTGTATATTTGCAGTAAGTTACTGATGAAAAATAGTCCTAATTCTTTTTTATTTCAATATTTTTGGACATGTATTTTCCAGTAGGTGTATTAATTACAGGCCTTCCTAATCACAACCACTGTTATTTCCTCTCCTACAAATAGTTCTGATAAGTGATTTTTCTTCCTCATTTAAAAAAACCTGTTTTTACCATTCACTAGATTTTCTTGAAAATGTAGTCTTTTGAAATTCTTTAAGTAACTATAGTTCTGAGGTATAGCTCTTTCCTGAAATTGTGGTTCAACAAGTGGCATATCTGAAAACAATCCCAGCTTTGTAGAGGAGCATCAAAATTTTACAAGACTATTCAAAAGAGAGAAAGCATTAATTAGAATCTTCCTCCATTGGGCTCTAAGATATAGCCCCCCAAAATATTGATACAGTTGCTCTGGAAGAAAATAATTATGCCTCATAGCATCCTAAAACTCAGTCTATCTTATTATACACTGTTTTGATGATGCTGAAAATCCCATTACTATTATTGTAACTAAAAATATTGAAGCACTTGACATATTCATGTACGTTATCTTTTAATTCCTTCAGTGATTCTGTGAAATAGATGATGTTCATTCCCATTTTGCGGAAAAGGACATAGAGACTCAGTAATTTAAGTGAGCTCCTCAGTTCCACACAGAGTTTCAGAGCCAGGACTGATATCTGGGCTCAGGAAGCTCTGCCTATAATCAGAGAAGGGATTCTTGAGGGTCCTTTTTAGGCAGCTATGCTGGAGGAACAGAGGCATCAGGGTGGAGACTTGGAGGGAAGGCCATGTTATCAAATGGTTAAGAGCTCCAGTATCATGGGCCTGGGTTTGAATTCCGCTTCTTCCACTTACTAGTTATTTCATCCTGTGTAGGTTACTTAACTTCAGTTAGCCTTCCTTTAGTTATCTGGCTACTGGAAATATAATAACCAAGTCTTAGTATTGTTGGGAAGGTTAGATGAGATTATATAAATGTAAAAGCACCTGGCATAATACTCTGGCACAGAGTATAGCCTACTTCCTATAAAGGGTAGCTTTGCAGATCAATATGGACCATTTGTGGTCCATTTTCAAATCAGCCTTATAAAATATTCCATTTCATTGATCCTTAATAGAAATAGACTCAAGCGTGAATTTCTACCAATTTTGGAAATATCTCTATATCAGCCAGGAAAGCAAAAAGCACACCCGGTATTTTAAACAGGGAATTTAATACAGGAAATAGGAAGGCAAGAAAAGGGAAAATAGATAAACCACAGGTTAAACTGCTGTTGCTACTAAGAAGAGTATCACCAGGGCACAAAGTACCTTAGCAGGAGAACCTGGGTAACTCCATACTATTGGTACATATTCTGAGTCAGGATGTGGATGAGAAGGTTTGAGAGACAGTTTGATGTAGAGGTTATAAATAGGGACCCTGGAGTCAAAGTGCTTGGAGTAAAACCCGCAGTCTACCATGTACTACCGTGTTACCTAGGGTAGGTTATGTATCCTCTCTGTGCCTTTCTTCATCTGAAGAATGAAGGTCATACCAATCCCTCCCGTACAGGATTTCTGGGAGGATCAAATAAGTTAACATATTTAAAGTGTTAGAATGAACCCTAACATACAATCAGCACAATATAAGTGTTAGCTATGACATCCTCAATTCACACTTGTGGTAGTGGACTATTTTGGTTTGAAAAAGTCCTCATGAATTAACTCATGCACTGTCCACATCCCTCAAATTGATTTAAAAGGGTATACAGATGGAGCAGTCTCAAGCTTTAATCGAATAAGGTAGCACTTAAGGCTTACTCACAATATTTAGTTGATCAAGTTTTGTTGGCATTCTGTTGCTAAGTTCGGAGCCCCAAATTTAAGGACCCACTGAATGCAATATCTTTTGTGAAAAGAAACCAGATGCCAAACAGGATGCCATGTTGGCTATGCTTCTTTGTTTCTCTGAGGCCTGAACTGAAGACATTACACACCAAGATTTTTAATCACTTCTTTGAAGAAATGGCTTTCATCTGACTCATTGCCAAAGCAGACACAGTTACACCCAAGAGTTTTAACAGTTTAAAAACCTGACAGTGAAAAAAATTCCAGGTACATGAAGTAAAAAGACATTTGTATTCAGAAACTGACTGTTTTAGTCCACTTACATGTTGCTATAAAGAAATACCCGAGACTGGATAATTTATGGAGGAAAGAGGTTTAATTGACTCACAGTTCCACATGGCTGGGGAGGCCTCAGGAAACCTACAATCATGGCGGAAAGTGAAGGGGAAACAGGTACCTTCTTCACAAGGCGGCAGGAGGGAAGGGTGAGAGTTCAGGAAAAAACTGCCACTTTTAAAACCATCAGATCTCATGAGAACTCACTATCACAAGAACAGCATGGGGGAAACTGCCCCCATGATTCAATCACCTCCCTCCCTTGACATATGGGGATTACAAGTCCCTCCCTCGATACGTGGGGATTACAATTCAAGATGAGATTTGGGCTTTCTCACTTTCTCTCCCCCTCAACCCCCGCCCTTTTCTTTTTCTGACAATGACTTCAGTCCCTCCTCCAAAGCTCAGCTCTGGAGTGGCAGTTCTCCTCTACTCTCCTAAGTGATGGTACCGTCACCTCCTCCCTTCTGTGACCCTAGACACAGGAGTAGCAGCTGTGTACTCCTGTGACTCTCACAGAGCCAAATCATATCACTGATAGAGAAAGTGAATAAAACCCACCCTAAAAATAGGTAAAGGATGATATGATAGATTGTAACATTGTCACTGAGGGCAATAGCAAAAAGACTCAAGTATTCCTGGTACACAATGAGACTGTTTTCAGTTTTAAGAAACATGTAGATAAGGACTGCTATAGGACCTATGAGAAATTTCTGGTAATATGAGCTCTGAGCATGAGAGGCTGTTACAAATGAAAAACAGCATGCTGCATTTGAGACAGGTGGAGATATGATTCATCAGGCACAAATGCAAAAGGAAAGAGGAGCGAGATTACTTGATGGATCAGAAGAAGGTCAAGGAGAAGTGTTGAAAATTGAAGTTGGGCTCATGTGGAAATAAAAGCAAACGAGATAGAATTAAGAGGTAAATATGCAAAGGAATCAGAAATTTTTTCTTTAAGGATGACAAGGTAAACTGAGGTACTCAGCAAAGCATTTCTGAACAACAGTCCTGTAGTTTTTGAAAAGAACAGGAAGAAATAAAATGCCCTTTATTTGAACCCCCATCGACATGCGGGAAAGCCTATTAGCCTAAAAAGGTAGGCATGAGCCCATTTTCAAATCAGCCTAATAAAGTATTCCATTTCATTGATTCTTAATAGAAATAGATTCAAGCAGTGAGTTTCTCCCAATTTCGGAAATATTTCAGTATTAGCCAGGAAAGCAAAAAGCACACTAGATATTTTAAACAGGGAATTTAATACATGAAATATGTTTGAAGGCAAGAAGAGGGAAAAATGAGACAAACCACAGGTTAGTAACTTTAGAAAGCAGCTGCTACTCCTGTGCCTAGGGTCACAGAAGGGAGGAGGTGATGGTACCGTCACTTAGGAGAGTAGAGGAGAACTGCCACTCCAGAGCTGAGCTTTGCAGGAGGAACTAAAGATTCTTCCAGAGTCATTGTCAGAAAAAGAAAAGGGAGGAGTAGAGGGGGAGAGAGAGTGACAGGGAGCAACACAGCACCCTTTTCCCTCCTGCAACCCACTGATTTCCTCTAGTGCCTCCTATTTGCAGGAAGCTAATTGGCAAAGGAGCTTGGGAAACAGTTTTCAGATTCCCAGTCCCCAGCATCACGGAATAGAGTGAAAGGGTAGGCATGTAGCTGAAAAACTATAGGTAAATAACCAGCTCAATTAGGGACGTTACTAAGGACTAAAGTCAGAATCATGGCTGGCCTCCATTTACTTAGGAGAATTGGAAATGAGAAATTTTTCAGAGGCCAAAGTTTCTGGTGAGTGATACACACATATATACATATAAATGTGCATATAGGGATATGCAGATATGTGAACCTATGTAAGATTCTCTGTGGTGGGTCTGGTCTGCTTTGGCCAGTGAAACACTAGTGTGTGTGTGTGTGTGTGTGTGTGTGTGTGTGTGTACATGACAGAGAGTGCCACTATGCAAGAGTGAGGTGATATTCAGATGGAATGCTAGAATGCTGCAGAAAAAAAGGTTGTTAAAATATTAAAATAATTCTTTACTATTTGTTAAAAAACACAAAACATTGCGCTCAGCTCTTTTAAGGGATCCCTGGCCATCATGGCACTAGAGAGCTAAGGGTGGGCATTGGAGGTAGGGCACCCTGGTGCCCCCCAACCTTCCAGCCAGGCCTCTGTAACTCTCTCACATTGGCCTTCATCCAGACTGTTCCGCTGGTCAGAGCAGACCAAGACCAGCCCCAGTGTGGAGATGGGACATCTGGTTCCAGTGCTAATGTGCTGGCTGGAACTCCCTGAGACCCACCTTCACATAGCTGTTTGTGGGAATTGCATCCTCCATGGTACACTGTATATGTGGATTATTAAACATTTTGAACATCACCTCAGTATATATTAGGTTGGTGCAAAAGTAATTGTGGTTTTTGCCATTACTATTAATGCCAAAAACTGCAATTACTTTTGCACCAACATAATAAGTATGTCTACATGTATAGACACACATTACTTTTGGACAAAGCCATCTAAACACACCAGTCTTGCATATTGCTTTGTTGTTTGAATAAGGGAACATGTAGATATAAAATACGGATTCCGTTAAGTATTCAGAAAATCCTTTGGGTGCCTAACATAGAATCTTTCTAATAGATATTTGGATATATCTCTGAGTATCTTTAAATGGATTTAAATTAAATGAAAGGTGTCCTAGAATTTACACTTCATACTGGCACAGTAAGGAAAGTACCACAATTAGTGCTTCAGTATTTTTCATCTGCCTATTCTTACATGTGGGCCGAAGCCTATACTACAGATCATTTGCATTCTTATGTACTGTCTCATAAACATGTACTTATCCTACAGAGGAGCTGAACACATTTCCTTGTTCTGCACTTATTACAGGTTCCCCACCTTTGGGGTGGTGGTGGTGGTAATAACTTTATTCTTCCATTTAGTCTGTGGATCTGGGGTAGGATATTCAAGAAGAGAAATGTAGGCTCTCCTGAATTTTACGATCAGGATAGCTGTTCCTGGGAAATGACACAAGAGTCCCAATTAATTCCCCAAAGGTCATGCAATTGAAAAGTCAAGAGATGGAACTGATTGAAAGTGATCATCAACTTGACCTAGACTTTTTCCAGTAACTGAAAGGACAAGAGGCTTTTGAGCCAAGTATTGTCTCTTGCCGAATTTAATTTCTTCATTTTGGAGATTACAAGCGGCTTTAAAATATTCATGCGAATTCATTCTTGTTTCTACTTCTAGAAAAAACAGAACTTTCTCAATAGTTGCTAGGTTTCAATTCTTTTTCTCATCCAAGGACCTTTTGAAATATTTAAAATTATCAAAATATTATTACAATTAGCAAGTCTTCTAAAAGTAAAAACTGATCCCACTGATATTATTTTTTTAAAGTTAATATTTTTGAAGGAAATTCTTCTGAGAAAATTTCCCAGAAAGTGTTCTGAGCCCAAGAACATATCTGAATTTTCTATCAGTTATAATCATATTCTGAAGGTTTTGGCAGAAAATTTGGGAACTAGAGAAAATGCACTCATAATATTGCTACATAATATATACTTCTGTTACAGTTTATTAATTTGTTTTTCTCTATTTCTGTACAGCTGTAATTGATGTTTACATATAATTTGGTATACCAACCTTTACAGTTAACATATTGTTTTGTTACTGTCTTTATAGCCTTTGTTACCATTATTTTAACAGTTATATAGTATTTCAAGTAAGTTGTATCATGATTTATTTAATCACTGCTTCTACTCCCTTCCTCAATCTTACTTTGTCCTTGAATCACTGGTTCTCTTATTAAGACCAATGAAAATAACATTGGAGTCAGAGCCAAATGACTAGGACGGTGTAGCTTTGCCAAATTCCATAATCTCCTTAGCCCTGTTTCCCATCTATCATATGTGAATAACAGTGACTGGCCCCTGCCTACCCCCAAACACTTAACCTGTCTCAAGGAAAAACGTAAGACCTGTCCTCTATTACTTGTGATTTCCATTAAATAAATGGAATAGATCAATTAAACCAGGCTAAGAAAGAAGAAATATTCTCAACTTAATAATGAAAACAATTTTTAAATTATCTTTCTAAACATAAATAAGCTATGGAAAATTGTAATTAATTACCTCTGAGTTTTGTTCCCCCCAATTATTTTCAGGGTTCTGGTAGGTCCTTACTTATCTAATGTATTTTTAGACTTGGAACGCTTTTCTTCTTTACAAAGTTTTTTTTTTTTTTTTTAAATTTTTAGGCAGAGTCTCCCTCTTTTGCCCAGGCTGGAGTGCAGTGGCACAATCTCGGCTCACTGCAACCTCCGCCTCCCAGGTTCAAATGATTCTCCTGCCTCAGCCTCCCGAGTAGCTGCAATTACAAGCACGTGCCACCACACCTGGGTAATTTTCATATTTTTAGTAGAGACGGGATTTCACCATGTTGGCCAGGCTGGCCTCAAACTCCTGACCTCAAGTGATCTGCCAGCCTGGGCCTCCCAAAGTGTTGGGATTACAGGCGTGAGTCACTGCGCCCGGCCCTTTAAAAAGTTTTGAGATGGCTTTCTGTTTAATGTCTGTAGACCAATCTGAATGTCAAGGGATTTTTTTTTTTTTTTCAGATGGAACAGTAATGAAAGTATCACAATTAGCAAGTTTTCTAAAAGTAAAAACTGACCCCACTGATATTATTTTTAAAAAGTTAATATTTTTGAAAGAAATTCCTCTGAGAGAATTTCCCAAAATGTGTTCTGAACCCAAGAACATACCTGAATTTTCTATCAGTTACAATCATATTCCGAAGGTTTTGGCAGAGCTGTCTTGGAAACAAAAGCTGAAAAAGGCAAAGGGTTGAACAGTGGACACATCTTTTAACCATATGATCTGGGAATGCCTTAGGATTGCTAGTAAGGTTGCTTTCTATAATAAGGTGCTTACTCTGTTTCTTCTGAGGCTAAAAGAAAACCTTTATCTTAAAATACAATCAATTATAAGATTTTGGCCAGCGTGGTGGCCCACACCTGTAATCCCAGCACTTTGGGAGGCCAAGGCGGGCGGATCACTTGAATCCAGGAATTCAAGGCCAGCCTGGCCAACATGGCAAGACCCCATCTCTACTAAAAATATAAAAATTAGCTGGGCATGGTAGTGCATGTCTGTAATCCCAGCTACTCGAGAGGCTGAGGCACAAGAATTGCATGAACCTGGGAGGAGGAGGTTGCAGTGAGCTGAAATTGCACCGCTGCACTCTAGCCTGGGTGACAGAGCGAGACTCTGTCTCAAAAAAAAAAAAAAAAAAAATATATATATATATATATGTGTGTGTGTATATATATGTGTGTATGTATATGTAGATATGATTTCTTTTTATTATGAAGCATTTCAAATGTTGGAACATGAGTAAAATAATTTGAACACATCTATTTTAACACATATTAAACATATTGCTATATTAGCTTTGTACATGCACACACACATTTTAAATGAACAAAACAGATGCATTTGAAATTTTGTCTGTAATTTTCCTTGATCTAATCTCCTTCCTGTGTGTCTATCTCCATCTCTGCGTATAAACACTACCTTGAGTTCAGTCTTATTATTGTTATTCCCATGCCTTTCTTTATGCTTTTGCTACATAGGTACGCGTCCATAAACAGCATACAGTGTTGTTTTGCATGTTTAAAAACTTTAGATTTCCTCATAGATATAACTTACCTTATTCACTCTGCATAATTTTTAAGATTATTTCATGTTCATGCATACAGAACAATCATTTAAACTGTTGTATTGCCTTCCATTATGTGAATATACCACAATTTGTTTATCAGCCCCTCTTCCCTGAGCAAGCAGTTTGAGGGACAATTTAAAGTCATAGCTTTATAATTTGTTGGCCAAGCAGAACAGAGAGGATGCCAGGAATCAATATTTTTATTTCTGCCTTTCTCCATGTGCCTTCAGTTATTTTACTCCTTCCTTTATATTTTGGCTTGGTCTCCTGGAAAGATTGTTAAGATGACTCCTTAACAAAAACTTCTCCACGGAGATGAGTACCCACTCTGTGTTGGGAGGAGCTAAATGTGAGCCAGACATTTGTCAACAAGTAGGTGACTGTCGAACCTATTACCATCAAATTGCATATATACACTCGTATCTATAATGTAATGCCTTGTGGGTTTTATATACATGCATATTTTACTTTTTGCTTTTAAAAGACTATTAAAGTTATAAAAATTACAGTTAATAAGAATTTGGTTACCCTTGGTTATCTCCTTATTCAAATGTGTATTTTTCTTAATTTCCATAGTAATATATTTAAAAACCCAAGCATTGGCGGTCACTACAAACTATTGCATGAACAGCTCCACAGATCTTATTTACAATAAATAGCTAGGTTAGGTATTGCTAGTTTTGTAGATGGAGCGCCTATAGAATGGAAACTGTCTGCCATTCTCCTTCCAAAACAAGAAAAGGAACTAAAAGATCAATTATGTCTGTTTCCCTGTCTTAATAGACAACATTGTTGTGAGCTGCTATCAACTTTCTGTGTTCCCAAGCAAGCTATAATCTATGATTTGCCTCTGTAATTTCATTAATATTTAGTGACCAGAGACTTTTTGAGTGTTAACAGATACATTCTGTTAATAATGATTCTGGTGACTTCATTGTGCTTATGGTGGAAAATAGGTCTCTGAATCACATTTATTGTTTTCCTTTACGAACAACTACCACTTATTTGACTAAACCATTGTCCATAAGCTAAATGAGTTTTCAGCCAACTAAGCTGCATGTTACTTAAAAAACTTACGTGACAAATAAACAAAGTACACATTTTAAAAAAGATCAAGGACTCGTGAGCCAAGAAATTTCAAACCAAAGATAATATGTTTTATAAAGGTTAAAGTAGATTTTTCAATTAGAAAGTAAATGGAACGCATTGTAAATGACTGAAGCTTCTCTTGTTGTGTTTTTACTGTGATCCAGAAATGACTATATTGATTTTTGAAGTTTTTACGTTAACAGAAAATCACTGAGACTAAATTTCATGGCTTTGTGAATTCTGGGTTAACTGATAACAGCTGAGAGAGGCTGTGACTGATGCAGCTTCTGCTAGTTGCTCCTTCCTATGCTGAAGTATTTTTTTAGAGCCATCTTTTATCTTTACTTAGAACAATGATGTTGTGGTTTGTTTTATTCAGATCAAGTTTTCAGAATCCGACTACTTTGGCAACGTCCTACAAACTCGCAAGTATTTAGCACAGTCTGATTTCTTCTGGCTAAGAAAAGCCGTTCCAAAAACAGAGTGAGTATTAAAAAAAAAAAAAAAAGTTAAATAGATAAATACATTGGTGAGAAGCAGAATCTCTTTAGATTAAACTTTGTAATTCCCCTCAAGTCAGAGTAGCTGGCTTGCCAGTTAACTTGTTTTAGCAAAATCTGTGTCATGTTTTGCCAACTCTTATTTTTTATATTACGTGATTCAGATCTTAAGTCTAATTACAGGTCCCCCATTTCTAGCATCAACACATATCAAGAGAAGGCTTATTAGGATGCAAACATTAAAGTTATTTCTAGATCTAGTTATGAATATATATAGAGGGAATAATTTCTCTGGAT
This sequence comes from Pongo pygmaeus, assembly GCF_028885625.2. Taxonomy (NCBI): domain Eukaryota; kingdom Metazoa; phylum Chordata; class Mammalia; order Primates; family Hominidae; genus Pongo; species Pongo pygmaeus. The sequence goes on from NC_072396.2 coordinate 22,713,775, forward strand.
TTTTACATTCGTGTAGTAACTTTTGAAGATCTTAAAAAAGAATAAATACTTAAACTATGATTAGAAAAGTCAAAGTAAATGTATAGAAGCAACTAGAAAATATTTGTTGAGGTAATGCCTGTCAAAGAACTGTTAGCTATATTGTTTTTATCTAATAGCAGTTATGATTTATTTGCCTTCCTCTCAGCTGCCTATAGGAGTTTTTCCTACAGATAGGAGAGTTTCCTTAGGAACTTTTAGGCCCAGGGCCCACCAGCTATGATTTCATCCCTTAGCAAAATGTCAGTGATGAATGTAGCAGCTAACAATTATTATTTGTTTACATTGTACCAGAAAGTGCTTTACAATTTTTAATTCATTTTATCCTCATATGAATTCTGTGTGGTATAGGTACTGTTATCCCCATTTTACAGGAAAATAAAAGGCTTACATCTGAGAAATTCTTCAGCTTAGGTTTGGATCACGTTTTGTTCTGTCTGCTGGTGCTTTTGATTCCTGGGACTGGATTCTGTTCTGCTAAGGCCCACTTCTCCAATGCTTTTTTTCTCTCTGTTCTCCAGATTGGATAATTTCTATTGGTCTGGATTTCAACTCCAGAATTTCTTTTTTTAATTTAATTGTATTATTATTTTTTAACTTATTTTTTATTTCAGTAGATTTTGGGGGAACAGATGGTGGTTGGTTACATGAATAAGTTCTTTAGTGGTGATTTCTGAGATTTCAGTGCACCCATCACGCGAGCAGTGTACATGTATACTGTATCAGTGTGTAGTCTTTTATTCCTCACCCCCTCCCACTCTTTCCCCCTAAGTCTCTAAAGTCTGCTGTATCATTCTTATGCCTTTGTGTCCTCATAGCTTAGCTCCCTCTTATGAGTAAGAACATACAATGTGTGGTTTTCCATTCCTAAGTTACATAGGATAATGGTATCCAATTCCATCCAGGTTGCTGTGAATGCCATTATTTCATTCCTTTTTATGGCTGACAACTCCGGAATTTCCGTTTGTTTTTTGTAGTTTCTATTTCTTTGTTGTGATTCTTTGTTAAGTCATTGTCATCATATTTTCTATTAATTCTTCAAATAAAGTTTATTTTAATTCTTTGAAGTCATCTATCATAGTCACTTTCAAGTCTTTGCTAAATCTAATATGTGGGCTCAAACTAACTAGAGTTAGTTTCTATTGATTGCCTTTTTTTTTATTATTATTATACTTTAGGTTTTATGG